>NC_084478.1:127212748-127542256 GCF_027409185.1 Cynocephalus volans | reverse complement strand
AATCTTTCTATAAAGCAAAGACCAGAATCAAATGGCTATACTTGTAAATTATTCCAAACATTTAAAAAAATACTAATGCCAATTCTATCCAATTTTCTTAAGAAAACAGAAGAGGAGGAAACACTTCTCAATTCATCTTATAAAGCCAGTATTACTCTGATACCAAAAAGAGATAAAGTTACTGCAAGATAATAAGAATCTTTCTATGAACTTTTTGAAGTACTCTTGTACATTCTGTCCTTTCTGTCAGTTGTCTCTTCACTCTGTTAATTGTTTCCTTTTCCTTGCAAAAGCTTTTTGATTTGATGTCATTCCATTTGTCTGTTTTTGCATTTATTACTTGTGCTTTTGGGGTCATATCCAAAAAGTCATTGCCCAGACCAATAGCGGTTTCCCCCTATGTTTTGTTCTAGTAGTTTTTACCGTTTCGGGTAAAAACTCTTCAATCCATTTTGAGTTGATTTTTGTATATGGTGTGAGATAACGGTCTAATTGTATTCTTCTGTATGTGGATATCAGATTTTTCTAACATCAGTTATTGAAGAGACTGTCTTTCCCCATTATGTGTTCTTTTCCCTCAAGATGGCATTGGTAGATGCTGAGCAATAAATTAATAAATAAATAAAGCTGGAGGCATAACACTACCTGACTATTAACTATACTACAAAGCTATAATAACCAAAACAGCATGGTACTGGCATCTAAACAGACACACTGATCAATGGAATAGAATAGAGAATCCAGAAATCAACCCACACACCTACAGCCATCTGATCTTTGACAAAGGCACCAAGCCTATACACTGGGGAAGAGAATGCCTCTTCAGCAAATGGTACTGGGATAACTGAATATCCATATGCAGGAGAGTGAAACTAGACCCATACCTCTCACCATATACTCAAGTCAACTCAAAATGGATTAAGGATTTAAATATGCACCCTGAAACAAAAAAACTTCTTAAAGAAAACATAGGAGAAACACTTCAGGAAGTAGGACTGGACACAGACTTCATGAATATGACCCCAAAAGCGTGGGCAACCAAAGGAAAAATAAACAAATGGGATTATATCAAACTAAAAAGCTTCTGCACAGCAAAAGAAACAACTAAGAGAGTTAAAAGACAACCAACAGAGGGGGATAAAATATTTGCAAAATATACATCTGACAAAGGATTAATGTCCACAATATATAAGGAACTCAACCAACTTTACAAGAAAAAAACAAGGAACCCAATTAAAAAATGGGCAAAAGAGCTAAGTAGGCATTTCTCTAAGGAAGATATACAAATGGCCAACAGACATATGAAAAAATGCTCAACATCACTCAGCATCCGGGAAATGCAAATCAAAACCACATTGAGATACCATCTAACCCCAGTTAGGATGGCTAAAATCCAAAAGACTCTGAACGATAAATGCTGGCGAGGTTGCAGAGAAAAAGGAACACTCATACATTGCTGGTGGGACTGCAAAATGGTGCAGCCTCTATGGAAAATGATATGGAGGTTCCTCAAACAATTGCAGATAGATCTACCATATGACCCAGCTATCCCACTGCTGGGCATATACCCAGAGGAATGGAAATCGTCAAATCGAAGGTATACCCGTTCCGCAGTATTCATCGCAGTACTCTTTACAATAGCTGAAAGTTGGAACCAGCCCAAATGTCCATCATCAGATGAGTGGATATAGGAAAATGTGGCATATCTACACAATGGAATACTACTCAGTTATGAAAAAGAATGAAATACTGCCATTTGCAATGACATGGGTGGACCGAGGGAGAATTGCAAAAGGGATGTTTGAAAAATTTTTATTGGAGAGTTCATTTTTAGTGTACAGAATCACTACTGATTTTTGTATGATTTGTATCCTGCAAAATGTTGAATACATGTTGGAAAACGTTCTAACAGTTTTCTATTGGAGTCTTTAGTGTTTACTATGTATGAAACATATGTTGTTCCTAACCTTACGAAAAAAGCTTTCAATTTTTCACTGTTGAGTGTGATGATAGCTGTGAGCTTGTTATATATGGCAAACAGAAGATATCCAGCATCAAATCCATACTTATTTTAAGCTGAATCATCAGAAAATGGAGACAAAACCAGAGGTATGCCAGTTGAATTGTGTTACTTTCTTTGATAACACTATCCTTTCCTGTCAAATCTGTGCCAACTCAAGATGTTGCAAGTGATCGTTTTCTAGTTAGTAGACTGTGAACAGAAGGGATGTACCCGGTGCATATAAAAGTCTACCATATGATATTCTCCATTCTCTTTATCCCTTCCAAGTGTCTGGAACACAGAGAACTAGAGTGGTGGTAAAAACCATTTGTTGAAGTTGGCAAGGCCCCCATCCCTCTGGTAATCATCCATCAATCCTTGTAATAATTCAGGGGAATGATTAAAATGAATATGGTGGCTGCTGACTGGAACTCTGGCCCTCAACCAAAGTGGTAAGGAGCTTTCTTGTTTTGAAGCCACTGAATATCTGGGGTTTGTTTATTTATTTATTTGTTTTAGCAGCTTGGCCTACCATTAGTAACTACCGTATTCCAGAGGTAATCTGGATAAGTAACATTTCTGCATAAAATCACACAGATTTTAGGAAAATTAAATGATCAAATTGAAATAGTTAAAGAAAATACATACATGAACCTAGGACTAAAAGTTTGAATGTGATTGTGCCTCTCTCTTTGTCTCTCTCTCACACACACAGACACATTGTAAAACTGTGGTGTAGACAGGGGAAAAGCTGGTTCAATTTTTCTCTATTTTTCTTATCTTCACATCCTCTCTTGAAAGTTATATTTACTAATGTTTATATTTTTAAAGACAAAGATATGCGCTTAGAAATGGAACTGAAAAATTTAAACACTGTGTTTGTACAAATGAATGAACCTTAAAAATTAGTGTTCAACGGACAAACTTCTTAAAAATAATTTTCTACTTAGAACGTGCTGTGGAGTGAATTGTGTCACCCAAGGTCCATATATTAGACACTTAACCCCAATGTGACAGTGTTAAGAGGGTGAGAAATCCTATTATGGTAATTGAAAGTTGGGACCTTGAAGAGATGATTAGATTGTAAGGACCATGCCCTGGTAAATGGATTAATAAGTTGATTGTTTAATGGTGGTCATGGGCACCCTGGTTCTGAGGGCTTTAAAAGCAGCGGTGAGGAGTTAGCTCTGCTCTGCCATTCCCGCTGCGTGACAGCCTGCATTGCTGTAAAGCCGCCACCAAAGAAGGCCTTCGCCAGATGTGTTCCCTGGACTTCGGACTCCCTCGCCTCAGAAACTATAAGCGATACATATTGGTTCTTTGCAAATTATCCTGTTCCAGGTATTTTTGTTATAAGCAACAGAAATGGACTAATACAGAAAGGTAACTTTTAAGTGGAAAAACAATTTTAATATGTGTAATTGACACCATAAAACTTTCAAAATAGAATGTATGTTGAGATTTGGCCAGATAGATTACATGCATATAAAATATATTTACTTGAAAAGCAGATATTATGACCTTTTGTTACAAGATGAATAATACCACACACACACGGGAAAAACTTTTTGAAGATTATTATGTCTTGAAACCTCATACTTTAAAAAGGAAGTTAACATTTTTTTTTCTGTCTTTACCATGTATGATTGTAATGGGGATGGTGTACCCCATGCTTTTTATAATATAAGATAATTTAAAATATTTATAATTTTGAAATGCCTTCCGTTCAAGAACCTTTTAAACATTAAAATCTATTAAGACTAGAATTACAGTGTGACAATATGTGTAATATAATCCCAAGTAATGTTTCAACTAGATAAAAATAATTTGTGTTTTTACTTTAAATATAATTGTCTCTTTTGTCTTTGTGATGATAACCCATTTATCCAAAAATTGGGATAGAGGTTTCAAATACATGTTGATGCAAAAATTCAGATGTCTGTATCAAAGCTAAAATTGTTCTGTTACAACTATTACACTTACCTTTCTTTATAAATCTCAAGTAACGTTACTTAAGTTGATTGTAATGTCCAAGCAAATAAAGGTTCACAACTGGGATGCATTTAAATCTAAATAAGTAATACTAAATTACTTTCAAAAACTATTATAAAATTGTGTAGATCTATTGAATTGTTCTAGTGCTATCCTCTAGTAAACCAGGGTCCCTTGGGGAGTAGTTCATTTTTGTGATGCAAACGGGAATGTGCAAGCTGAACCTATATGTCTTGTTGTTTTTAAATAGTCTAGGAGTACGAGACCAACTGCCAAACTGTGACATATGATCATCGAAGAGAGAATTATTATATTAAATTAAAACCAGACAAGTCTATGAAATGCCAAGAGTCTATAATGTACTCAAAGGGGAAAATTATTATTTCTTCCTTTTCAAATGACTAGTACTATACTCAGCTGATTTTATGAGGAGAAGATGACAGACTGATATCACAGTTTGTTGAGGCATTCCGTATACAGGTATGAAAAACTAACCAATTGACCTATATGAACCGTGCCATGTTCTACAGTGTGAAGATGAGAGCCACATCAAAAATAGTGTCATATATCCCTGCCTAAGGCCATACCTAGTCCTGTACAGAACCTAAACTGAAATAAAGAACGTGCTTTACTGGATGTAAGATCCCGAGTTCTCATATCATAGTGCATTTTACAGCATAACACCTCAGGGAGAGATTTGTGAGTATTTCTGACAGAGCAACAGTTAGCACAGGACCCAACTGGAACCTTCTTCAGCCCCAACTTCACTTTCAGTCTCCTCATAATCAAATAAAACTAGCATTTTTAGAAAAGAATGTACTCGTAATTGCTCTCATGACAGGTAAAAACAATGTTCTAGGGAATAACCACTATGAATTTACCTGTGTATAACAATCACCCTAGAGGTTGCTGGTTTGTGTCAGTGAATCTCAGAATTAAAAAATGCCATTCCAAAGGGAAGGATAAGAGACTTTGGCAATGCAGAGAGAAAGGGGCTCACTACAACTGAGTGAATAGGTTAATCTTCATGAAATTGATCAGCTTTCATCTGCTTCCTGCTAATGTCTTTTTGTTTCACAAGTTCAAGGACTTAAAAGCAGTGCTACCATCTTTATGGCGGATCAGTATGTGAGAGATTTAAATATCTAAATGTGTGTCTGTGCCAATATTCCCCATAGTTCTAAAGAAATATTCCCATGATGCAGTAACTTTCACTTGGTGTGATAATATGTCATTTGAAAAATTTTGAGTAAAAGCTACCTTAACTGTAGTAAGTATGGGAGCTAACAAAGTTTTCTGAGTGAGGAAAGACAGGGCTTATGTATACTACAGATGACTAATAACACAGACAACTCCTCAGACCAAATGACAAGAAAAAAATGTAAAGTCATATGGATCTCAATATTATTTTATCCAGCAAAAAGGAGTATGTGACCTTATTAATGAATCATGGCACATATACATTAAAAATAATTCAGAACTTATCCATAATACAAGTGGTCTTCAAAAAGATAATGGGTAAGTTTGTATTATCATTTAATTGCATTTTTCAATGAACTTTTTGAAGTACTCTTGTATAACCACTCATAGTAATATAGAAGCCTTCATATTGTATGAGCCTAATATTGGTATAATTAGTCAGGGGCAATATGTTAAAAGGCTAAGAACTAAAATTGTTCCAGGTAACAAAATTATACTAAAAACGATTTTCGCTTTACATCTAAAAAATGATGATTAAAAGCGACTAACTATACCTATCAAAACAAATAAAAAACATCCTAAAATACATTAAAAACTTAAATGTTTTCAAAAAGGCATTAAAGGACGTGTTGTGTAAGTTATATGTATGTACATCTATAAATTAAAGAATAATTTTGTTCCACCTTCTTTAAAATTAAAACTAAAGCGTAGGTCACAAATTCTTTAAAGTCCTCGGTTATTTATTATTCAAAGGGATAAGGAAGACTAAATGGAGTGGCTACGTTTGGTAGTGTTGGAGAACACAGTGGAAGAAGAACCTTAAGCCAAGGGGAATAAAGACTTTCCTTTAACTTTGAATGAATACATGATCTGTCTCTTGTAAATATAACGACAGTTTCCATTGTATGTTTGGTCTTCAATGGTTGAGAGAGCCTGTAATATGACATTTTTAACTACAAAGGCTGTAGTCTGTAACCTTAGTGTTTAAATTTACTACAGGAATTACATTTTAAATGTTTATTATAGAAATGTGTTTGTATTTCTAAAGTTAATAATGATAGAACTTCAAATTTGTCACTGAAAATTACATTTGCTAAACGACGTCGTGATAACAAACCCATTTTTTATTGCCTCACTGGCCTTATTACCATTTGCGTCAACATAAATTTTCTTGCCAGTTAGAAAAATGTATAGACTTATAATCTGAGTTATTTTTCTTCTTGTGTGTTGTTTAAATAAAATAAATGCTGTTTACAGATGCTGTTTTTCTTCACTAATAAAAGGAAAAAATCGGTTTTTCCATATAACTCAGAGATGAACAGCAAAAAGAAAAAAAAAAAACACACCTTAATTTAAAAGTTGAACGTTAGTCATGTTTGTTCCTAGACCTGCCACTGGGAAGTGTTCACTGGTTCCATCTACAATTCAAGTGCTGACCTACTAACATTACACACTGGGTCCCATTTCACCCTCCTTTGACATTTCCTTCTTTTCTCTTCAGCACCTTTGCCTCCTACATCCAAAATATCTTAGCATTTCTTAGAAGATTATGGGACTATTCATAAATACAGACCTTACTCACATTGGGTATTATCAGATTTGCGTGTGTGTGTGTGTGTGTGTGTGTGTACACACCCAGTCTGACGGGAAAGAGTCTGATATCTCAGTTTTTTTTTTAACTGTGGTAAAATATACATAGAATCTTTAGCATTTTAACCATATACAAGTGTGCAATTCAGTGGCATTAAATACCTTCATATTATTGTGTAAACCTCATCACCATTTTAGTCTGTTTGGATTGCTGTAACAAAATACTTTAGCCCAGGTCATTTATAGCAACAGAAATTTATTGCTCACAGTTCTGGAAGCTGGAAGTCCCAGATGAAGGTGCCAGCAGATTTGGTGTCTGGTAAGGGCTGTTCCTCCTGATGGCACCTTCTATGTATTTTCACGTGACAGAAGGGACAAACAGTGTATTCTAACATGGTGGGAGGAGCAAACCGGCTCCCTCAAGCCCTTTTATAAAGGTACAAATCCCATTCATGAGGGATGAGCCCTCATAACATCATCACCTCCCAAATGTTTCACCTCTTAATATCGTCACCTTGTAAGTCAGGTTTCAACACATAAACTTTACATTTTTTAATTTTTTCTGGCCAGTACGGGGATGGAACCCCAGACCTTGGTGTTAAACATGAATTTTAGAGGAACACAAACATTTGGACTGTAACACTATCTATACCCACAACTTTAAAAAATCATTCTCAAACACAAAACTCTGTACTTGATAGCATACTGCATAATAGCTAGGGAGGCTTTTGAATATTTTTGCCACAAAGAAATGATAAATGCACGAGGTGATTGATACATTAAGTACCATAGTCTGATTATTATACAACATTATATATGTGTCAAAACATCAGATGGTACCCCATAAATATGTAGCATATATCAGAATCTCCTCCCCCCCCCCTTTTTGACCAGTAGCATCCACTTACTGGACAATTCCAGGTTCTTTCCTAAAAAGAGGCAGCTCGTGGCTTTATTCAGGTATTTCTACAGTCCAGCCAGTTAGGGGAGAAGAAAACAGAAAGACACGTACAACCACAGACGCACATATGTTGGGGGAAATGTACTATAAACCATTTTTTCTTCTTTTTTTGGTTACAGAAAAAAACTTCGTTTTCTATGTCTTACTCATAAGTAAAAGGGGGATAGAAAAAACTTGTTTTTAATCTGGTATTTATATGTGTCTTCCCATTTCACATGTACAGGTTATTCAAGTAACAGTGCTGTCTACCGAGGCAATACCTAAAAGCCAAAAGAAATACTAGGAAGGAAAAGTCCTAACAATTGGAAGTTCAAGAAGATACCTTCAGGAGGCTGAGCCACGAGTGGCCAGCAGCATCAGTAGAAGCACACGGTGTGCAGAAAGGTCTTGCCCCTCTTCTTCTCCAACTCCTGCAGCAGCTCCTCCATCTTGTCCATGTCCTCCAGGAGCTGAAGACACTGGCAGATCTCACAGATGAGGAACGCTCCAAGGGTGGCTTCTTCTTGGTTGTCTTGGATGTCCACGTTGACCACGTGCACTGGCTGGCAGGTCTCCTGTTCTCTGGAAGTCAGATGTTCTACCACCTCGTCGTAGACTCTCTCTTCACACGTGAGGATCAGATCAAACACATCATTGCAGCTCTGGAACCTTTCTGGCCGGGGCTTGATTCTCCTATTTCTGTCCAGCATATACAAAATGCCATTCCTTGTATAGAGTTCCTTGTCTTTCCTAAGAAGATCATTGTACATCTGATCATATGTGGTACTGAAATCATAAACATTCGGCTTGTGGGGTGTTGATCCTGGAAGCTTCACGCGAGTTGCTGTTCCAAAGGACCGGACATTGAATCCTCGTTTGCTGAGGACGTTGTGTGCCTCCATGCTCCGATTCTGGTTGCTTGAGCACACCACAGCCACCCTCAGTGGTGACGACTGCATGGCGACAGCAGCTCTGTCAGCTCCGTTCAGCTCCAGGAAGCCCACCCAGCTGTGGGTCTTCAGCATGAGCAAAATGGCGGCGGTGGCGGCCGGAAGTCACGTAGGAGGAAGCTTTAGCTATGGCGCAACATATGGGGACGCACAGTGGGGCGTCTCCAAGGCTCCCGGAAGTCCTCCCTGGGTCTCGGAGCACCAGGCCTGGGCCAGAGAGGAGGCCCCGCCCCTCCGGCTTCCAGGCCAGCTCCCTGCAGTCTGTTCATGTGCTGCCTGCTGGTCAGGCGCTTTGCACCAGCCTCCCGATCTCACAGTGACCTGCGCCAGCGCTGAGAGTCTCATTCCTGTTATGGCTGAATAATATTGCCTTGTAGGTATAGATCACATTTTGTTTATCCATGAATTTGTTGATTTGACACATCTGTTGCTTTCACCTTTTGTCTATTGTGAGTAATGGTGCTGTGAACATTGATGTGCTGGTATCAGATTGGGTCCCCGCTTTTTTCTTTTTTGTGTGTGTGAATTTATTTATTTATTTTTATCTCACACCAATAAGTGAGAACATGTGGTATTTCTCTTTCTGTGCCTGACTTGTTTCACTTAATATAATTCTCTCAAGGTCCATCCATGTTGTTGCAAATGGCAGTATTTCATTCTTTTTTATAGCTGAGTAATATTCCATTGTGTAGATATACCACATTTTCCACATCCACTCATCTGTTAATGGACATTTGGGCTGGTTCCAACTTTCAGCTATTGTAAAGAGTGCTGCGATGAATATTGCAGAACGGGTATACCTTCGACTTGACGATTTCCATTCCTCTGGGTATATGCCCAGCAGTGGGATAGCTGGGTCATATGGTAGATCTATCTGCAATTGTTTGAGAAACCTCCATACCATTTTCCATAGAGGCTGCACCATTTTGCAGTCCCACCAACAATGTATGAGAGTTCCTTTTTCTCTGCAACCTCACCAGCATTTATCATTCACAGTCGTTTGGATTTTAGCCATCCTAACTGGGGTGAGATGGTATCTCAGTGTGGTTTTGATTTGCATTTCCTGAATGCTGAGTGATGTTGAGCATTTTTTCATATGTCTGTTGGCCATTTGTATATCTTCCTTAGAGAAATGCCTACTTAGCTATTTTGCCCATTTTTTAATTGTGTTGCTGGATTTTTTCTTGTAAAGTTGTTTGAGTTCCTTGTATATTCTGGATATTAACCCTTTGTCAGATGTTTATTTTGCACATATTTTCTCCCACACTGTTGCTTTTCTTCTAACTATATTAATTGTTTTTTTTGCTGTGCAGAAGCTTTTTAGTTTGATATAATCCATTTCTTTATTTTTCGTTTGGTTGCCCGTGCTTTTGGGGTCGTATTCACGAAATCTGTGTCCAGCCCTAATTCCTGAAGCTTTTCTCCTATGTTTTCTTTAAGAAGCTTTATTGTTTCAGGGTGTATATTTAATTCTTTAATCCATTTTGAGTTGATTTTAGTGTATGGTGAAAGGTATGGGTCTAGTTTCATTCTCCTGCATATTGATATCAAGTTCACCCAGCACCATTTGCTGAAGAGGCATTCTCTTGCCCAGTGTATAAGCTTGGTGCCTTTGTCAAAGATCAGATGGCTGTAGGTGTGTGGGTTGATTTCTGGATTCTCTATTCCATTCCATTGATCGGTGTGTCTGTTTTTATGCCAGTACCATACGTTTTGGTTTTTATAGGTTTGTAGTATAGTTAAAAGTCAGGTAGTGTTATGCCTCCAGCTTTATTTTTTTTGCTCACCATTGCTGTGGCTATGTGTGGTCTTTTGATATTCGATATAAATGTCTGGATAATTCCATTTCTGAGAAAAATGTCATTGGAATTTTGATGGGGATTACATTGAATTTGTATTTCATTTTGGGTTGTATGTATATTTTCACAATGTTGATTCTTCCAATCCAAGAACATGGGATATCTCCCATCTTCTTATATCCTCTCTAATTTCTCTCAGCAGTGGTTTGTAGTTCTCATTACAGAGATTTTTCACATCCTTAGTTTACTCAATTCCTAAGTATTTTATTTTTTTGGTGGCTATATATTGTAAATGGGAAAGCTTTCTTGATTTCTCTTTCTTCATGTTCACTATTGGAGAATAGAAATGCTACTGATTTTTGTGTGTTGATTTTGTATCCTGCTACTTTGCTGAAATCATTTATCAACTCCAAGAGTTTTTTTGTAGAGGCATTAGGCTGTTCGATATATAGGATCATGTCATCTGCAAACAGGGACAGTTTGACTTCATCTTTTACAATCTGGATGCCCTTTATTTCATTCTCTTCTCTGATTGCTCTGGCTAGTACTCCCAATACTATGTTGAATAGGAATAATGAGAGTGGGCATCCTTGTCTAGTTCCTGTTCTTAAAGGAAAAGCTTTCAACTTTTCCCCATTCAGGATGATATTGGCAGTGTATCAAATGCTTTTTCAGCATCTATAAAGATGATCATATGGTCCTTGTGTATGATTTTATTAATACGGTGTATCACATTTATTGATTTGCATATGTTGAACCAACCTTACATCCCTGGGATGAATCCCACTTGATCGTGGTGAATAATTTTATGTATGTGTTGCTTTATTCTGTTTGCTAGAATTTTAGTGAGGATTTTTTTTTTTTTAATTTTATTTTGTCGATATACATTGTGGCTGATTATTGCTCCCCATCACCAAAAAGTCCCTCCCTTCTCCCTCCCCCCCCCAACAATGTCCTTTCTGTTTGCTTGTCGTATCAACTTCAAATAATTGTAGTTGTTATATCTTCTTCCCCCCCCCCCCCCGGTTTGTGTGTGTGTGTGTGTGTGTGTGTGTGTGTGTGAATTTATATATTAATTTTTAGCTCCCACCAATAAGTGAGAACATGTGGTATTTCTCTTTCTGTGCCTGACTTGTTTCACTTAATATAATTCTCTCAAGGTCCATCCATGTTGTTGCAAATGGCAGTATTTCATTCGTTTTTATAGCTGAGTAGTATTCCATTGTGTAGATGTACCACATTTTCCGTATCCACTCATCCGATGATGGGCATTTGGACTGGTTCCAACTCTTGGCTATAGTAAAGAGTGCTGCGATAAACATTGGGAAACAGGTATACCTTCGACTTGATGATTTCCATTCCTCTGGGTATATTCCCAACAGTGGGATAGCTGGGTCGTATGGTAGATCTATCTGCAATTGTTTGAGGAACCTCCATAACATTTTCCATAGAGGCTGCACCATTTTGCAGCCCCACCAACAATGGATGAGAGTTCCTTTTTCTCCGCAGCCTCGCCAGCATTTATCGTTCATAGTCTTTTGGATTTTAGCCATCCTAACTGGGGTTAGATGGTATCTCAATGTGGTTTTGATTTGCATTTCCCGGATGCTGAGTGATGTTGAGCACTTTTTCATATGTCTGTTAGCCATTTGTATATCTTCCTTAGAGAAATGCCTACTTAGCTCTTTTGCCCATTTTTTAATTGGGTTGCTTGTTTTCTTCTTGTAAAGTTGTTTGAGTTCCTTATATATTCTGGATATTAATCCTTTGTCAGATATATATTTTGCAAATATTTTCTCCCACTCTGTTGGTTGTCTTTTAACTCTTTTAATTGTTTCTTTTGCTGTGCAGAAGCTTTTTAGTTTGATATAATCCCAATTGTTTATTTTTCCTTTGGTTGCCCGTGCTTTTGTGGTCGTATTCATGAAGTCTGTGCCCAGTCCTATTTCCTGAAGTGTTTCTCCTATGTTTTCTTTAAGAAGTTTTATTGTTTCAGGGTGTATATTTAAATCCTTAATCCATTTTGAGTTGATTTTAGTATATGGCGAGAGGTATGGATCGAGTTTCATTCTCCTGCATATGGATATCCAGTTATCCCAGCACCATTTGCTGAAGAGGCAGTCCCTTCGCCACTGAATAGGCTTGGTGCCTTTGTCAAAGATCAGCTGACAGTAAGTGTGTGGGTTAATTTCTGGATTCTCTATTCTATTCCATTGGTCAGTGTGTCTGTTTTTATGCCAGTACCATACTGTTTTGGTTATTATAGCTTTGTAGTATAGCTTAAAGTCAGGTAGTGTTATGCCTCCAGCTTTAATTTTTTTGCTCAGCATTGCTTTGGCTATGCATGGTCTTTTATTGTTCCATGTAAATGTCTCGATAGATTTTTCCATTTCTGAGAAAAATGTCTTTGGAATTTTGATGGGGATTGCATTGAATTTGTATATCACTTTGGGTAGTATGGACATTTTCACTATGTTGATTCTTCCAATCCAAGAGCATGGGATATCTTTCCATCTTCTTGTATCCTCTCTAATTTCTCTCAGCAGTGGTTTGTAGTTCTCATTATAGAGATTTTTCACCTCCTTGGTTAATTCAATTCCTAAGTATTTTATTTCTTTGTTGGCTATTGTAAATGGGCAGGCTTTCTTGATTTCTCTTTCTGCATGTTCACTATTGGAGAAAGAAATGCTACTGATTTTTGTGTGTTGATTTTGTATCCTGCTACTGTGCTGAAATCATTTATCAATTCCAGCAGTTTTTTTGTAGAGGTTTTAGGCTGTTTGATATATAGGATCATGTCATCTGCAAACAGGGACAGTTTGACTTCATCTTTTCCAATCTGAATGCCCTTTATTTCCTTCTCTTCTCTGATTGCTCTGGCTAGTACTTCCAACACTATGTTGAATAGCAGTGGTGAGAGTGGGCATCCTTGTCAAGTTCCTGTTCTTAAAGGAAAAGCTTTCAGCTTTTCCCCATTCAGGATGATATTGGCTGTGGGTTTGGCATATATGGCTTTAATTATGTTGAGATACTTTCCCTCTATACCTAACTTATAGAGGGTCTTTGTCATGAATGAGTGCTGAACTTTATCAAATGCTTTTTCAGCATCTATAGAGATGATCATATGGTCCTTGTGTTTGAGTTTATTAATATGGTGTATCACATTTATTGATTTGCGTATGTTGAACCAACCTTGCATCCCTGGGATGAATCCCACTTGATCGTGATGAATAATTTTACGTATGTGTTGCTGTATTCTGTTTGCTAGTAATTTAGTGAGGATTTTTGCATCTATATTCATCAAGGATATCGGCCTGTAGTTTTCTTTTTTGGTTATATCTTTACCTGGTTTTGGTATCAGGATGATATTTGCTTCATAGAATGAGTTTGGGAGATTTGCGTCCGTTTCAATCTTTTGGAATAGTTTGTAAAGAATTGGTGTCAATTCCTGTTTGAATGTTTGGTAAAATTCTGCTGTGAATCCATCTGGTCCTGGGCTTTTCTTTGTTGGGAGCCTTCTGATAACAGCCTCAATCTCCTTTATTGTTATTGGTCTGTTCAAATTTTCTACGTCTTCACGGTTCAGTTTTGGGAGCTTGTGTGCATCCAGAAATTTATCCATTTCCTCCAGATTTTCAAATTTGTTGGCGTATAGTTGTTTATAGTAGTCTCGAATGATTCCTTGTATTTCAGATGAATCAGTTGTAATATCGCCTTTTTCATTTCTAATTTTTGTTATTTGAGTCTTCTCTCTTCTTTTTTTTGTTAGCCATGCTAATGGTTTGTCAATTTTATTTATCTTTTCAAAAAACCAACTTTTTGATTCGTTGATCTTTTGAATTGTTTTTTGATTTTCACTTTCATTCAGTTCTGCTCTGATCTTAATGATTTCTTTCCGTCTGCTAACTTTAGGTTTGGATTGTTCTTGTTTTTCTAGTTCTTTAAGTTGAAGTGTTAGGCTGTTCACTTGCCACCTTTCTATTCTTCTGAAGTGAGCGTTTAATGCAATAAATTTTTCCCTCAATACTGCTTTTGCAGTATCCCACAGGTTTTGGTATGATGTATCATTGTTTTCATTAGTTTCAAGAAATTTTTTGATTTCCTGCTTGATTTCTTCTTGGACCCATATGTCATTAAGTAGAATGCTGTTTCATTTCCATGTGTTTGTATAGTTTCCAGAGTTTCGTTTGTTATTAATTTCTAGTTTTAATCCATTGTGGTCTGAGAAGATACATGGGATAATTGCAATTTTTTGGAATTTATTGAGACTTGATTTGTGACCTAATATGTGATCTATCCTGGAGAATGATCCATGTGCTGCTGAGAAGAATGAATATTCTGAGGTTGTTGGGTGGAATGTTCTGTAGATATCTGCCAATTCCAATTTGTCTAGAGTATGGTTTAGATCTTGTGTTTCTCTACTGATTCTTTGCCTAGATGATCTGTCCAATATTGACAGTGGGGTGTTCAGGTCCCCTGCTATTATGGTATTAGTGTCTATTTCCTTCTTTAGGTCCAATAGCGTTTTTTTTATAAATCTGGCTGCTCCAACATTGGGTGCATACATGTTTATGATTGTTATGTCTTCTTGATGGATCAGTCCTTTTATCATTAAGTAGTGTCCCTCATTGTCTCTTTTTATGGTTTTTAGTTTAAAGTCTATTTTGTCAGATATAAGAATAGCTACTCCAGCTCGTTTTTCTTTTCTGTTTGCTTGGTAAAACTTTTTCCATCCTTTCACTCTTAGTCTATGTGAATCTTTATGGGTGAGGTGGGTCTCTTGTAGGCAGCATATAGCTGGGTCCTGCTTTTTGATCCAGTCGGCCAGTCTGTGTCTTTTAATTGGGGAATTTAAGCCTTTTACATTAAGAGTTGTTATTGAAAGGTGTTGATTTATTCCTAGCATTTTATTGGTTGTTTGGTTGTCTTAGGTGTCTTTTGTTCCTTGCTTTCTGATTTACTGTTTGTTTTCTTTGTTTGTTGGTTCCTTAGGTTGTAGATAGTGTTTTTGTTAGCTTGTTTTCTCTTCATGAATGCCATTTTTTTTATACTAGCGGGTTTAGATTTTTCTTGGGTTTTTATGGCAGTGGTAGTTATTTTTCAGGAACCAAACCCAGTACTCCCTTAAGGATTTCTTGTAAGGGTGGTCTTGTGGTAGTGAACTCTCGCAGTTTTTGTTTGTCTGAGAAATATACTATTTGCCCCTCATTTCGGAAGGATAGCCTTGCAGGGTAGAGTATTCTTGGCTGGCAATCTTTGTCTTTTAGTATTTTGAAAATATCATCCCATTCCTTTCTAGCTTTTAGGGTTTGTGATGAAAAGTCTGATGTTAACCTGATTGGGGCTCCCTTATAGGTGATTTGACGCTTCTCTCTTGCAGCTTTTAAGATTCTCTCTTTATCTCTGAGTTTTGCCAATTTGACTATGACATGTCTTGGAGAAGGTCTTTTTGGGTTGAATACATTTGGAGATCGTTGAGCTTCCTGGATCTGAAGATCTGTGATTTTTCCTATACCTGGGAATTTTTCTGCCACTATTTTGTCGAATACGTTTTCAATGGAATCTCCATTTTCCTCCCCTTCTGGAATACCCATGACTCGGATATTTGATCGCTTATGGTTGTCTGATATCTCTCTCAGATTTTCTTCAATGTCCTTGATTCTTTTTTTCTTTCTTTTTGTCTGCTTGTGTTATTTCAAACAGCCCATCTTCAAGTTCAGAGGTTCTCTCTTCAACTTCGACAAGCCTGCTGGTTAAACTCTCCGTTGTGTTTTTTATTTCGTTGAATAACTTCTTCAGTTCAGCAAGTTCTGCTACATCTTTTTTCAGGACATTGATTTCCTTGTACATTTCCTCTTTCAGATCCTGTATACTTTTCCTCATTTCATCATGATATCTAGCTGAGTTTTCTTGTATCTCATTCAGTTTCCTTAGAATTATCACTCGAAATTCCTTGTCAGTCATTTCAAGGGCTTCTTGTTCTATAGGATCTAGAGTTTGAGATTTATTAACTTTTGGTGGTGTACTTTCTTGATTTTTTGTATTTCTGGTATCTTTTTTTTGGTGTTTATTCATTGTGGCCGGGGGTTTCACAGTTCACCGGTTTGAGACTAATGACTAACTAGGATGTTGCTGTGGTTGCCAATTTCGTATGGCTCCTTCCGTGACTGCTCAGTTGGCCTCTAGTGCCTTGTGTGTGTGGTTGTCTCGGGTCTTGGGCTTCTCCGGGGAGCCACCTTTCTGGTCAGCTTGGACTCTGCTGGGCTGGTGGAACATGTACCACAGGGTGTTTGATCTCTGTTGAGCTTTCACTTCCTGTGCAGGACTTCTCCCTGTTCCGTGTGCTCTGGCCCAGGCTGTTAGATCGTGCAGTGGTGACCCTACCGGGTGTGTGGTTTCTGTCGAGTCTCCCCCTCCCTGGCCACACGTCTCCCCACTCTGTGCGCACTGTGCTGGGCTGGTGCGTGTCTTCTGCACCCCTCGTCTATCAGCTGGGCCTTCAAGACCCTGCTCGGCACCGCCTCGCCCAGGAAGTCTACCAGGTTTCTGCTGGGCACAGACGACTGGTCTCTCTGGGTGCCTTTGTAGCACTATGTAGATCTTTCTCGGGTCTTGTTCACCTTTGTATCCCCCCAGTATAAGCTGAGTCTAGCGCCCACATGCAGCCTGGTCTCCGGCAGGTTCAAGCGGACCTGGGAACTCTCCTACCACACTATTCCCAACCAGACATTCGTTAGGCTTTTTTCCAAACTGGTGGCCACAGAGATGGTATCTGCCTCCCAGTAACAGGGAGTTTACCTGGGGCCAGAGTCCAGGGTATGGTGGAGTGACAGTCGGCCCGCCCGTACTTCCTTGCCGTCCCGACACTGGCCCGGGACACCCCCTCCACCAGCCCCACCAGAGAACCGCGGAGGGAGTGGGAGCGGAGGCCCCCGCGCCAGGCCAAGCAAGTGGGAGGGCTCAGTGATGGCCGAGCAGGGCGGAGCTGCCCGCACCTGGGAAAATGGAGGCAGCACCAGGCGGTGAGTGGCCTGGTGGTGCAGGCGGGAGCCGCTTGGGCATCCACCCCCCGAACAGAGCTGTGCCAGGGATCACTCACAGTGCTGTGCCAGGTCGGGTGCTCGCTCTCTGTCTCTGGTTTGCCGCCTTTCCCAGTTCTCGGCCGCTGCCGCCTCGGGCTGTTCAGTCGCGGCGCAGCTCGGGCGCTCCGAGGAATCTTCTTTAATGCCGGTCTGAAACCTGGAATCCTGAATAGGGCAGCTGGCCGCCTTCAGCGCGGCCCCGGCCTCCGGGATCCTGGCTGCATCCACAGCAGCCCTGGCGCCGTGTTCCCTGTTTCGAGACTCGCTTTTGCAGCTAAGAAACAGTTCTTTTCCTGCTCCACACTTCAAAGCTGTTGTCTGCAAATGAGGCAGCCTTTCCTGCCGGGGGCAAAGTGGCGGTCACCCCCCACGACCGGTCAGCAGCAGCAGTCCTCCCTTAAGAGATGGCGAGAGGAAGGTCCACAAGATTCCCGGCTGCCTGAGGCCCAGTGGCCACCTTTTCCACCTCAGCTACTCCGCGCCAGCCGCGGCAGCCGCCGCCATCTTGAAAACTCCTTAGTGAGGATTTTTGCATCTGTATTCATCAAGGATATTGGCCTGTAGTTTTCTTTTTTGGTGGTACCTTTACCTGGTTTTGGTATCAGGATGATGTTTGCTTCATAGAATGAGTTTGGGAGATTTGCGTCTGTTTCAGTGTTTTGGAATAGTTTGTAAAGAATCGGTATTAATTCCTCTTTGAAAGTTTGGTAAAATTCTGCTGTGAATCCATCTAGTCCTGGGCTTTTCATTGTTGGGAGCCTTCTGATAACAGCTTCAATCTCCTTTATTGTTATTGGTCTGTTCAGCTTTTCTACATCTTCATGGCTCAGTTTTGGGAGGTTGTGTGTGTCCAAAAATTTATTCATTTCCTCCAGATTTTCAAATTTGTTGGCATATAGTTGTTTATAGTAGTCTCGAATGATTCCTTGTATTTCAGATGAATCAGTTGTAATATCACCTTTTTCATTTCTCATTTTTGTTACTTGAATCTTCTCTGTTCTTTTTTTAGTTAGCCATGCTAATGGTTTGTCAATTTTATTTATCTTTTCAAAAAACAATCTTTTTGATTCATTGATCTTTTATATTGTTTTTTGGTTTTCAATTTCATTCAGTTTCATTGAGTTCTGCTCTGATCTTAATGATTTCTTTCTGTCTGCTAACGTTAGGTTTGGATTGTTTTGGTTTTCTAGTTCTTTAAGGTGAAGTGTTAGGTTGTTCACTTGCCATCTTTCCATTCTTCTGAGGTGTGCGTTTAATGCAAGAAATTTCCCCCTTAGTACTGCTTTTACAGTATCCCACAGGTATTGGTATGATGTATCATTATTTTCATTAGTTTCCATAAATTTTTGAATTTCCTGTTTTATTTCTTCTTGGACCCACATGTCATTAAGTAGAATTCTGTTTAATTTCCATGTGTTTGTATACTTTCCACAATTTTGTTTGTCACTGATTTCTAATTTTAATCCATTGTGGTCTGAAAAAATACATGGTGTAATTCCAATTACTTTGAATTTGTTGAGAGTTGATTTGTGACCTAATATGTGATCTATCCTGGAGAATTATCTATGTGCTGATAAAAAGAATTAATATTCTGAGGTCGTTGGATGGAATGTTCTGTAGATATCTGCCAAGTTCAATTGGTCTAGAATATTATTTATATCTTCTGTTTCTCTGCTGATTCTTTGCCTAGATGATCTGTCCAATATTGGCAGTGGGGTGTTCAGGTCCCCTGCTATTGTGGTATTAATATCTATTTCCTTCTTTAGGTCTAATAGAGTTTGTTTTATAAATCTGGCTGCTCCAACATTGGGTGTGTATATATTTATGATTGTTATGTCTTCTTGATGGATCAATCCTTTTATCATTATGTAGTGTCCCTCATTGTCTCTTTTTATGGTTTTTAGTTTAAAGTCTATTTTATCAGATATAAGTATAGCTACTCCAGCTCGTTTTTCTTTTCTGTTTGCATGGTAAATGTTTTTCCATCCTTTCACTCTTAGTCTATGTGAGTCTTTATGGGTTAGGTGGGTCTCTTGAAGGCAGCATATAGTTGGGTCCTCCTTTTTAATCCATTCAGCCAGTCTGTGTCTTTTGATTGGGGGAATTTAAGCCTTTTACATTAAGAGTTGTTATTGAAAACTGTTGATTTATTCCTAGCATTTTATTGATTATTGTTTGGTTGTCTTAGGTGTCTTTTGTTCCTTACTTTCTGATTTAGGGTTGGTTTTCTGTGTTTGTTGGTTCCCTGGGTTATAGATAGCCTTTTCGTTTGTTTGTTTTCTCTTCATGAATGCCATTTTCATTATACTAGTGGGTTATGATTTTTCTTCGGTTTATATGGCAGTGGTAGTTATTTTTCAGGAACCAAACCCCGTAGTCCCTTGAGAATTTTTTGTAAGGGTGGTCATGTGGTGGTGAACTCCCACAGTTTTTGTTTGTCTGAGAAATATACTATTTGCCCTTCATTTCGGAAGGACAGCCTTGCAAGGTACAGTATTCTTGGCTGGCAATCTCTGTCTTTTAGTATTTTGAATATATCATCCCATTCCTTTCTGGCTTTTAGGTTTTGAGATGAAAAGTCTGATGTTAGCCTGATTGGGGCTCCCATATAGGTGATTTGACCCTTCTCTCTTGCAGCTTTTAAGATTCTCTCTTTGTCTTTGAGTTTTGCCAATTTGTCTATAATATGTCTTGGAGAAGATCTTTTTGGGTGAATACGTTTGGAGATCGTTGAGCTTCCTGGATCTGAAGATCTGTGATTTTTCCTATACCTGGGAAGTTTTCTGCCACTATTTTGTTGAATAAGTTTTCAATGCAATCTCCTTTTCCATCCCCTTCTGGAATTCCCATGACTCAGATATTTGAGCGCTTAAGGTTGTATGATATCTCTCTCAGATTTTCTTCAATGCCTTTGATTCTTTTCTCTTTTTTTTTTGTCTTCTTGTGTTATTTCAAACAGCCCATCTTCAAGGCCAGAGGTTCTCTCTTCAATTTCCACAAGCCTGCTGGTTAAACTCTCTGTTGTTTTTTTTTTACTTTGCCGAATAACTTCTTCAGTTCGGCAAGTTCTGCTACATTTTTTTTCAGGGCATTGAGTTCCTTGTACATTACTTCTTTCAGGTCCTGTATACTTTTCCTCCTTTCATCATGATGTGTACCTGAGTTTTCTTGTATCTCATTCACTTTCCTTAGAATTATCACTCGAAATTCCTTGTCAGTCATTTCAAGGGCTTCTTGTTCTGTAGGATCTAGAGCTTGAGAGTTATTATCCTTTGGTGGTGTACTTTCTTGATTTTTCGTATTTCTGGTATCTTTTCTTTGATGTTTATTCATTGTGGCAGGGGGTTTCACAGTCTACAGGTTTGACACTATTGACTGACTAAGATGTTGCTGTGGTTGCCAATTTAGAATGGCTACCTCAGTGACTGCTCAGTTGGCCACTAGTGCCTTGTGTGTGTGGTTGCATCGGGTCTTGGGCCTCTCCAGGGAGCCACTTCTCTTTTCAGCTTGGACTTGGCTGGGCTACTGGATCACGGGGTGGTACCACAGGGTGTGTGGTCTCTGCCGAGCTTCCACCTCCCGTGCTGGACTTCTCCCTGTTCCGTGCGCTCTGGGTCTTGATGCTGGGTTGTGTGGATGCACTGCAGAGCGTGTGGTCTCTGGGGAGTTTCCCCTTCCCCTGCTGGATGTCTCCCTGCACCATGCGCACTAGGCCAGGCTTGGGATGGAGCTGGGTGGCAGCGGTGCTGCTGCTGGATCGTGCGGCGGTGGTGGCCCCCCACAGGGTGTGTAGACTCTATGCAGCTTCTATCTACCCTGCTGGATGTCTCTGTGCTCCCTATGCATTGGGCTGGTCTGCTGGATCGCACGGCAGTGGTACGGTCCCTGTGGAGTTCTCGCCTCCCCTGCCGGACGTCTCCCTGCTCTTAGCGCTCTAAGCCATGCTGGGAATGGAGCCAGGTTCCTGCAGTGAAGCCTACCTGCTGGATCACGCAGTGGTGGCCCCACAGTGTGTGTGGTTTCTGCGGAGCCTCCCCCTCCCTTGCCAGACGTCTCCCAACTCTGTGGGCATTGTGCTGGGCTGGGAATGGAGCCAGGTGGTGGAGGTGAAGCCTATCTGCTGGATCTTGTGACGGCAGCTCAGCAGAGCATGTGGATATGGGAATTTGGATATAAAAGGGGAATTCCTGGGTTTTATGGTAATTCTATTTTTTTTTTTTTGTGACCGGTAAGGGTATTGTAACCCTTGGCTTGGTGTTGCCCACACTGTACTCAGCAACTGAGCACACCGGCCATCCCTATGTAGGATCCGAACCCGCGGCCTTGGCGCTTCCCAGAGCCGCTGCGCTCCCAGTGCTGCACTCTCCCGAGTGAGCCATGGGGTCGGCCCATATGGTAATTCTATGTTTAACTGTGTGAAGATCTGCCAGACTTATTTCCAAGGTGGCTCTAACATTTTACATTCTCACCAGAAGTGTGTGAGGGTTCTGATTTCTCCAAATGCTCATCAAAAGATTTTTATATCTCTCTTTTTGATTATTATCATCCTAGTGGGTTTAAAGTTGCATCTCTTTGTGATTTTGATTTGTATTGCCTGATGGCTAATGATGGCAAGCATATTTGTAAGTGTTTATTAGCCATTGTATATCCTCTTTGTAGAATGTCTATTCGAATGTTTTGCTAATTTTATTTTTTAATTTATTTTGTTGAAGCATAATTGATTATACATATTTTGGGGGTTCAGTGTTGACTATCATTATTTGTGTACAATATATAATGATCAAATCAATATTATTAGCATATTCATTATTACAAATTGTAATTAATCTTTGTGCCTCTTAGCCAATTTCTCCCTAAACCCCCTCTTCCTCCATGGTTTCCACCTCTAGAAACCGTAGGTTTTTTCACTCCTTCGGGAAGTTCAGCATATTATTATGGTTTTTCTTTCTTTTTTAGCATCCAGTTATGAGTGAGGACATGGTATTTCTCTTTCTGTGTCTGGCATATTTCACTTAACATAATTTTCTTCAAGCTCATCCATGTTGTTGCAAATAGCAGAATTTCATTATTTTTTGCCCATTTTATTTTTTAAAATTTTATTTGTTTTATTTATATTTTTTCAGTCTTTAATTAGATGTTGTCTTTTATTTTTATTTATTATTTTTATTTTTATTTATCGATATACAATGCAGTTGATTTTCCTGTCCCTTTACCAATTCCTCTTTACCCCCTCCTTCTCCCCCTCCCCCCATCAACATCATATCTGTTCTCTTGTCTTAACAAGTTCAAGGAATTGTTGTGATTGTCGTCTCTTCTCCACCCCCACTTATCTGTTTGTATACTTGTTTATTTGTTTATTTCTATTAGCTCCCATAAATAAGTGAGAACATGCAGTATTTCTCTTTCTTTGCCTGGCTTATTTCACTTAATATAATTTTCTCCAAGTCCATCTATGTTGCTGTGAATGGCAGTATTTAATTCTTTTTTTACAGCAGAGTAGTATTCCTTGTGTAGATACAGCACATTTTCCTTATCGCCTCAATTACTCAAGGCACTATGAATGCATTGAGAAGCCTGGAATGACTGCACTTCAGTAATTACCCATTAGGAGGAGAAAGCTGAATGTTACAGCCCCAATTCAAAGTTAGCTTCTCCCTTTTATTGTAAAGACAAGGAAGTTTTGCAAGAAAATTCAGTTGATTTAATCATTACAAAGAACACAAGGACATGGGCAGAGTTTTGGCTAAGTATAGTTTTAACAATGGAAACTAGCAACATCAGTGAAGTAAACAAAGTGACATTCTATAACGCAATTAGCAAAAGGTTAAGTCAATCCACCAAGAAAAGCTTATTCTTAGCAAACACTTTCTTTTCCTACAGCAATTTCCTCATTATGTTTACGTAACAATCAAGTAACTTTCTCAACATAGTGATCAGTAGGTTAACCTGCACCAAGGGCATTTGCCCTTTGAGCCAGTAATTTTGCTGTGTTACAATTCTTTATTTACAACAGAGACTTCAGTCGGGGAAAGTTTCTTGTCTTTTGCAAGCTTAACATTTCTATGTGTAATTTTACAAAGTGAGTTGCTGTGAAATACACTTGTTTTATTAATGTTAGTACTCTCCAAGGCCCCGTTTATCATTCTCAGTCTTTTGGATATTAGCCATCCTAACTGGAGTGAGATGGTATCTTAAAGTGGTTTTGATTTGCATTTCCTGAATGCAGAGTGATGTTGAGCATTTTTCATGTGTCTGTTGGACATTCATATATCTTCCTTTGAGAAATGCCTATTCAGCTCCTTTGCCCATTTTTTAATTGGGTTACTTGGTTTTTTTGCTGTTAAGTTATTTGAGTTCCTCGTGTATTCTGGATATTAGTCCTTTGTCAGATGTATATTTTGCAAATATTTTCTCCCACTCTGTTGGTTGTCTTTTCACTCTGTTAACTGTTTATTTTGCTGTGCAGAAACGTTTTAGTTTGATATAATCCCATTTGTTTATTTTTCCTTTGGTTGCCTGTGCTGTTGGGGTTGTATTTATAAAGTCTATGACCAATTCTACTTCCTGAAGTGTCTCCCGCTTTTTGCCCGTTTTAAATTGAGTTATTTGTCTTTTCATTAATTGTGAGTTATCAGTTGTGATTGTTCATCTATTTTAGATATAAGTCCCTAATTAGGTATATGATTTGCAAAAATTTACTCCCATTATGTGAGTTGTCTTTTCACTTTTTTGACAGTGTCCTTTGAAGCATAGACCGTTTTCTTTTGATGTTGTCCAGTACATCTATTTTATCATTTTTTTGCTTGTGCTTTTGGTATCTATGATATTATTGCTAATTCTGGCTTCGTAGGGGTCACCCCTGAGTCAGAGCAGCTTTGTTGTTCAGTCAATGTTTTGTCAGAGTTTGTGTTTAGACCCCTTGTGCCAGTGAAGTTTGTGTCCTGTGTTGATCTGTGTGTGGCTTGGAGAATGCTTGCTTATCTACCCAATGTCTTGCTTAATGTTTACTTCTGGTTGGTTACAGCCATGCTTATGTGCAGACTTCCCCAAACCCAGAGTTGACTGTGATCCAGAGGGCTCTTCTTGGCTGTTTCTTTACCTGGTTTTCTCTCTTAAATGGCTAACATGCTATTTTGCCTGTATTAGAGCTACCAGCCTTTTCTGTACTGTTCTCCTCCAAGACCCCCAGTGATCATAGATTTCTCCACTCTCTTGTAAATAAAGTTAATCCCTTCAGACCTAGCAGCAGAGCTCTTAGTCCTTATGGCCTATCTTTCTCTTGGAAAATCCCCTGTGCCACTGCACCTGACTAGGGACAATGAGCCACTTTCCATGAAATAACGTTTTGTTCTAAGAATGGACACTGAAGCCTCTACTCTTCATGGCTTGTCCATCCTGCTGTGGAGCTAGGATGATGTTGGTAGTGTCCCATTATTCTGGGCAGCCACCACCTCTCATGTCCCCTCTTCTTCTCCTGGCCTCCAGGGTAGAGATAAGCCCCCAAATGTTTGTGGTCCGGTATTGGGATGACAATCCATTCTATGTATTGTGTGCCCTGAAGGACCATCCCTTTTGCCTGAGGAGGCAGGAAGGCATGGGCTTCAGGAAGCCAGAGGAGAAACCTCTTGTTCTGTGCCACTTGCTCAGGGAGAAATATTTGTCTGCCTTTGAGTAGGATCCCTGCTAGCAAGAGCACAAACGATGTCCGATACAGAACAATACAACAGAAAATGTACCATTCAACATTCAGAAACCTATTTACATGTCAGAGATTTTAAATGAGTGGATTTTCAAAGGACGTTATCTTAAGTTGTATCAATCATAGGCCTTAGTTGCTCCCTCCAAGACCAGGCACCACTGGAGCACTATCTCCTCCAGCTCTTTGCCACAGAACTGCTAGGGGACCAGCACCTCTTCCAGGGGCCACTGCAGGTGGCATTCACACTGCCAACATGGGTGGGATGTTCTGGGCTGGGTCTAGAGGAGTGACAGCGACTGGCAGGTTTCCCCTGCCTGTCCGGTGTCTTTGATATCAGAGGAGACAGTGTGTGAAGGCCTCGTAGCTGGCCTCGACCCACCCTGTCCTCTAGTAGGTTCTTGACTCTGCCACAGGAAAGAATTCAAGGACGGACACACAGTACAAAGTGAAAACAGGTTCAATGTAACAGTTAAGAAGTACAAGCTTCACTGAGCTAGTGTGGCTTAGCTCCAGAGACTGAGCAGAGTCTGCACCAAGTTTAAAACAAAAGTAAAAAATGCACACTGGAGGTTTAGTACAAAGTGTAGGCTGGCTCAAGAGAGTGAGCAACAGCCCCTTAGAAATAAGCTTACCACGAAAATAAAGTATGTGCACCTCTCCCGGAGAGTTGCAGGTGGGCTCCAGGAAAGCCAGCAACCAACCGCAGCAAGTCTAACACAAAAGTAAGAACTACATGTTTACAAAGAGCAGGCTGGCCCCAGAGTGAACAGCAGCCTGCTAAAGACAAGTTTAATGCAAAATGAAATACAGACCTCAGGTGAAGTGCAGACTGGCTGTAGAGTGAAGCAGCAGCAGTCCCACTTTCTCCTGGGACTCAACTTTATAGTTTGACTATCAAATACATATTCACTCTATCTAATGAATATTTAACTAAGGGGGTGGTTCCCAGTTATGTAGCATATTCTTGCACATGCTCAGTTGGTCTCTTTTTAGAGCTCATTCATTGGTTAAATTCCAACATACCCACTGGAAAACACCTAGTATATTCAGTGCTCTCCAGTGCCTCTAGTGGAAGGTCATTCAAAGGACAAAGTCCCCTCTACTAGGGTTATATAACCCCTCTCTTCTGAGCATGCCCAGCCACTGGATATGCATACATCAGCTCCCTGAGGTCTCAATTTCCCCATGTTGGTACCAAAAAATAAGTCCAACCTGCAACAGTAACTCTTCTCTTGGGGAGGGCCTAGAGGAAGGGCCTGAGACCTTGGGGAGTGGACGGAAACCTAGAGGTGTGTCTCAAAACCCAAACCCATGGAAACTGAGCACCTCCTATCTCACCTTGATTTATATTTTCTCTCCTTTTGAAAAAAAGGAACACACTGTTCTTGCAAAATAATGTTCACCTAAGGAGACATATATAAGGTAGAGAGGAAAAGATAGCCAGTGGTGCCACCACTCAGAAATGCGGGATGAGGAGTGGGAAATTGGGGCCTGTATCTTCCTGGCACCTTGTCCCTAAGGACAGAGTGAGAAACAAATAAAGATGTTTTTAAAGCAATATTCTAGTGAGCTCCATAGGCCCATGGGTAACCTGCTAGCTATTTAGTTAGTAAAAATGATCGAATATGAAGATATTTTTGTGGGCCCTTTTTATTTTCTTTGACAAATGTAATTCTTGCTTGATTATATTTATTTTCCAAAAAAAAAAAAATGTTCACAAATACAGAATTGTTTCAAGAAAGAATTAGTCACTCCTGTCCAAATCCACTGCTCAGTGTAATCACCCTTAGAGATTGTTTTGTATTTCATTACATACATATATTGAAATTGAAATTCAACTCTGTACCCCACAAATATGTATAATCAATATGTTTCAATATAAAAAGAAAAAAGATTGTTGTGTACTTGCATACTAATTTTTTTATGTTTATAAAATCATTTATATATGTATTAAGAACATGTTTAAAAGAAATCTTTCCATCAACCTGAGGTCAGCACTACTGTTCCTTGAGGGCCCCTACTTCCTCAGAACTTCCTGCCTCCATTCCACTCCCCCCAGCGGATCCTCACAATCCCAGGCCCCCAAGGCCACCTGCTGGCCTGATACTCCAAGCCTTGGTCTCAGGCCCTGACTCACAGCCCTTTATTCTTACCCAGTCCCTTGCTGTTTGGGTAAAGCTGGAATTACCAGGGCAGGAGGAGAAGGACAAAGAGGCCCCTGAAGGGCTCTGTTCTGACCAGGCAGCTGCCTATTTGCATTGCAGGTCTAAACACGAAATCTCCCAAATCCCTGCTGCCTTCAACTGGTGGTGATTGGAGGAGGGGTTAATGCTCTGTCACAACTTTCCCACCTTTTACGGAGTGGAAAGTTAAAAGAGATTCTAATTCCTCCAGGAAATTGAAGTCCCCAGAGGCTAAATGGCTTTGCCAAGTTGAACCAGGTGGCACAGGATGGAGTCACACATGTGGAGTTCTCACATGTGCTGCAAATCCTCTGCTTTCTTCATGCTATAAATAGATTTTTAAAAATTTCATCTTAGGACGGAAACCAACTCTGCCTGTAACGCTCCCAACACTTGATTTTTCTACACTCCCTGCCCTAGCTCCTGCTCCAGCTCCCCTTCTCTGTGCCTGTCTAGTTCCAAGGCCAATAGAGGCAAGCTCAGGAAACTGCAATTCCTTTCTAAGCTAGAGGCCAGGACCATCTCACCCTGGCTTCTGACTTGCTCCTGTGTTTTCCAGCTTTGCCTCTGCTCAGGGCTTTGAGGATTAGTTCCCCTCATGGTCCCACCTCCTGGCCTTTAGATAGACTTTGATTTTCCAAGATCTAAACTCAGCGCATCAAGCTTGACTCTCTGGGCCCTGCATCCTCTGGAATGTCGCAATTATCTCTGGCCCTCTGGCACACAAATCCTGGTCCCTTCAGGTTTGGCTGCACCCTTGCAGGATGTAGGGGAAGCCCAGACTGGCAAAGACTGTTCCTGAAATCCCCATGCTCAGTTGTAGTGCTTCCAGAACTCTGCTGCCTGAGTATGTCCCATTATGATTCCAAGATAGATACGCACACACATCATCATTTATAGTCAGGGTCAAAGGGAACCTCAGCCTCAAGGTTAAATCAAGATCTTTCCCAGATAAAGACTTGTTTTCCCACCAAAGTCAGACTGTTTCCCAGGTGTTTAAAGTGTTTCTTGCGTTTTGAAATAGATGAGGCTTTGTTAGTATTTCATCCAAGCCCGAGAGTGGTGGACTGGCCGGACTCCTTCAGCATTGGGTTCAATTTTAAATAAAGGCTGACCGATTAGCTCAGTTGGTGAGAGCACTGTTGTGGTAACACCAAGGTCCAGGGTTTGATCCCTGTACCAGCCCGCCACACACGGAATAAATACATAAAATAAAAAAGAATAAAATAAGCTAGTGGCACTATTCATTTCGACCACTAGATGGCAGGACCTCTTCAGCATGAGTATAACCTGAAGCTGGCAGGGAAAACCCCCAAGTGGTCCTGCTGGCCAGCCCCAGAGAAAGCAAAAGAAATTTAGGAAGTTTTGGCGAAAGGAGCTCTTCTTGTATGAGGGTACTTCAAAAAGCTTGTGGAAAGATTTGTATTATCTTTCACTTCTGTTTTTCACAAACTTTTTTTTTTGAATCTTCTCAAGTTTATCCTTATTTTGATAATGACGTTAGCAAATACAATTTTGATCATCTAGATTGTTTCCATAGTGATACGTTTGTCCTCATTACACTCTTTCTCCACACTTAAGAATTCGTAAAAAAAAACAAAAAAAACAACAACCTCCTTTAGTCGGGAAGGAAAACCTGAGACTTTTTATGGAAATGCAGGGCAAATACAGAGACTCCACTTTTGTGGAAAAATGTTTTTCAAATTGTTAGATTAAGTTTGGCCTAAAGGTTCCTTTAGACATAGTGAACTGTAACCCAACTTGATGTGTAAACAGACTGTAACCTACTGCTTTAACAGGTAGACAATTCTCAGCCAATTACAGGCAGTCAACTATTCAAACTGTGTTCAGATAATACAAACACCCAGCTGTAACCAATCCAGCTGTTTCTGTGCCTCACTCTCGTTTTCCATACATCACTTTCCCTTTTCTGTCTATAAATCTTAGCCAACCACGTGGCAGCTGCTGAGTCGCTCTGAACCTATTTCGGTTTGGGCGACTGCCTGATTCTCAAATCATTCTTTGCTCAATTAAACTCTGTTAAATTTAATTTCTTTTAACAAAAAGAAGTCTCTAGGAATCCTCAGTAAGCTTCCTGAACACAGGTCATCAAACACAGAGAACCGATCCAAATTTTATTTAGAGCAATTATTCACAGTTAGACCTTTACAATAATTAATTGCATGCTAAGTACTTTGAACTCCTTCGAAGGGTGAAGTGGGGATACTGCAAAATGGTTTTCCTTTTCCAAGATGATAAAGTCAGAGGAGACGAACAAATAGGCCCTGAGAAAAGTGGAGAAGAGGAGCCCAGTTCTGGGCATGTGAGTAGGGGTGAAAACTTGAGTGCTTTTTCTCACTGCTGGCTGTACAAACAATCTGGAGATGGAGTCCGTTGTTTCCAGGGTCAAAACATCCTTGTAGTGAAACAAGTGGGGTTTTTTTGCTTGTTGAAGAAACCATGGAATGCCTCCGTAAAAGGCTATTAAGAAAGGATTTATCTTAGGATTTGGGTTTGTATTAGGTGATTTTAGAGAGGATTTAAGGAATTAGTGCTTTGCTCTGTATCGGATGCTACCAGGGAGTGAGGTTAATTCTATGACTGAGAATCTTAATAAGTCTGTCTAGGAGGAGGCGAGAATACAGAGACCAAAGCTGTAATTGGTTACACAACAAAAGCAGTAGTCACACATATTAGCCAGCAGAGGGGGATGTTGGTTATTTCTGTATGTTAGACAATGTCCATGCTTAGTCTTTGATAAGACACGATTACTGTGTGTTCTTGTTTTTTGCCTTGGTTGATCATTATTGTTACAGAGTGGCCTTGCCTGGTATTGCTGTTCTTTGAGATTGTTCATGTTCAACAGGAGATCCCCATGGCACGGCTGTGAGTGCAGGGCCTGCTCCTGGCAACAACAAGATCTAGCTGACAGTACTAGGCCAGCTCCTGGATGTCAGGGGATGCCTTGCTCTTTCTCAGTCTCCCCATTTGGCGGAAGGCAGATGAAGTCAGCCTGCAGAACATTCATCCATTATATGCAGATTTTCACAATAGCCAAGATTTTACTTGCAGAGAATATAGTCTAAATTTGGAGTTTCGTTAGTCTCTCCTGCTCCTTTTATTGCAGGATGAATTGTTGAAGTCTCTGATGGTGGCAGGATAGCATTTAAGACTGATGGGGTTCAGGGCATACCACCGCAAAAATATGACTGTAGGAGACCAGATTATGCCACCCCAAAAATATGCCTCCTTGGCCCAAGGATTATTTTGAGTTGATATTTTGGGAAACAGCAGACACAGGAGAAGCTCTAAAAACAAGAATAAAAGTTACCCTTTTGTAAAAGAAACTTACATCTATAAAAGAGATCCCTATTTATTTTGTAGTACAATCAGCCGTCTGTATTCGTGGGTCCCGTATCTGTGGGTTCAATGAATCTGGCATAGAAAATATTTGGGGAAAAAAAAAATTTCACAGAGTTCCAAAAAGCAAAACTTGAATTTGCTGCGCACTGAGTACCACATTGAACCCACGTGAATGAAATGATGTGTTTGCATTGTATTTGGTATTGTAAGTAATCTGTAGGTGATTTAAAGTATATGGGAGGACATGTGCTGGTTATATGCAAATACTATGCCATTTTATATAAGGGATTTGAGCATCCTCAGATTTTGTTATCTGAGGGGGGTCCTGGAGCAAATCCCCCACCCCACGAACACAGAGTGACTGGTATAAATAGGTGCAGCAAGGAGTGTTTGCTACAGCATAAATTCCCCCTCAGCTAGTTAAGATGTAATCAAAGACTATGTGGTTGTCCGTAACAATCTTGGCTAGTGAGCGTAGATTAGTTTGTCTTTCGGAGTTGAAGTTGTGTTTCGTTAGGGTCTGAGGCAAGTTTTGGACCATGTTTGCCACTGGTATTATCCCTAATGAGGGAATTGCAACTTACATAGTATCCATGAAAAGGGAGTCAGTTATACTTTCTGGGAGTTCATTTGTTTTTAAATAACCTTGTGTGTACTGCATTTTGGAGGTTTCTGAATAGTATTTTTTTTCAGGGAAACACGATCCACTGAAGGGATAGTATTTTTAAATATCTGAAAGTGTCTTACAATTATTCTGAATACACAAAATAAGTTTGTGTGTGGCAGACCAGCGGAAGCCTAATATCCATATGAAATTTAGTACCCTAGTAGGAGGTAGACTGTATTGGGAGTATACGTATCATTTACCGGAATAGGTGTAGGCCAGTTTTGTGTCCTTTCCAGGTAGACGAATTTTTGAGTAAATTACATAGTTCAACAAAGCAGGATGACATGTTTCTGAAGAGAATAAACTGACTATTATGTTCAGGAAGGTTTCAATATTATTGTCTGTTTCTGATTGGCTAAGGTCTTGATGATAGTATTATAATAAGTATTTGATAATGTAAGGTTGAAGTTCATTTTTGCAAGGCTGAAGATGGGCATTAATGATATGAGGGAAGTTTAAGTGCCAGAAGGGGACTATAAAAGGGAACTGGCCTTCTGAAGTGTTTAAAGGGATTGCCATGAAATTATGATCAGCAGGGTCTGGTGGTAGATGTTAGATCCAGCAATCAGTTAAATTCAGATCAGTAGCCATGGCCTGTGAAAAACGTAAAGAAAAACTTCATTTTCCCTTAATCAGCAGAAGACGACCATAGAGGTTCAAAATAATAGGATAAGGTAAGAGAGATTATATTAGTGTTCTAGAGGGTGTCATAGTGTAATAATAGGTAGTATTAGTAAACGGGCAAAGGACAAAAACGTGTTAAAGAATCAGAAAATCAATTTTGTTCCATCATCTTGGGTGAAACTTCTGAAGTCCCAGCTTGTTTTATCTTGTGCAGAAGCTGTTCATTTCTGCAGTCAGCGGCTTCTAGAAAATTCCTAGGAATCCTCAGTTTAAGGTTTTTTGATGAAATGGATGTCCCTTAATGTAGGAGGAAGTGACGTATATCTTTCAAGTCAAAAGTTTTATATACTTGGGCTGGCCAGATAGCTCAGTTGTTTGGAGCCCAGTGTTATAACACCAAGGTCTCTTGGTTGGGTCCCCTTACTGGCCAGCTGCCAAAAAAAATTTAAAAAGTAAAAAATATAAAAATAAAAATTCTACCTGGGGCCAAAAGCTTTAAAAACAAATAAATAAAAGACAATACACTCATCTCTTCAGCAAGGAGAGGCCTCAACTACACTAAAAACACACAGTGATAACCGGAACACATTCATAGCCCATTTGGAGAGGTTTAAAAACGACCTTGACGCTTTGGATCCCGTCCATATCCTGTCCATTGTCTTACTTAGTCTTACAGAATTGTGCAATTGTGGGTAGGAAAATCCTTGGCAATATCTCTTAAAATCCCCACCATTGCTGGTTCGGTATTGTGGCCAATCTATCTATCCCTGCAATTGAGGGTAAAATCATGAAGTATTTTTGCTAAAATCTGTTTTCGTTATGATTATTTTCTTCGATAATGTCAAAGCATCTTCAGGGTTTTTAATTCACCATTTGTCTTATAGGGGTTCCTGAAGAGGTCAGGTAATTTCTTTGTTTCTAAACCATTTGGATGTCATGGGCTAACCTAAAACCACATATTTACAGTGAATATAAAATATCCTCTTTTCTATTTTGTCAGTTGGTGAGTCTGAGCAAGAGTCCTTAATTGAACCATCTGTTTTGTGTTCTTCCATGTGATGGTCAGTCAGGTGCAGTCACAAGAAGAGATGCCGGAGAGGCTCAGGGAAACACAGTTTATTATACTCCCAGGTCCTAGAGACAGGAGGCACGGCACGCCATGTAGGGCCGCATGGGAAGGAAACCAGTGTGGTCAGGTGGCAGGCGACAGTGAGAAGGTTTAGGCCACTGCCTTTATTGGGGTTTCCATGGAAAAGGTGAGGCAGGCAATAGTTTGAATAATGCATGTGGACTTTGGGCTGTAGGGGTGGTCTCTAGTTGCCTGGTATCTGGCCCTAGGGTCATTAAGGCAGATTCGGGCCTCCTGGGCTGCCTGGGCCATTTAGAGGAGGTATGGCTCTGGATTGGTTAGTTTATATATCAAAGGAGCTCCTTGCTGGGCCTTTGTTATTTCTAAAACTTGGCTAGCCCCAGGAGGGATATTCTCTCCCCATCAGGAAAAGTTCTTTAAGGTGTCAAAACATCATCATATACAGAAAACTTAAAAATATTTACAATACACCTCTTGAATTGATTTAGTTTATTTGAAAAGCTTGTATTTTAAGGGCAAATTAAGTATGTGTTAGCATATCTTGTTTAGCACTTTTTAGTTTTCAAGCATTAACAAGAACAGTTAAGTCAGGGTTATTCAAGGAAGTCTCTAGAAAGTCTGTCCAGGTCATGGATAATCTCATAAAAGAAGTAAATGACCGTGGGGTTTTTCTTTTCCAGCTAAAGGAAGAAGAGTGGCTGGGCTTGGAGTGCTGCAGCAATGGATAGCATGTGTGAAGTAGAAAGGAAAAAAATCTTAGGCAGGTAGGTGACTAGCCAAAAAGTGCTGAGCATTTTTCAATAGAAGAGTTTATATGCCAAGGAGAAGTGTAACATTTAGTGAAGATCTTAGAACTAAGGTCACTGAAGTTTTTAGGTATTTCACTGCTGCTGTTACAGCAGGCAGACAAAGTGGGTAAGTCTTGGCTACTGGATGTAGTGAAAGACTGAAATAAACAGCAGACTCCTGGTGATTCCTATATAACTGTGTCAGTACTCATACTGCCTATTCAGAAACATTTTGAATAAAAAAAGAAAATAGTTTGTGAAGCTGGAATCCTGGAAAAATTTTGAGACAGTCATTGCTTGAGCCTTTCTGCTTAAACATATGTATGTTTGCTTTAACTTGATAAGTATTCAATTATCAAAAGATATTTAATTATATTTCTTTATGTTAGACTAACTTAGGAAGTTAAACCTTTAAAATTTCTCAAGTTTATTCTTATCATTATACCATTAGTATGAGTTTGGCAGACAAAAGCTGTCATAATAGTTTTGACTTAATTAAAAGTTGGAGAAATTTACTCTTACTGTCCTTTCTTTTATAAGATTGAGAAGCAAATCTTTATATTACTGTTGTTGGGAAAATAGAACAGTTTGATTAGGCCTCCTCACCTTAGGCCCGGTAGGAGGTGGTGCGGCACATTCTTTGTTAATAAGTTGTGTGTGGGTGGAGTTAGTGGCATGCGCGGCACCACTGTTTTGGCTGGTGTTGACTGCTTCAGGCGTCCACCCTGTGCAGCCATGTGCTCCAACCTGTGGTGTGGAGTACACTAACATTTATAAAGCAAATGTATTTCACAGGGCCTAGTTCCCAATGCCCTGTAGTTTCAGGTTTAACCTAACTTTTTAGAATTACGTATAGAAATGTTCACCTTGCAAAAGACAGGAAACTTTTCCCCAGGCCAAAGTCTCTGTTGAAGATAAGAACTGTAACACAGCAAAATTGCTGGCTCAAAGGGTAGATGTCCTTGGTGCAGGTTAATCTTACTTGATTGTTATGTAAACATACTAAGGACATTGTTGTAGAGAAATAAAATGTTTGCTAAGAACAAGCTTTTGTTGCTGGATTGACTTTACCTTTTTCAAATTGCGTTATGGAATATCACTTTTTTACTCACTGATGTTACCAGCCTCTATTGTTAAACTGTACTTAGCCATAACTCTACCTATGTTGCTTTTCTGTAACTTTCTCATTTGGAGAATAAATACTGAGACAGAACCCCAGTTCAGTGTTAATTTCCCTAAGGAGGAGTACCTCTCTCTTGAGGGTTCCAGGAAGTTAACCCCTTCAGGGTGTCTCACTGCTCAGAGGAAATGGGCTTTGAGTAATCCTTTGCATCTCTGTCACTCAGGGGAGAGAGGTGGCAAATCTGTGTGAGGACAAAGAGAGTGCAACACTGTGGCTTCCAAGGACCTGTTTGCCTGTTACCCAGCTCATAGAACTGCGTGTGAGGGGTCTGGTGACCCAGCCTGGTGTGTGAGGGGTCTGGGTTCCCAGCCTGGCATGTGAGGGGTCTGGGGTCCCAGCCTGGAGTATGAAGGGTTTGTGACCCAGTCTGTGAACGGGCTTGAGGGGTCTGTGAGCTCCAGACCCTGCCCTAGCTCAACAACTGTCTTATTCAGTTAGGGCTGATATAACAAAGTACCATAGGCTAGGTGGCTTATAAACAACAGGAATTTATTTCTCACAGTCTGGAGGCTGCAAGCTGGAGATCAGGGTGATATCGTGATTGGTTCTGGTGAGGACCTTCTTCCAGGTTGCAGACTGCTGACTTCTTATGTCCTCACATGGCAGAAAGAGGGTGAGCGAGTTCTCTGGGGGGTCTCTTTTATAAGGGCACTAATTTCAATCATGAGGGCTCCAGCCTCATGACCTAATTACCTCCCAAAGGTCCGGCCTCCAAATGCCATCACATTGAGGGTTAGAATTTCAACCCATGAATTTCGAGGGGACACAAGGGGACATATCCATTCAGTTCATTGCTATTACTTAATGGCAATTTTAGGAAATCCAAAGAAAGTTTAAGGAATAAAAGACATCTTAATAGTTTTATAATTCTGAATTTAGATCCTGAATTTGGGAAAGGAAAATTCAAGAATGGTTGTTAGAGGAGACAAGATACAAGTCATAAGTACTTAAAGACATAGATATTTACAATCAACTTATAAAACCATACTAGACTGTACTAAGACTAAAGCTATAATTCACGAAACAAACAAACAAACAAAAAAACCAGCAGCAATCACTCACATTAGCCAGGAGAGGGGGATGTTTGTTTGTTTCAGTGGCTTGGACAACGTTCACGTTTTGTCTGTGTTCAGACATGATTATGTAGTGGTCTCATATTTTGTCTGACTTCATCACCATCACAGAGGGACCTTGTCGGATGTTGATGCTCTGTGAAATTGTTTATGCTCAAAGGAGAACACCAAGGCCTAGCTGTGAGTGCCAGGCCAGTTCCCATATGTCAGGAATTAGTTTTCTCTTTCTCATCACTGGTATTGGGCTGTGGTAGGGGAAATTGTCAATGCTGTTTAAGCATCTCTTCCGTATATTTGAAGTCTAAGCTGTCAAGCTTTACAAGGAGGCCCTTCTAGGAAATCTAATGAGCTTAGCACAGTATTGAAATAGAACTTTGAAACCAGACAGCAGGTAAGGATTAAATCTAGATATCAAGTTGAAGCCTGTAGGAATTTTTTTTAACCTCTCTGGGCCCTCTTATTTCTGGCCAATCTTGTAATGAACTGATCACCAGCTAAAGCATAACTTTCACATTGAGGACCTTGCTGACCCTTGCTTGCCTTCTCCCCTCCCACCCACCACGTGTGCACATCCTGTCTGACTTTGTGCCCCTACCTTATACAAACTTTCATTGTAACACTTCATGGTGTTTGTGTCCCAGATACATTACTGTACAGCTCAAGGACAAGAATGTATCTCATTCGTCTTATTCGGGCCTTAGACAAAAGCTTGGGACAAAGGAGGTGCTCCATATTATTTATTTGATTAACTAATTTATTATTAATTAGACAGGTTTTAACAGAACACCCAACAGAAAATGTGACTTTGAAAACTTCCCCGTCCACAGAAAGAATAAAAAGTGACAAAAGAGAAAGAAGACTGAAGTAAGTTTTTCATTTAGGGACATTTCACAAAATGAACAAAACCTGATACATTCCTGATGAATCACAGCGAGCCTCTATCCCTAGTGTTTAATGGTTAAGTAAAAAACAATTTTACAAATACTATTTGTTGCCCCATAAGTGGTTGTCATTTCTATCTTGTTGGCCCTTTTTGTATACCTTCCCATGCATTGTTCCCAGGAAGGTATATACGGGTAGATAAAGGACAGAGTCAATTTCCATTAAATAAGCAATGATTGCTTTGGTCTTATTACTAATATGATACATATATTTTAAAGACTAAGAAAATATATTATGAAAAAAATATCTCTAGGCCCATCCTCTGGAATAATGATTTCTAGACCCATTCCCTGGGGTAACCACTAGCAGTATTTTGGTTTATCTTCTTCCTGATCTGCTTTGTACTATATATGTGTATACATGTACATACAGACGTACACACACACTGAAACCAAAATCTTCCTCAAGCAGTTGGCCACAGCCATAAGGACATTTGCTGTGTTCTAAACGGAACTCTCATCATTCACTGCAAATACTAGGGAAGGCAGTCCGGTTCAGGCCCACCGTCGCATGGGTGCACAGGGAGGCCAACCACCGGAGGGACCCTGCGAGTGCTGGACGGGCCGGTAGCCAGCTGGAGTGGGAGCCAGTTCAGAGAGCCAGGCCCTGCCTCACCAGATGTTCCATCCTCAGGAGATGATGAAGAGGGGTAGAACGAGGCTGAAGACACAGATGGCAGAATAGATGGTCCCCAGCGTCAGTCTCTCCCACAAATCAACCAATTTATAACTATTCAAAAGCAACAACAGCCAAGCTGGGACCACTAGAGCTCAGGGGAAGAAGAGGAGAGACCTATGGAGTGCACGACGGAGGGAGAAACCACAATGGGAGAAAGAAAGAACTGCTCTGACCATTTCGAGCCCGGGCCACTTCCAGGCCAGAGCTGCTGAGTGCTCAGAGCAGGAGCTGGCAAAAGCTGCAGCTGTGCCCTTCGGATGAAGTTGCTTGGAGGCAGCAGGGGAGAAGAGGGCCTTGATGGCTCCTAGGCCAGCAAGATCACTAATAGGGTTCCCATGGACCCACACAGGAGCAAGGAGCCACAGCAACTGAACCAAAGGAGCCACTAAGAGGCTGATGAGTCATCACAAGGGACCAGTGCAGGGCCTGTCCCATGGGGAGTGTTTGCAGCTGTCCTTGCTGTGCCCCAGTGTTCTCCCAGGGGAAACATGCCCACTGGGAGAACACTGAGGCACAGCAAGGACAGCTCATCTGCCCCCCAATCAGTAGATGACCACTCAGAGGAGACTGGGTCAGGAATATAAAACTGTGGGGGGTAGGGGGAGCAGTTTCCTGAAAAGACTCAGGCCCAGACCAGAGTTTCTACACAACCCAGGTGCACTGGATCTCATGAGAGCCGGAAGTACCTGTAAAGTCAACAATTGAAACCTGAGCTGCACAAAAAGCCTTCCCTAGGGAATCAGCAGTAAAGCAGCAATTTAGCTCAACCACAGAGCTCAAGTACTGGTCCCCACAAGAATCAAATACAATTTTTATGAAATATTTATTACATATACAAGAATATTTTCAACAAAAGTATATGTTTTAATGGGTAACAATAAAACAAAAACCTATGTACCCTGCTTAGGAAATAGAACACTACCCATGTATTTGAAGCTCCCTCCCCTATCAGATAAGTGTTTCATAAATTTTGTTTACCATTCACTAGCTTTTCATTGTAGTTTCACCATGCCTATATTTCTAAATGATATACGATTCTTAGTTCTGCATGGTTTTGAACTTTATATTAGAGGGACTCATACTGTGTATATTCTTTTGTGACTTTGTTTAACAGTCTTAAGATTAATCCATATTAATGAATATGGCTGTAGCTTATTTATTTTTCATTGCTATATGGTGTTTGAATGTTTAAGTAAATCACAAGTTTTTCATCTTGCTGATGGAACCTTGGATTGTTGCCCGTTATTTTCCTGCTATATACCCTTTGGCACAATGCATGTTTCTCAGTATACGTGTACAAGATTTCTCCAGGGTATATGCCTAGAAGTGTAACTGAAGGCCATAAAGTATGCTAATTTTCAAGTTTACTAGATAACGTCAATTTATTTCCATAGTAGTTGTACAAATTTGCACTCTCATCAACAGAGTATGAGTTCCAGTTGCTCTGGATCCCAGCTAATACAGGAAATTATCAGACTTAAATTTTCTTCCAATGTTATTCAGCTTTGATTTCTCTGATTCCTAAGTTGAGCAGTTTTCTCATGGGTTTGTTTGCCGTGCATGTTTCTCTTTCTGTTATGAAGGGCTTGTTTGAATTTTTTGCCCATTTTTTTTTATCGGTTTGTCTTTTTCTTATTTATTTGTAGGAGCTCTTTATATATTTTGGGTACTAATCCTTTGTCATTTATTTGAAAATATATCTTTTCAGTTTTGCCTTGACCTTTCTCTATTTCTATAATGTATTTTGAAGAACAGAATATCTAGTTTAATATAAAGAAATATACACATTTTCAAATTTGTGTATTGTTTAAGAAATCTTTCTCTACCTCTAATGTCAGTAAAATATTCTCCTGTATTTTCTAACAGTTTTTATAATTTTGCCTTTCAGATGTAAACCTTTAATGCAGATGGAATTAATTATTGTGTGTGATGTAAGGTAGAGATCCAATTTCATTTCCTTCAATATAGATAACCAGTGTCTCATTATCATGTGTCAAGAAATCAATCAGTGGTGTGATAACGTCAAGGCCACAGGTTTGGATCCCTATATAGGGATGGCTGGTTAGCTCACTTGGGAGAGCGTGGTGCTGACAACACCAAGTCAAGGGTTAAGATCCCCTTACTGGTCATCTGTAAAAAAAAAAGGAAAGAAAGAAATCAGTTCCTAAGCACCAGCTGATGGCAGCTGCTAGATAGGCTTACCTCACTTCCATGGATTTGGCTGGTAAGGAAACAATGAGCCCTAATCAGATTTTTAAATACTTATATCAACTGCGGAAATAAAATCCGTATGGTGTCAGATTCATGCAACACTAGTTTCACAGGCAAACACTGAACCGGAGAGGCCAGATAACAGACAACAGGAATGGTAGGTCATTATGTTGCTGAGGAACCAACTCTAGACTACAACTAAATGGTTTTCTAGACTTCCACTGTACCCTAAGGGAGGTAAAGGTGGAAAATCCCATGCCTCATCAGAACCAGAAAATTAGATGAGAAACTGCTCATGGTAGCCTTTTACAAGATAAGGAAGGGAACAGAAATGGCCTTGGGACAACTCCTTGTGAGATTCTTTATTCTGCCATGTTCTGGGCAAGTTTTGGGTCAGAATGTGGTCGCACCTTTCCTAGAAGGACTATGTGGAGCTGTGCAGGGTCTCCAGGGTGCCATAGAAGGGCTGTTCCCCGAAACCATTAATTGATGAATTTAAAATTTTAGCAAGTACTTAGTGTGCATCTATTGAAATTATATAATTTTTCTTTTTATTAATGTGACTGGCATTAATTAATTCTCTAAAGTCGATCCAATTTTGCATTCTTGGGACAGTCCCACTCTTGTCACGACATAGTTTATCATCTAATAAAAAATGCTGATGCATTAGGTTTACCAGTTTTGTTTATTATTTTTACAATTATGTCATAAGTCCAATTTCCCTGTAATTTTTTTTTCCTTTTATATATATTCTTTCCTAGTCTGGCTTTGTTAACATGGTTATGATAGCCTGATAAAGTCAGGTGGGGAGTTTCACCTCTATTTCTAGACTTCGAAAAATTCTGTGAATGATAAGAATCATTATTTTTCTTGAATGTTTGATAGAACTCAATAGCAGAATCATCTGAACCGATGTTTTTTTTTGTTGAAAGATTTTTTGTGCAGATACAAATTCTTTTTGTGTTCTGGAACTATTTACATTTCCTGTTACTTACTGAGTCTGTTCCAGTATATTTCTGGGAATTTATCAACTTCACCCAAATTTGCAAGTTTGTTATAAAATATTTAATAATGCCCTTTTATTCGCATTTTAATCTCTGCTGCATCTTATGTCTCCTTTTTTACTTTTAATATTTTTCATGCTATTCCTCCTCTTTCTTGATCAGTCTTGCTAAGATTTATCCATTTTATCAATTTTTTTTTTTTTTGCCTGCTGGCCAGTCCAGGAATCCAAACCCTTGACCTTGGTGTTATATCAATGTTTTCAATGAACCAAATTTTGGTTTATTCATCTGCTTTATCACGTAGTTCCTATTTCATTATTTTCTGCTTTATTATTTCCCTCCTTTGCATTTATCATGAATTTAGCCTAAAAAAGAGGTGCTTAGCTCATTAGTACTCAGCCTTTCTTTTCTTATATAAAATTAATGGCTGTTGATTTAGCATTATCTAAAGGTTTTTTTGGTGTGGTTTAAAATAATTTCAAAATTATGTTTATTTTTAAGTGTCACACATAAAATTGTTGGTGTGGGTGTGAGGGGAGCCACAGATTACTTTAAAAAAATTGTTTTTCTGGTCGTGATGTTTGGTGGGAGCAGGACAGTTATTGGCTAAAAGACTTCCATCCTATTAGGCTGACCCCTGCCTTTTTTAGGTAGACAAGGCAGGCTTTTATTGAGGCTTTTTTTGCCCCCTATACCTGTTGGCGTTTTCATTTGCTAGTTTTTTAAGCTCCATTTCTGAGATATCTGAGGCATAAGGAACTCACCACTGTGTTATTCCTTGGACCCCAAGATCTTCACCAGCCTGCCTTTCTCTCTGCACTGTTCAGAGTCTTCTTATGCTTGTTTTACATATATTGTTCTGAGTGTTTAGTTGTACTTAGCAGGAGAAATGGGGGAAAACACATTTACTCCATCTTTCCAGAAATGGAAGTTGAATCCCTATGGAGAATTTCACAACAGTGATAAGACTGAATAAAAGCCAGCCTTGAGTATATCTACATAATTGAAGTGAAAAAATACTGTCCCCACAAATCTCTTATCTTTAATCTTTTAAAAAGTTGCTTTACTCTACAGAGAATATAATTTTATTTTTTTATTTTATTTTATTTTATTTTATTTTTTTCCTAATTTTATTTTGTCGATATACAATGTGGTTGATTATTGTGGCCCATTACCGAAACCTCCCTCCCTCCTCCCTCTTCCCCCTCCCACCCAACAATATCCTTTCTGTTTGCCTGTCGTATCAACTTCAAGGAATTGTAGTTGTTATGTCTTCTTCCCCTCCCCCCCGGTTTGTGTGTGTGTGTGTGTGTGTGTGTGTGTGTGTGTGTGTGTGTGTGTGAATTTATTTATTTATTTTTAGCTCCCACCAATAAGTGAGAACATGTGGCATTTCTCTTTCTGTGCCTGACTTGTTTCACTTAATATAATTCTCCCAAGGTCCATCCATGTTGTTGCAAATGGCAGTATTTCATTCGTGTTTATAGCTGAATAGTATTCCATTGTGTAGATATACCGCAATTCCCATATCCACTCATCCGATGATGGACATTTGGGCTGGTTCCAACTCTTGGCTATTGTAAAGAGAATATAATTTTAAAATAGAGTTTTGTTTAGGTATTTTTGACATTGACATTCAATGAATCTCCCAAAGTGTCCAATTTGAAAATTTTACATATCTATACACCAGCAAAACCATCACCATGGTTAAGATAGTAAACATATCCATTACCCTTAAAAGGTTTCTCCTAGCCCTTTGTAATTCCTCGTTCCAGCCCCTTCCTATATTACCAGTCCCAAGCAACTATTGATCTGTCTGTCATGGTAGATTAGCTTGAATTTTGAAAAGGTTTATATGAATACTTGAGAGGGGGATGGTTGCAGTGTATGGTAGGGATATGATTAACTTTTTAAGAAACTGTCAAATTGTTTTGAAAAGGTATCATTTTATAATCTCACCAGTTACGTATGAAAGTTCCAGTATTTTGCATGCTTGCCAACCTTTAGATGGGATGTTCTTTCCAATTTCAGCCATTCTAATAGTGTATAGAATTCTCATTGTGATTTCGATTTTAATTTTCCTAATAAATAGTGATGTTGAGTTTATTAATGTGACTATTTCCTAGCTTCTTCTCTACATAATTCTTATTTTCTAGAGCTATTTTAAATGACACTGTTGTCTATTTTAATATCCAACTGTTCACTGCAACTTTATAAAACCACAATTATTTTTGTGTATTGATTTTTTGTTCTTCAACTTTGCTAAACTCAATCATTAGTTTTAGTAGCATTGTTTTAGATAGGTACAGCTTTTTGCAAAGACGAACTTGCGGCCTGTGAAAAACAGTTGTAGTTCTCCTTTTCCAATCTGGAGGCCTAGTTTTTTCCTTGTTGCACTGAACAGAATCCCAAGTAAAACACTGAGCAATCCCCCTCCCCGTATCATGAATTTATAATGCTTGGATAATAGTTTCCTGCATGCGAATATCCACCACAACTTCTGGCATGTAAATATCTGCCTCACCCTTGCACACACACTTTTAAAATCCAAGTCTCGGTACTACACCTATTGAGATAAGTAGATCCCCCAGATTTGAAACAAGACTGGGATACGAAGAAGAGCGAGTTTATTTACTGAGTCTGCCAGCCTGAAGGCAGTGATTTCAGACTGGAAAACAAAACTGAGGGGACTTCTGTGGACACTGGGAAAGCAAGTTGGATGGAAAAGTTTCCTGGTGGCAGCCAGGAAGTGAGTGGTCATCAGGGTACATAAGAGAAATTTTTAGGAAGGTAGTAGGATGATTCATATCTCCTCATAGACTTAAGCGTGGCCACATTACCATGGGTGGATTGTAGGTAGGACATAAAAAAACCAGGTAATGGTGAAGGGTGGGAGAGAACAGAATAAGCCACTGAATCAGGTGGCCCTGGGGAAGGGCTTGGAGAAGACACCCTCTCCTTGCCATGTGATCCCCCAGAAATGAACCATGAGGAGTGTGGCAGGTCTGTTTGGAGGGCGCTGTCGGTTGCTAAGAAAACACCCCATTTTCCAACCAGGGCACCTTGGCCTCCCCCCACTCCTGGAGGAGTCAGGATGGGCCACTGTGATGTCTGAGCCAACCCTGCCAGGACAGGGCTAGACAGGTGGGGGACTGGCTTGCTGACCAAATGAAGCATAGACTGTGGCTGTTCATTGCCCTGTGCAGGGCGTATATAGGGAGGCCAGGGGCCCTGGGACAGACCACTGGGCAGTGCTGACATGGCAAAGGAGACCAGGAAAGCCCAGCTCACCGGAAACACCAAATCGGGGAAGAAGAGGAAGAACCCCTCTCCACCCAAGTCCAGAGGAAAGGGCAAGGTGAGATGACCACTCAAGCTCCTTCTCGTCCTCCCCTTGACTCCTTTCTCCCAAGACTCCTACCCTGTCCTTGCCTGGTACAACCCCCTCAGCCCACATGCATTCTCAGGAAGCCCTTGTTCCCATCCCTTTTCCATCCTCTTCCCCAAACGTTGCCCTTCTGTGATCTCCCTGTTGTCCTTTCAAGGGCCCAAGACATCCGTGAAACTTAAAAGACCCCTTCAAGAGAGTCTAAGGACCAAAGCCACTGCAAAAATTATCGCCCCCTGAATTAAACCCCAAAACGGGAAAAGGCCAACACTATTCAGCCACTATCAACAGCTGAATGAGGAACTGCAGTAAAAAGAGCCATAGAAGGTCCAAATGGACCAGGAGATCCCCAGCACCTCAGTGACGAGGAGATCCCCAGCACAAGTGATGACCTGGGCAGCCACTAAATTAAGAGTGAGACCAGAGAACACAACGTTATCTACCCAGGATTCTGACAATTGAACCTATGAGGACTTGCCTGAACTTTGGTCCCCCTTGCAGCTGCATCCCAGCCTCGTAACCAGGCCCCAGTACCTTCCATGCCTCAGTAGGAGGCTCAGCGCCCTCCTGTGTCTGCATCTCCGCTTAGTGACCAGGCTGCAGATTCAACTCTGTCTGGCGCCACCACCTATGCTAGTCCTGTCTCCCTTCCTTGTGCTCAGGTTCAGATAGAATCTAATGTTTGCCTGGTTTTGCAAGCAAACCTTTGAGGACCAAAACATTCCTGCCCCACCGCCCCACCAGCCCAGTGGAGCCCCTTTCAAATTCTTTTGGTAGATGAATTACAACCCCCCAAAGGTGTCCACGTTCTAACCCCCAGAATCGGTTACTGTTACCTTATACGCAAGAGGGACTTTGCGGATGTGATTAAGGTAAGGAACTCGAAATGAGGAGATTATCCTGGATTATCTGGGTGGGCCCTAAGTGTAATCACAAGTGTCCTCATAAGAGAAAGTGAGAGGGGGATTTCACTACAGAAGAGGAGAAGGAAATATGACCATGAAAGCAGAGACTGGAGCAATATTTGAAGACGTAGGAAGGAGCCACAAGCTAAGGAAAACAGGTGGCCACTAGAAGCTGAAAAAAGGCAAGAAAACGGATTTCCCCCCTCAGAGCCTCCAGAAGCAGTCAGCCCTGCCAATACCTTGACTTTAGCTTAGTGAAACTGATTTTTGGCTTCTGAACCCCAGAAGTATGAAGCCAGTTACAGAGTAGGAGCTCAGTATTTGTTGACTGTTAGACTTCAGGGACATTTCCTTGTTCACTGTCTGGGTATCGATTCTTGGTCTTCAGCCTCCTCAACTTCTCTGCACCGCCCGACACTGCTGACCACCCTCTTTCCTGATCCTCTCCTTCCCAGCTTTCCTTGACACCCTAGTTTTTGGGTGGTTCCCAAAATTGGGTGGTTCTCAATTCCCAAGGTCCCATCCTTCATCCTCCCGCATTCCTATGGCTTCAAGCACTAGCAATAGTCCAACTCCCCTCAGATATCTATTTCTTGCCTTCTAGACACTTCCACCTGAAAAATCCAAGATTCATCAAACTCACCCTGGCCAGAATGGAATTCGACCTCTACCTTGCCACTGCCCAAATCGTGGCCCTTTTTTAGGTCCCTAACTCAGGAGGCACTACTAACCACCAGTTCCTCGAAGCTGGAGCCTCCTAGTTATCTTTAATCCCTCCCTCTCCCTTGGCCTCCCATCCAATCAATCACCAAGTATTGTCCATTCTTGCCCAGAACCATCTCTCAATTATGTCCTCTCCTCTGTTACCTCCGTTACCAGTTCCCCAGGACAGACACCCTCTTGTCATCTTTCCCCTGGACTACAGAGTAGTTCCCACTGGTCCCCTGCCTCCAGTCTCTCTCCCTGCACTCTCCCCACCATCCAGACACAAATGCCCCCATATCACTTTCCGGGGGATGATCAAGTCCAAGCTCCTTGACCCCTGCAGCCTCATCTACCATTTCCAACCACAGCCCCATGGTGGTTCCTCCTCTTCTCAAACTGGCCAAATCGGTCTCATCCTTCCGGACTGACTGAAAGTCACCTCTCCTTGAGAACTCTCCTGTAGTGACCCCTCTTTCCTCTGTGCACTTGCACACTTACTTATTAGCCACTTTTCCTAGAAACATATTTTTAATTGTTGTAAAATACTCCTAACATAAAATTTACCATCTTAGCCATTTTTAAAGTGTATAGTTCATGGCATTAAGCACATTGTCGTTGTTGTGCAGCCATCACCACCGTCCACCCACAGAACTTGTTCATCTTGGAGAACTAAAACTCTGTGCTCATTAAACATTAACTCCCCACCCCTCTGGCAACCACCGTTCTACTTACTGTCTGTATGGATTTGACTACTCTAGAAACCTCATGTGAGTAGTATCACACAGTATTGGTCCTTTGTGACTGGCTTATTTCACTCAATATAATGTCCTCAAAGTTTTGTCCATGCTCTAGCGTGTCTTAAAATTTCCTTCCTTTCTAAGGCTGGATAATATTTCATTGTATGTATAGGCCACATTTTGTTTATTGATTGATCTATTGATGGACACTTGGGTTCTTTCCACCTTTGGGCTATTGTGAGTAATGCTGCTATGAACATGGTTGTACAAATACCTCTTCAAAACCGTTCTTTCAGGGAACACTTCAGGAAGTAAGACTGGGCAAAGACCTTATAAATAAGACCCCAAAAGCACAGGCAACAAAAGAAAAAATAAACAGATGGGATTCTATACAACTAAAAAGCTTCTGCACAGCGAAGGAAACAATCAAAAGAGCGAAAAGACAACCTACAGAACGGGAGAAAATATCTGCAAACTATGCATCAGACAAGGGATTAATATCCAGAATATACAAAGAACTCAAACAACTCAACAATAAGAAAACAAGTAAGCCAATTAAAAAATAGGAAGAGGAGCTGAATAGACATTTCTCAAAGGCAGATATACAAATGGCCAACAGACACATGAAAAATGCTCAACATCACAAAACATCAGGGAAATGTAAATCAAAACCACACTGAGGGATCGTCTTAGTCCATTTAGACTGTCTATTATCAAAAAGACAGAGAATAAGAAATGCTGGTGAGGATGTGGAGAAAGAGGAACCTCCTACACTGTTGGTGGGACTGTAAATTGGTGTAGCCATTATAAAAAGCGATATGGAGTTTTCTCAAACAACTACAGATTGAGCGACCATACGATCCAGCAATCCCACCTCTGGGTATGTACCCAAAGGAATCATGTTGAAGGGATACCTGCACTCCCATATTCATTGCAGCTCTGTTCACAATAGCCAAGATATGGAACCAACCTAAGTGTCCATCAATGGACAACTGGATAAGGAAAATGTGGTATGTATACACCATGGAATACTACTCAGCCATAAAAAAGAATGAAATTCTGCTATTTGCAGCAATGTGGATAAGCCTGGAGAAAATTATCTTAAGTGAAATAAGCCAGACACAGAAAGAGAAATACCACATGTCCTCACTCATAACTGGGAGCTGAGAAAGAAAGAGAGAGAGAGAGAGAGAGAGAGAGAGAGAGAGAGAGCGAGAGAGAGAGAGAGAAAGAAAGAAAGAAAGAAAGAGAAAGATAGATGATAGATAGATAGATCGATGACTGATAGATAGATAGATAGATAGATAGATAGATAGATAGATAGATAGATAGAAAGAAAAGACCACAATAACATGCTGACCTTCCAGAAGAAGAGAATGAACCTAAGAATACTAGAGACGGGGGGAGGGAGGGAGGAAGGTTGTGGAGTGATTGGTCGGGTAAGGGGCCTAAAAAATAATTACAATTTCTAATAACAAATTTGCTAATAATAATACTAAAAGAGAAAAGTAACAGAAAGACAGAAAGGAAGAGAATATGTGTGAGCACAGGGAAAGGTTTGGATGAATATGCCCCAAATTGTTAAAAGGCTATGGGGGAGAAGGGTGTACTGAGAAGGTGATATGAAACTTTTTAAGCAAAACAAAACAAAAAAATAAAATGTTATTTAAAAAAAAAAAACAACCTTTCTTTCAATTCTTTTGGGTATGTACTTGGAGGAGGAATTGCTAGATCACACAGTTGTTGTATGTTTAATATTTTGGGGAAAGGCCATACTGTTTTCCATAGTGGCTGTACCATGTTACACTCCCACCGGCAGTGCACAAGGGTTGCAGTCTCTCCACATCCTTGCCAGCACTTTTTGATATAATAGCTGTTGTAATGGGTGTGAGGCGATATCTCATTGTGTTATCAATTTGTACTTCCTTAATGATTAGTGATGTCGATCATCTTTTAATATGCTTGTTGGCCTATTGGTCACTCTTAAGGAGGGTTGGCAAACTTTTTCTGTGAAGGGTGAGATAGTAAATATTTTAGGCTTAGTGGGCCAGACAGTCTCTGTCATAAGTACTCAGCTCTACCATAGTAGCACAATGGCAGCCATAGACAATATGTTAATGAATGAATATGGCTGGGTACCAGTAAAACTTTATTAACAAAGCAAGTGACAAGCAGGATTTGACTCCAAATTAGTTTGCTGACCCCTGCTCTTAAGGCAAGGAGCATTGGGTTATTAATTTCTGCATTTCATTTCTTCTGTGGGACTGTGAGCTCTCTGAGGGCAAGGGCTCTATCTTGGTCACTTCTGCATCCCTTCGGATATAGCAGGGGCCCAGTTGATATTTTCTCAGTTGGCATCGCTCCTCTCCCCGTGGAGAACAAAGCCGGTGGTGTGTGCATCTCCCAGGACCTGCTGCAGGAGGCATCTTGAGAGAGTTGCTGGGAGGCAGGCTGTGGTGCAGGAGAAAAGCTGAGAGGCCTTTGCTCCCTTTCCTCCTTTTCTCCCCTGACCAGGTCACTCGAGAATGTTCTCTAGGAAATTCTCTGGGCTAAAGCAGCTAGTGTGAAGAAAACTTCTGGGGCTGAGTGGGTAAGAGGCCGAGCTGGCAAAGGGAAAGCTCTAATTTGGTTCCATCATTTGGAGCCTTTTATGATCAATGACTAGGCAGTGCTGGTGAAAACAGGTGCACCCTGGAATGGAAGGTTCTAGTGTCCCCCAACATGCCTCTTTTCTTTCTCACAGTTTCTGACTATCTCTTTGTGCTTTTTGAGCCCTCCCCATTTGAGAGATCAGATTGGAGCCCATGTCCTGACTTCCTTCCTCCCCGCATGGCACCTTTGCTGCATCAGTCTCCCTGAATCTGAGTGGGGAATGTGGGGTGTATTGGCCAACCCCCTCCCAGTCCAGGAACATATGCACACCGGGACACCAAGAATACCTCTGTCCCTCAGCTTGTCTCTCCTGGACCCCACCTCCAAAGCAGGCTTCCCCACAGCTGCTGGCCCGGACCCCACAGGCTTGTATTTTTAATTAGGCCACAGTCCTCTTTGAAGAGCTGGTGAAAGTTACATGCCCTCTCCCATCAAAAGACACTCACTCATAGAGGCCCCAAAGGCTGCATCCGCTTTTTGGAGTTCACATACGTCCCGAGTCCACACGTGAAAGCGAAGTCTATAACCTCTGCTCCAACCCAGTCCTGCTGACTACTCTGATCCCCATTGCTTAGGCTGTTTTGTTTTGTCACCGTTGTTGCTCTAGGATTCCAAGCCAGGGAAGTGATTACCACGTTTCCTGAGCACCCACTTGGTGCTGTAGGGACACTGATTGGCTCTGCCCTAAAGGAGCTCCGGGCCTGGTGGGGGTGGGAAAAAGCACGAGCAGGGAGCAAAACAAGGCAAAGATCAGGGGCCACAGCCTGGGAATTCAGAGAAAAGAGAAGGTTTCCAATTGGAGGACCAGCCAGGCTTTCGGGGGAAAGGGAGCTGGCCATTCTGAACATAGGGACACATGGGGTAGAGGACACTACAGGCAGCAAGGACAACCTGAGCAAGGATATGTATGACAGGGCATGTGCAGGCAAGTGTGGCTCAGTTGGGCTGCAACATGGCAGGAGTGGAGCCCAGTGAAAGAATGTGGAAAGGTGGGTTGGGAGAAAGTCGGGACCCGCTGAAGCACTTTCGGCAGAGGAGAGGCAGGATCTAGGTCTGTTTTAGGCAGGACACCCTGGATGTGCAGAGAGGCTAGATGGGAGGAAGGGCAGGAGAGGAGGCAGGCAGATCAGCTCGGCTGTCCCAGTACACCTGACCTAGGTGCAGACGCGGCCAGCTTCTGAACCAGGTCGGTGTTGATGGGGAAGGAATAGGGACTTCAATGAGAGATCACCCCAGTGGATGTGCAGGACTTGGCAATGGGCTTTTAGCTGTTCCCAAGCCGGGAGAGAACTGCCTTCCCTTGGCCATGATTCTCAGATGGTTCAGGCCACAGGGCAGAGGCACAGGCCTGGGGCCATGCTCCAGGATGCCATTGTAAGCCATGTGCTACAAGGCCTCCCACCGTCAGGGAAGAAACGGGTGGGGGTGGCCCCCAGGACTTCTGACCTGATGAGCTCTCAGGGGTACCGGGGCTGTGGTTTCCTGGCGGATGGACTTTCTCCAAATGAGTGTGTATGTGTGTGGGGGGCGAGATAGGTCTGGGTCAGGAGTGTGGGCAAATACGAGGAGCGACCAAAGCACCCACCGGATGGGAAGCGTGTCTGCTTCCACGACTGTTCTGCCCCCTTTGCAACTTCCCTGTGCTGATTTTTTTCTCTTTTCTTTCTTTCTTTTTTTTTTTTTTCTCTATCCTTTTGCTGTAATAATTCGTACAACTGTCTGTGGAGTCCTGTGAATCTTCCTAGTGAATGATCAAAGCTAGGAGTGGTCTTTGGGACACCCCAACTCGGATCGTCACTAGATCAGAGGCTTATGTCATGCCTTCACACTGGCCTCCCCTTACACTCTTCAGACCCTTCTGGTGCCCTGATGCACAGGGCTGGAAACTTGGCTGTGACTTGGCAGATTCTGTGTCCCAGAGAAAGTACAGCAGGTGGTGGGCCCAGCTGAAGCAGGGTGGATGCAGGTGAGAGGGGCTGGAAGACACACACTCCTGGGGATGAGTGGCTGGATTCTGGAAGAACAGGGAGCTGCTGCAGTTGAGGGGGGCAGGAAGAATCTGCCTGAAGGAGCCCATGGGCGGGGAGAGAACCAGACCTCTCCTAGGCTCCACGGACCCCTCCTCCACAGTGTGGTCCTCTGAGGCAAGGGCCCACGCACAGGTGAGGAATGCTAATGAGTCAGATCCAGTGGAGAGGAAGCTCCACAGGCCTTGTGTGAGAGCGCCAGGGTTAGAGTCTTGGCTGCACCCCTGACTGGTGGTTTGTTGCTGGGAAAATGATTTACCTCCATTGTGCCTCAGTTTCTTCATCTTTAAATTGGGGATATTAATAGTTCCTACCTCATAGGTTGTTGGGAGGATGTCTTAGTCTGTTTGGGCTGCTATAACAAAATGCCATAAACTGGGTGCCTTATAAACAACAGAAATCTATTTCTCACATTTCTGGGGCCTGGGAATCTAAGATCAGGGCACCCGCTAGTTTCAGATTGTGGGGAGAGCCTGCTTTCTGGTTCATAGACAGTACCCTCTCACTGTGTCCTCAACTGGTAGATGGGGCAGACGACCTCCCTTGGGCCTATTTTGTAAGGGTACTAATCCCATTCCTGGGCATTTTTATGAGCATTCTAACCTGAACATCTTTCTATATCATTCAATATTTTTTTAAATGATGTTTTAATAGGTGCATACATCTTATCATATCATAGGGATATGCCAGTTGTTGTCATAATGACTAAAGGCTGAAGAGGATTCTACTGCTGAGATGCAGCACCACCTGGAGGATCCCCACATGGCCAAAGCCTGTGGGCATACCTGGAAGTAGGGGTGGGGAGGTGTGGGGGAAGTGAAAACACGATGTGCTTGCCAAAGGAGAGCTGCAGTCAGTGCGACTCTAGCAGCCAAGAGCTACTGTAGTCAAAGAGTCCATGGAGGAGACGCAGCGGGGTGGAAGTTGGGCCCAGAAGCTATTAGGACTTGACTAGAAGGTGGCAAAGATGTCCTACATGGCGTTGGGGGGGGCACAGATGCTCTCGGCATTTGAGTGAGGAGCAGAGGATTCACAGAGGGCATTGTAGACAAGAGATTCAGAAAGGTAGGAAGGGGCTAGATCTCAGTGCACCTTGCGTGTTGCCCCAGGAGTTTGGAATCCGTTGGGCAGGTCATGGGAGTGACCTTTGGAAGGCTATTGCCTTTGCACTTGGGGGCGGCTGGAAGCATTTTGGGCATCGATGGTGTTTGAGGCAGAGCCAGCTGGTGTCCTTGTGTTGGGAACCAGTGTCCTGTCTCCTGCTCAGAACAGACACTGTTAGAAAGGAATGCTTTCCTGAAGGAAAACGGCAGCAAGAGCCCTGTTCCTGTAGAGTGTTGCTTAATTGCATGGGTTTCACCTCTGTGTAGTTATCAATGAATCAGCCTTGAGAGAGATGACTTTGCAGTTCATGTCATTGAGCCAGGAGGCCAGCAAGGGCATGTGTGTGAGAAGCAGCTTTGCCTGTGAGCCTCTGGGGGTCTGGGATACAGGGAAGCCCCTGCCAGCCTCTGTACCCTCTGTGCCCACGTGGCTTCTGTGTGTGCCCCTTCAGCACGCCATGATCTTCCAGAGGTCAGGGACGGCACAGCCCATGTTTCACATGGTCTTGTGCATGCTTGTATATCTCACGACTGGGCTGCTGCACCAGGGTTGTCAGTCCTTCTGCACATAAGCTCCTTTGCTGACTTGATTCCTGAATGGAGTTCCAGAGGCTTTTACCACTATGCAACTGGAGGAGGTGACAGAGCTCTACAAGATCATTAGAAAAGATCTTGATATAAATCTTACTACAATTTGCTGTAAAACTTCATATCAGTCTTATTATTCTACAAGAGGCTTTATTTCTTTTTTTCTTCTTGAATCGTGCTAGAAAAAGCCCAGTTTGGTATATGCCAGGCCCAGGGGAGAATGGAGACATGGCAAGCTCCTGGAAGAATTTTGGAGAAAAAAGAATCCCATTCTGTTACGTGGGACCTCTGGGAAAGCAGAAAAGGAGGCTCAGAGGGAAGTCTTTGTAGACTCCACAGAAACATCCAGAAAAGAATATGTTACTTTCTCACTCAAGTAATAACCATGTTTGGACGTAAAACCATCTCCTGCCCATCTTTCACAGTATAAAACTCGACATACATTAAAAACAGAATAATTAGAATGTGATATGTACCAAATAACTACCAGCTCAGAGGAGTCCTGCCCCAATTGGAAACTGAAACCAACAGTGATTTCTAATGTTATATTTTAGATGAAACTAAGCAAAACCACTTTCTTTTTGGATTATGAAAGTCAACAGGCTCATGGTAAAGGCAAGAAAAACACGTTTACAGAAGAAAATAAAAATAAGCTACGACCTCACAACCTCGAAATAATGATTGGCAACATTGTTAGCATATTACCTTCCATTATACCATATATATATATAAAAAAAAGGGATTTTGCATCGATACAATTGTATTTTGACTTTTTTAGCATTATAACATGAAAATTTTCCCTTGTCATTCAGTACTTTTTTAAATGATGTTTTAATAGCTGTGTACATTTCATCATGGGGATATGTCAAAATATACTTCACTGTATTCTTACTGATGGAAATTTGGAGGAACTTTAGTTTTTCGTTATGAGAAATAATGTTTTGATCAAAATGCTTACACAAAAACTTTCTTTTTTAATCTCTGATTTTTTTTTTCCTTTTCCCCTCTGGCTACTTGTAAGATTTTGTCTTTGTTTTCTAAAATTTAGTTAAATGTCTAGGTATGGATTTCTTTTTACTTATTCTGCTTGAGATTTGTTGGGCTTCTTGAATCTGTGGGTTGATGTCTTTTCCTCAGTTCTGGGATGTTCTCAAACATTAGCTCTTCAAACATTGCCTCTGCTGTTTCCTCTTCTCTGGGAATTCACAAATCTGTGTCAGACCTTATCTTTGTACTCTCTATGTCGCCTGCCTTCTTTTATGTATTTTCCATCCTTTTTTCTGTATGTGCTTCATTCTGGATAGTTTCTTCTGACTTGTCTTCTAGTTCAGTTATACTCTCTTTAGCAGTGTCCGATCTACTGTTAAACTAGCCACTGGGTTCTTAGCCTTAGTTACTGAATTTTTTGGCCCTAGATTTGTCTGTGTTTTCTTTTTCAAACCTGTTGTGTGTCACCTTTTACAATTTTCAGTTTCCTATAAAGATCTTGCCTTTTGTCTCCTTGAGCATAGTAAACATGGATACTTTGCAGTAGGTCTGATAGTTCCCATACCTAGAGGTCCTGTGCCTCCCTTTTTGTTGTCTACTTCCACAGGTCTTTTGATCTCCTGACTCCTCATACTTTTGATTATCTTTGAGTATGTGTTAGAGATGTTGTTAAACGTTGTATTTGAAAAGAAATATTTTCCGAATTAATTGAAAACCTAGGATGATGTTATCTGCCACTCATGAGAATTTTTACTTACTTTTGCCAGGAACACGGGAGCAGGCCCTGCTCCCCTTAATTGATATCCAGGGTTTGGGGTTCTCTGGACCCCCTAGAGGAAATGAAGTGGTCTTGCAGTCTGTGGGAGGATTTCTAGGTGGATTTCAGGTGGTTTTCTAGGTCACAGTTACACTTAGGGATAGACAATCAGAGTCCTAGCCAGAAATGGAGGGTGGTTTACCAGGTTGCTCATCATTGCTGGGTACTGAAGTCCAATTTTTGACTCTCTGGCCATTTTTGAGGTTGCTAAAATTGCAGCTCAGCCTCTGAGCCCCTTTGTGGACAAGAATAAGCCTCAGGACAGAAGTAAACGCAGTGCCAGTCTTCTTTCTGTCTCTATTTTCTGATCTCAGCCAGATCACAACCCAATAATTTCCACTTTGCTCATTTTTAATTGTTCCATTAAGATTTTTAAAAATCTTATCTAGTTTCTTTAGTTGTTTTTAGCTGTAGAGTTGGCCCAGATTATATAATCTGACGTTCTCAGAGGGAGAAATTCTTCTTCTTCTTTAGGAAAAATTTCTAGGAGTAGAATTTCTAGGTCTAAGACATATGTATTTTTAAGACTCATGAGACAGATTGCCACAATCCTGTTCAGAAAAGTGGGTTTCCTTATGTGAGCCCTTTGCTCTTTTTTTCTCTGCTAGTTTCCAATTGATGTCTTAGAGTCCAGTCATTTTTCTGCGTACTTTAAAACCCGTAGCCTGTTTTAAATTTTAGTTGCACACCAGATGTAAAAAAATGGGGACTTCATTTCCCCATATTTGAATTCAACTTGTTCTCTAGCTCTTGTTTTCACTGATGATGGAAAAGTAAACTACTCTTTTTTGTTTCAAGATAACTCAGTTTCTTCCAGTTGAAAACTCAACTCCATCTCTCCCAGGACAATTGCTCCATTAAATCGGGATTTAAAAAGTATTCTTTGTAAGGGCTCCGCTTCGCCCTTGAAGGTGCCCCCTTTCCCGCCTCCCCTCTTGAGTAGCACGGGAGCGGGGGGAGCTGGGGAGCGGGGCTGGCGCTGCCCAGTGGTGGTGGGAGAAGTGTCTGGGCTGCAGGCTGGCCTCTGCTGCCCTGTCTCCCACCTCCCAGTCTTGAAGGTTTTGTCCCCTCTGTGTTCACAGTGCATGTCCACGGTCCTGGTCCTGTACTCTGGTCACAGTATTCACCCTTCTGTACCTCCTTATCCCCTGAATCCTCTAGGGAGCCAGCTTGTTCAGCCTTTGGCCACCTCTGCCCCTCAGGATTTCCTGCATGTAAGGAGCTGGCTGTGGGCACTGAGAGCGTTATGTTGGGTCCTCTGTGTGCCTAAGCATCACCCTACCATTTCTGCTCCCCTACCTGGGGCATTCTGCAAGATATTCACCCTCCCCCAGTTGCTAGGTGAGAAGCAACACACGCATCTCCTGTGCCATCCCGTCTTCAAGCCTGTCTGCATGATTTCTTGGCCCACTCCCTGTATTCCAACCTGAGCAGGAGGTGAGGCTGAAACTCCCCTGGAGAGGCCTTCTCTAATGTCAGTCTCCTCTCTCTCCAGACTTTGCCCCCAACCCAGGAAGAATGTCTCCTTTTAGGGTTGGAAACATCCCCTATGTCAGTGGTTCTCAACCCTGGTTATACTTTAGAATCAAATTTGAATGCAGAACAATCGAATAAGAGTGTCTGAGAATGAGCCCAAGCCCAGGTAATTTTCTAATGCTCTTCAGCTGCTCTTAAGGTGAGCCAGCATCGAGACCTGGGCAGCCGTGTCACTGTCTCCACCCCTGGCTTCACCTGGCTGCCGTCCTGGATGTTTAAGGGAGGCTTTTGGAATTTAGAAAGTGCTTTTCTGTCCCTGGAGCATGGCTCATGCATTTCAATCCTGGCTTCCAGACTGTGGTTTCGGAAATGAGCTTCGAGAGTTGGTTTTATAATCATGACAGAAAAGTAGCATCTCCTTTCCTTCTTTCCATCCCAGCTCTGACAGTCTTAGCTCATCTCAAGGCTATGACTGCTTCTGGATGAAATGGCAAATCCGGAATAGAAAAGTCTTCTCATGTATTTCAAAGTAAATTATGCTATTATGTGACTACTTTCTTATAACTATTTTTCTACTGATGTAGTCCTTAAATAAGCAAGGCCATCAGAAAACTGTGTTCCTCCTTGGACCTCATTGTGGCCCTGAAAACAGTTCCTCTCACTTTACTGTCCCTGGGCCACACCATGAGCCGGTGCTGAGGAGTGTTTTAAGAAACAGATGTGTGGAGCCTGTTGTGTTTACTGAAGTGCTGTTGTAAGGAGACTGCTCACCAGGCTACTCAGTAGAGAAGTCCCTCTTGGGTCTTAGTGGTCAAGTAACTGTACTTCCCTTCAAAACATCTTCTAGACATTAACAGATCAATGCAGTGCACGGTGGAGAATTTTTTAATTTTTTTTAATGGAAATGTATTGATGGCTCGTATTTATGGGGTATAGAGTTATATATCAATACATGTATACAATGTGTGATGATCAAATCAGGGTAGATAGAATATCCATCACTGCAAAAGTTTATCATTTCTTTGTGATTTAACATTTGAGCTCCTCTCTCCTAGCCATTTGAGAACATACAATAAATTGTTGATTATAGATCCCTTAGCACTACAACACTAGAACTTATTTTTCCTGTCTAACTGCAATTTGGGGTTCATTAACCAACCTCTCATTATCTCTCTCCCTCCTCCCCTTCCCAGCCTCTAATAACCACAATTCTCTCTACTTCTAAAAGTTCAACTTATTATTATTTACTTTTTAGCTCACACATGTGAGCTCACACATGTGAGTTAACATAATGTCTTCCAGGCGCATCCACGTTGCTGCAAATGACAGGATTTCCTTCTTTTTTGTGGCTGAATAGTATTACATTCTTTGTGTGTGTGTGTGTGTGTGTGTGTGTGTGTGTGTGTGTGTGTGTGTATTCACCACTTTTTCTTTATCCATTCACCTGTCGATGGACACCTAGGTTGAGTCCATATCTTGGCTATTGAGAATAGTGCTCCAATAAACATGGGGGTGCAGATATCTCTTCAGTATGCTAATTTCCTTTCCTTTGCAATCCAGTGTTTCTGTCTGCAGCTCAATTGTGGTCCACCTTTATCAGGTATATCGTGTGTCAAAGCCTACATTTTCTATGCTAAACTTACCCTTGTATCGTTTTATCTTGCTCTTCATCTTTTTATTCTCAATTACTTAGTTTTCATTTCATTTTATCCTATAGAATCTACGTTTACATAGGATGTTCTGCAACCCAGAAAAATTCTCCACCATGCACAAAATCTCGATACTCTCCCTTTCTTTCTAGAACAATTTGTGTTGCTAGCCTGGTGCCATTTTAAAACGCATAGCTCAAAGCCTTTATCACAGTTGATTTTACGTCAGCCCTGGAAGTTGGAGAGGGATACTGTCCCCCCTTTACAGATGAGAAGGAGGCTGATCTAGCTTCCAAGTCTTTCCTCCACCCGAGTCGCTCATCTGTCCTTTGCAAAGTTACTTTCTGGCCAAGGGCTCAGTATCATGTTCAATGTTGAGTCTGCAATCCCCTCCAGGGCCTCGTGTTCTAGAACAGAGGCTGGCAACATTTTTCTGTAAAGGGCCAGATAGGAAATACTGTAGCCTTTATGAGCCAGGGGGCAAAATCGAGGATTCTGTGTAGGTCCTGATAAACAAGAGCAAAAACCGATTTCCACAAATATTTTACTGACAAAATCCAAAATGTACTAATAATTGGTACAACTTTCTTATAATCCGGGTCTAGAAATGAGAATAATTGAATTTGTTGTGGCAAGGCGCATTTTACTTCACTGAAGTTCAAAGTTAATGTTCCCATCATCAAATCGATTAAAAATGTTCATCTATAAAACACATTCTTAGCTCTGGCCAGACAGAAACAGGTGGTGTAGTTTGCCGATGCCTGTTCAAGATCTTTCTTTTTTCTCTTCCCCAAAACATTCACCCAACCACATCTCATCTCACAAGATAGCTAAGTAGATACTTTAAAAATATATAAAGTGTTGATGGCTGATAATGACTTAACGTGTTACCACTTTTTATGAAACACCATGCTTTTACAAAAATACTTTTCAAAGGATTATCTGCACATCAGTTTCTCAAAGCCTAAAGAAAATATGATTAGCAAAGAGCAAAAGTGTTATGCTGAGAAAATTGCTTGTGGGAAGCATCTTACTAGAGAGTTTTGGTATGGTCTTTGTTCTAACAAAGCAATCCCAGGCAAAATCGGTCAGTCAAGGAAATGCGGTTGGGACTGACATGTGCAATCCCCACTGGCATTTTCTGCATCTGTGAAAAATCACACCCCAGAGAGATGAGATTTCCTTTATCCTCCAAAAGGGAAGGCTCTTAATACCCAGACAGTTCACTTCCCGACCTGGAGGAATCTGTGGTTTCAGCCTGAGTTATCTTTTCAGCACCAAACGTGAAAGTGCTGCCTCCATTTATCAGCAAAGCACTAGCCTTTGGGTCCTATTTTCCTGTGAGATATTTGCGTGCTGGATATGGCATTTGATTTTTTAAAAGGCAGCGGTACTTACCCTTTCAGTATTTATACGGATAGCACAGGCAAATGGAACCCTGAGTATTGAATGACTGCACTGTTCCAGTTGAGAATTCTATACCAGCCAGCGACTCCTTCCCCCAGATTGTAGTTTTAGTGTTTAGCAGCTGCAAGTTCCCAGAAATCTTCAAAGTGGGAGCACTGATTCCACCCTGCATGAGAGCACTTAGCTGCTGCCAGTTTTAGGCGATATGGTCTGGGAGGCAGCGGGGGTGCCTGTGCGGGGGAAGGGGTCAGATGACAGCAGATAGGACTGGCTCCGCACTTCCTTGCATGTGTCTGCTGTTGGCCAGTTCACTTGACCACCGAGCCAAGGTTTCCCCAGCCACATAATGGAGCTACTCTCAGGAAAGGACACTGTGGCCTGAGTGGTGTGCCCACCTGGCTCTCCTCTCCTTCCCTGCCCTGTCTTTTGGTCACCTCAGCACGGGTGCCTGTGCCAGCTGCTGACCGAGCAGGCAGCATCTGCCTCAGACACTCGTCCGATTGATTAGGAAATGCTGTAGAGAATTCACAGTGTAAGATATTATAACAGTGCACTGAAACACACTAGTTTCCTCTTATCCACAGTTTTGCTTTTTACTGCTTCAGTTATCCACGGTCTGAAAATATGGAATGGAAATTCCAGAAATAAACCGTTCACGAGTTTCAAATCACAAACCGTGCTGAGTAGCATGACGAAATCCCTCACCATCTGCTCCATCCTGCATGGGACATGACTCGCCCCTTTGTCCAGTGGATCCACGCTGCGTTCACCACCTGCCCGTGAGTCACTTAGCAGCCGCAGCCACGATCAGATCGACTGTCGTGGTGTTACAGGCTGGTGCTCACATCACCTCTATTTGACTTCAGCATGGCCCCAAAGCACAAGAGCAGCAATGCTGGCACCTTGTTATGACTGTTCTGTTATTGGCTATTGTTGTTCATCTCTTACTGTGCCATAGCATATATAGGGTTCAGAACAAGCTGTGGTGTCAGGCATCCTCTTGGGATCTTGGAACGTGTCCCCCGTGCATAAGGGGAGACTGCTGCAAGTGAATTTTGATTAGGCAAGCTATTTCCTGCCAAAGAAGTTGACAATCCTACCAGAATACCCAGTGCTGAGTATACCTGGAGAGCAAGATTTGCAGCAATTCATACAAAGACAGCTGCAGGGATGGAGTTGAGTTTTATGAGCTCTTCCTGCATGTGGGGTGTTGCGAGAAGGTGCTCGGCACCCAGGCCTTGCTGATCACTGATGCACGGCGGAGACCAAAGAAAACAGCAGGTGTTTGAGGCTGAGGTCAGAGGACAGCAGGAAGTCCCAACAGGGCAGGCCAGCAAGAATCATGGGAAGGGGGAACAGGGTAAGCCCCGATACCCAAGTCAAGAACCATCAGTCAGATGCACATTTGGAGACATGGTCACCAGTGGCTGGGGTCAAGGACAGTGGCAGGAGGTGTAAGGCGGCAAAGAAAAGCGATGGGAGACACAGCACCGATACCCAGTGGGGACCGAGCAGCCTGCCACACAGTGCCAGGCCAGCAGCCAGGCAGGGGCTGAACAGGGGAGGGAGGGCAGGTGGAGGAGAACACAGCACAGCAGGCCAAGTTTCTGGCTCCTTCTGTCCTGTAACAGTACCTGCTCCTCCCACTGACAGCCCACGGATGCGTAACACCGGGCTTCAACCAGAAGCCACATTTACTAAGGAACAACAAAAAAATAGCGTCTGTCTGCCCACTAGGATGGCACCCTGTGTTTTTACAGCCTCAAGTGCTTGGGACTTAGTCTAACAAAGGATTTCTGGACTGCTTCATAATGCTTGCTGACAGGATTAGCGAATGAATGAGTGCTCTCATCCCTGCTCAGAAACCTTCCTCTGCGGATGGTGACAGGGCGTTCAGAGCTGAACAAGGCCAGGAGCTGTGGGGACATGGAATTCCACACACACATGCCTTTGGCGTTCCCTGCAGAGGCACAGACTGCAGTCGGGGGGGAGGAGAGGAGGTGGCCCGAGCTTGGGCTGGGCCATCTGCGGGCAGGCACCCCGCATCCCCTCCACTACTGGCCACACAGGCATTTCCCTTGGGGACACTCTGACTGCCCCACTCTATTCCCTCGGGTGTTTGCACACACTTGCCCCCGGTGCTCACCTGAGTGCGCACACCTGTCCGCTACAAGGGACAGACTTTCTTACTTCCCTTCCCCTCCCTCCTGGAACTCAGGCCCCCGCCTTGCCCTTCTAACTGGAGAGCCGAATTATCTCCTGGAGCGACACCTTTGCCAGATCCTTCCTCCCCAGCTTCTCCCTCCCTGCCCACCCCCTTCCCTTAAGTCCTTCATCCTTCTACTTCCTTTAAAGCTCTCGGCTACAGCACTCATGTGTTGAGTGCACTGTCTGTTTTTACTGTCTCATCAGATTCTCACTGCGGTCCTATTAAGTCCTATCAGGGTAGAGTCCTAGGCACAGTGTACTGATGGAGAAGCTGAGTCACAGATGGCAGGATAACCGTGCAGGGCAGCAGGACTTCTGGCTAGTGTGCCTTCCCTAAGGTGGGGGCCTGTGTTCGTCTGTGCTCTGCTGCTGTCACAGAACACCACACACTGGGATATTTACAAACAGTGGAAGTTTATGTGGCTCACGGGACCAGAGGCTGGGAAGTCCAAGAGAGGGTGCTGGCATCGGGCAAGGTCCCTTGTGCTGCATCATCTCGTGGCAGGAGGCAGAGTGCGGACGGGCAAGTGAGTAAGAGAGAGGAGACTGCACCAAAAAACGTTCTTTTGATCAGGCGCCCACTCCCACGGTAACTGACCCACTCTCACAGTAACAGCATTCATCACCTCTTAAAAGTCCCACCTCTCGACACTGTTACAATGGCAGCTGAGTTCCAACAAGACTTTTGGAGGGGACATTCAGACCATGGCAGGGCCTGTGTTCCCACCCATCCATGGTTCTCATGCCAGTTAACCCAGCTCGAAAATGTGGGGTTTGGGCTGAAACTTGAAATATTTGGGGATCTTGTCACCAGAGTGCTGGAAAGTTTGTCTTCAAGAGGAGAAGGTAAGAATGGACATAGGTGCTCCCCTCCACTCTCTTGCACTCCCTTCTAATGGCATTTAGAAATTCAGGGGTCACTTTTACAAGATAATATGACAAAGGAAGCTTGAGGATTGTTGTCACCAGTTCCATATTATTTGTTCTGGTAAAATACACATAATTTAATATTTACCATCCTTATTAGTCCATTTCTGCTGCTTATAACAAAATACTTGGAACTGGTTAATGCATAAAGAAACAATGTTTGTTGCTTATGGTTTCAGACGCTGGGAAGTCCAAAGTCTAGGGAATACATCTGGTGATGCAGCATGTCACATTGTGAGGAAGGCAGGAGCAGAGAGAGAGACTCTCGCACGCTCTCCTTTTAAAGCCCTCAGATCCATGCCCATGACCACCATTATTAGTTCATCCACTACCAGCATGGTCCTAAGAATCCAATCACCTCTTCAAGGCCCCACCCTTCAATTACCGTAATAGGATTTCCCACCCTCAACTCTTACACTGGGGATCAAGCTTCTAATATGTAAAACTTGGGGGACACAATTCAATCCATATCACCACATTAAAGTGTACACTTCAGTAGCATTAAGTCCATTCACAGTGTTGTGCAACCATCACCATAACCTACTCCTAGAACTTTTTCATCACCCCAGATGGAAACCTTGTACCCACTAGCAGTCACTCCCCGCTAACCCCTCCACCCAGCCCTAGCAACTACCAATCTGCTTTCGGTCTCTATGGATTTGCCTGTTTGGACATTTCATGTAAATGGAATTATGTAATAAATAGCCTATCCTTTGCAGTAACCTCAAATGTCAGTAGGCCGAAAAATTTTTCCTGCTTTTGATGCATGGGCAAAATCTTAACCTGCCCGTCTCTGCTACTCTCCAAACACCAAAACATCTACCTGTACGGGTGCCATTAGACACACTGAAAGCCAAGACTTGCGTGTGGGGCAGATACATAGGTCACAGGCACTGAAAAGATCGTCATTTCTTTCATTTGTAATCAGAGCTATCATATACACCAAGGAACTGCTCCTCTGAGGATTTCAGGGCTTTAGAAGGTTAGCTTTAGTAGATTTTTGCTCCACAGTGATTTCCATGGTCTTTCCTCATCTACCATTTATGAGGGAGATGACATAACTGAACTGTTTCCCCCTATGACCTAATATAACGTTGAAATATGAATTTACATGTTGAAGTCTTAACTCCTAATGTGATGTATTTGCAAATGGGGCCTTCAGCCATTAGGTAATTAGGTTCAGATGAGGTTGTAAGTGCGGGGGCCTTCATGATGGAATTAGTGCCCTTATAAGTAGAGACACCAGAGACCTTGCTTGCTCTCTCTTTCTGCCATGTGAGGACACCCGGAGAAGGTGTGCATCTCCAAGCCAGGAAGAGAGCCTTCACCGGGCATTGAATCTGCCGGTACCCTGATCTTCGACTTCCCAGCTTCCAGAAATATGAGAAATAGATTCGGTTGTTTAGGCCACCCAGTCTATGGTATATTGTTATGGTAGTCTGAGCTCACTAATGTAAGAAGCTTTGGTTTTTGACCATGTGGGGAAGCTCATTCATCTATGTATGTGTTAAGTGTTTAGTTTCAAATGAGACATCCCATTAACATCCTATTGTAATATCAGGGTGGTTTTAAAAACTCTCACTTCAGGGTGATATCCTAGGAACTGGTACCTTATGTTCCAAATCAGACTCCAACCACCAGCTTATCTGGAAAATATTTGGAGAATGTGCTGAAGACATCCAGAGGGATGATTAGGTGTATAAAGATCAGTATTTAAAGTCAAAGGGATTTTGCTGTCAGAGGGGACTTCTGCAAAGAGTAAAAATGCTGTATGTTAGGGGTAGAGCAGGTGATTCTTGGCTGTCCCACTGGGAGCAGGGTGCAGCCTTCAGAGGATGCAGCCATGAAGAGCTGGGAAACAGGCCAGATTCCAGAGTTGGATAGTAGGACAGATGGGCGAAGACTAGGAGAAGGCCACAGCATTGCAGAAAAGTGCTGGGACTGTGCAAAAATGTTGGCACCTGGGCAGAATTGGCTCTCAAGGAACCACAGCCAATCCCCAATTGTGTTTGATGTGCATTTTCACCTTCCTTCCTGTGTTATTCAGCTCCTTCTGCTATATATGATAAAATGCCATCGACTGGGTAGCTTAAACAACAGACATTTGTTTTCTCACAGTTCTGGAGGTTGGGAAGTCCAAGATCAAGATGCCAGTATAGGGGGTGTCTGGCGAGGGCTCTATTCCTGGCTTGTAGACAGCCACATTCTCCATGAGTCTGGATGGCGGGGAGGGTCTGGTGCCTCTTCTTATAAGGGCTCCAATCCCATCATGAGGGGCTCCACTTTCAAGACTTCATCTTAACCTAATTACCTTGTGCTTCCCTAACAAAGTAATGTAGACTGGGCAGCTTAAACAACAAGAAACTCATTTCCTCACAGTTCTGGAGGCTGGAAGTCCAAGATCAGGGTGTGGGCAGGGATGGTTTCTCCTGAGGCCTCTCTTTTGGGCTTGTAGATGGCCATCTTCTCCCTGTGTCTTCACGTGGTCTTTCCTCTGTGCATATCTGTGTTCCAATCTTCTCTTCTTATAAAGACAGCAGTCATACTGGAGTAGGGCCTGCTCTAATGACCTGATTTTAACCTAATAACATTTGTAAAGATCCCATTTCCACATACAGTCACATTTTGAGGTACTGGGGGTTAGGAGTTTTGTGGCAGACACAATTTTGCCCATAACACCAGGGATCCCGCCCCAGTCCTGTTGCTTACTAGCCATGTGGTTTCAGGAAAATTACCAAAGCCCTCCGAGCCTCAGGTTCATCATCTGTGAAATGGGTGTCCTAATGTGTTTGTCTTGTAGGACTGTTGAAATGTATGAAATGCATGCAAAGCACTTGGCACAGTGTCTGACATGTATTAGACTTTCAATGCTTGGCACTTATCTGTATCACTATTCGGACCTCAGATCCTACTAGCCTCTCCTCTGGGAAAGTTATTGCTTTTGTTTTCATCTAGGAGACCTCACAGAGTATGCAGCACAATAGTACAAGGAATACCAATTCAGCCATAAATGTTGCTTGAAAGATAAAACTAGGTAAGATTTCCATCCTAGATGATCTATTATCTCATGTGGGTGTGTGGAAGTCTTCCCCAGCTGGATGCAACTCAAAGCTTGTAGAATCTGAGTCAAGGACGAAACTCTTCCCATTCTCCCAGCTGCTCTTCCATTCATACCCCTATTTTCGATAATCCCCCTCCCCACCAAAAATCCAGCCCTTGCTTACAATTGCCCTAACTGCCTTCCAGATAACCTAATTAAAATGGCATTTTAATGGGGCTGGCTCTGTTTGTCCCAGTCAGGCAGAAGAGTACCTGGCCAATGGCTTCTGGGCCTCACCTCATGGGAGATTCACTCTTATTTCTCAGGAAACCCTTGCACGTGGTGGGTATAAATCACCTACTTCCTGCACTGTGTTCAACTGCAACTAGGACAGGAGTGCAGGACACTTTCCATACCTGCCCCAGGTGGAGATTTCTCTCTGTTCGATCCACCATCCAAAAGGAACTGCTCAGAGAAGATTTCCAATCCAGGCTCTGCTCGCAGCCCTAAGACACAGCGTCTGAGAGCCTGGCCCCTGCCACCACCCAGCTTCAGTGCAGGCAACTCCCACAGAGGGAAGTGCAGCTTCCAAAGCCACAGGCTGGCTTGGCTCAGGACATTTACAGTCGACTGCTCTCATCTGGAGCCCCACCTTCTGCCTAACCCTTTTCTACTTGTTCTGTAGGATTTAGAGGACATCTCACCACCTTCCCGATATGGCCGCTGCTCCTAGGCTCAACCACCCTATGGGTTGGGCTTATCCTAATATCTCCACGACTAACACAGGGCCTTCCAGAGAGCGATGCTCAATAAATGTTTGCAGAATAAACGAGTTGTGAGCAGTGGTTTCATTTATGGAGATGCAATTTCTCCTACATCATGGAAGAACACAAGCAAATCCAGGTATACATATATATTTTAATTTCACAGAACAACAGAGTTAAAGGGAAAAGGAAGCCAAAAATTACTGATTTCTTACTTTTTTCTCTATTTCTTGACCTCATATTATTTTGTTAAGTTTTTTCATATTTCCAAGTAAATTCCTATTCCGATGCCATGCTCTCTTGTTACAGACCACAAAATAAGATTTCAATTTGTTTTATGAAATAGCAAAACTTTTACTACTGAACTGGATAAAGAGTAATAAATGTGTGATCAATGTCATTCATAAACTTAGTTTCTTAAGCTAATTAAACCTTCCATTTAAAGGAATAACATTTGAAAGATTCCAAACTGAAAACAAGAGAAAGCTCCAAGTTACCCTTATAGTACAGGAAACCAAAGCTGTTTGTTATTCACTCTATTTCCCTAGCCCCACACTATCTTTCTACTAAAAACAGTGACTGCTATTTTCAAACACAGTGGAGAATCTACCTTAGACTTCATCTGGGCTTAGAGAAGCTTCAAGGTGTGCCACTAGAACTGGTACTGGCTGTGGCAGAAGTGCCATTTGTGGTGGCAATTCCGGCCTGGGCGCTTTCTTCCTCATCTCTCAGAGCCATCTGATACAAGTGTGGGAATAAACTGGGGAAAGTAATATTGAACTGGGCCAAATGCTCCAGAACTTCCATCTTGCTGGTTTCAGCGTGGGCACGTGGGCCCCACAGGAACCGATAGCACACAGGATCAATGTTGGGCACCTGCCGGTACTCCAGGTACTTTTCCTGCACCCAATCTTCGGTGATGAGCTTCCTGGGCTCTCCATAGATGGGGTGCTCCCTCCCAGGACACAACCCCAGCACACCCAGCACATACCACATGCTCTTCTCAGAGGTGCAGTCGCCCTCCATGAAGACCAAGCCCAGGGTGATAATCAGGAGGCCGGTCTTGGGCACGCTCTGGTCATCGCTCTGCATCCCATCGTAGGTGAGGCCCAGGGAGGTGCTGAGGATGTAGGAGTGGCTGGCAGGGTCCACTTCCTTCACTGCAATGCCATAGACAATCTCCATGTACTTAGAGACTTTGCTGAAGATGGCAGGGAATTGGTCCTCGTAATTTTTGAGGACTCCATTCAGCATTTCTTCCTTTGTGATCAGCTCCTTCTTTCGATACTTGAGGAGCAGGAGATTAAGCAAATCATACATCATCTCCTGTGGTGCACCCTGGAGCAAGTACTCAGGGAATCCCACATCCTGTGAGCTGCTCGGGCCCTCCTCTTCTTGGATGCTGGGGCTCTCGCTTGCCTGGCTCCATGGAGGGGAGACAGTGGCAGTGGGGGATGAGCAGACACTCTGAGGACTCTGGGGAGGACTTGGTGTTCCAGCAGTAGGCACGTCCTCCGGGGTACCTGGGATCAGAGGAGAGGTGGAGGCAGAGGAGTTGGAGGAAGAAGAAGAGGGGGTGAACACCTCCATGTCTTCCTCATCACCAGGAACCTGCGCACCCACCAGGGCTGGTGCCTCTCTTTGGGCCCGAAGGTCTTCCTCAAGCTCGCAGAGCTGACTCTTGTCACAATAAGGCATCGCGACTTTCCCTGGGGGCAGAAAACAGGAGTGTGGGCTGGAGTTGGGTGATGGGGATGGGGACGCACAGGCCTGGAGGAGGGAGAGAGCGGTTGAGTGGCCTCAGCCTAGAACCACACCCTAGGGGCTTCTGACAAAGGTCTACTTACAGGTCTTCTCTTTCACTGGTGCTCTAGGGCCTCACAGGGCTCCTGTTCTCCTGGTCGGCCTGTCTCCTGTGGACATGAAGGGGTAATGAGTCGGCTCCGCAGGGTGTAGCCGGCAGAGAATGAGGCTCCAGCACTGACAGTTTTGTGGGTGGGGCCGGGAACTGCGCGGTCCCCTCTGTTCTGGGACTGGTGGAGCTCTTGTAACTCATTCAGGGCATGCAACTCACCTTGACCCTGGCTCTCCTGGGCCTCCTCTGCTGTGACCTGAGGACACTGCCTCAGACCAAGGTCTCACCTCTCAGTTCCTGGAGCTCCTGTAAGAGGAATAGAGGAAGTCCTCAAGCTGCAGACTGCAAGGACACCTTGGACTCCCAGTGCCGACAGGAGTGGTGGGCCGGACTCTGTGAGGTCCCCACTGTTCTTTGGTGAATGAATGGTCCCCTCCATACTCACTCAGAGCCCTCACCTTTACGTCGGCAGGACCCAGACCCAACCCTTCTGCTGGCCTGAGAAACTCTCAGAACAAGAACTCACACCCCTGATATGGAACAAAAGCCAGAGAGGGGCCCACATCTGGCCACACATGCCCAGGGCATCCCAGGGAGGACCGCAGGAGGTGCCCCAATTTAGTAGGATCCATGTGTCCTGGAGTGAGCGGTCTGCGTGATATCACCTTTATGTCTGGCAGGTCCTGGGACTCTCCCACTGCTGACCTGAGGCCACCGTCCTTACGCCAAGGCCCTGTCTCCATGAGACACTAGAAAAGGAAGTGAGAGCCCAACCACCCGCTGTTCCCTGGGTCTTCCCATGGCTGACAGAAGGAACAGGGAGGGGCTGGGGTCCTGTGTGTTCTGGTCTGGGTGGTCCCCTCAGCCCTCACCTTGACTCCTGGTAGGGCCTGGGACAAATCTCTCTGTCGATCTGAGCATGGCCCTCTCAGATCAAGGTCCTCTGCCCTCTGAGACTCCTGAGCCAGAATTGAGGCTCAGTCTGAAGGCCTCCCCACAGTCTCCTGGGCTGACATCAGGGCCACGGTGGATATTTGTGGGGCCCTCTTTATGTTCTGGGCTGGGGATACCTTCAGTCCTCACCAAAATCTCTTCCCTTGACATATCCTGGGATTCCTCCCTCAGCTGATCGGATGTCTCTCTCCCTTCTGGTCCAATCTCACCCCTAAAACCAAGGCCCTCAGCTCCCTGAAAACCCCAAGCCAGAAGTGACAAGGTGTCATATCCTGGGTGGGTCACCCCTGCCTGGGGTCTCCGAGAGTAGAGAACAAGGGACCACTGCATTCTGTGGGGTCCTTTCTTTTGGGAGTTAGGGGTTACCTTCAACTAGATCTATCACCTTGACTCCTGGCTAAGCCTCAGATGACTCCTTCTGTGACCAGATGTGGCTCTCTCTGCTGACCTGAAGTTGCCCCTCAGACCAAGACCTTCACCTCCCTGAGAGGCCCAAGATAAAAGTGAGGGTGCATCGTATCTGGGCACTTTGGCCCAGGATGTCCCAGGGCAGACAGCAAGGCCTCGGTCCAGACTGTTTTGGGTTGGGGCATCCCTCAGTCCACCCTCAGAGTATTCACCTGTAATCCTGACAGGGTCTACACCAAGCCTATGCTGAGCTGGCATCACCTCCCTTAGCTCAGGCCAAGCTCTCACGTGCTTGAGGACCCCCTTTCCCCACCATGGTGGAATCGACAGAATGTCACACCCGGCTACCCTTACCTGGATCCCCTAGGGGTTGAGAACAGGGAAGCTGGACTCTGTAGTGTCTTTTCTGATATGGGAAGGTATATTTAGTCTTCACGAGGGGTACTTACCTCAACTTCTGAAAAACCTGGCACTTGTCCCTCAGCTGATGTAAGGCTACTCCCCTCAGAACAAAGTCATTTCCTCCCTGACATCCTCCCCAGGCTGAAGTCAGAGGCCGCCACATCCAGACAGCCCTGTCTGGGTCCTCCCAGGGCCAACAAAAGGGGTGGGGAGTTGTTGGGTCCTCGCTATCTGTGGTGGGAGGTCCCTACATTCCTCCCTCTGTGTCCTCACCTGGATGTTTGGCAGGGCCTGGGACTCTTTCCTGTGCCAACCTGAGGCTTCAACCCTCAGACCCAAATCCTCACCACCCTCAGAGCCCCCGAGGCAGCAGCGAAGGAGCATCATATCTGGTCACCCTGCCTGGAGCTTCTAGGGCCGACAGTGGTGACAGAGTGTGTTCCTGGGAGGTCTCTGCTGTTCTGGGGTGGCGGTATCCCCAGTCGTCCCTCAGGCAAAGGTGTTCACCTCCCTGACTCCCCAAAAGGAGAAGCAAGGATGCAACACTTTTGGCAACCCTGCCCACGTTCTCCCAGGGCGGGGTTGGGCCCCATTTTACCTGGGCTCCTGGGTCCCCTGAATCCTTACCTTGACTCCAGGTAGATCCTGGGCCATCCCTCTGCTTTTCTGAGCTCATACTCCTAATACCAGGCCCCTGCTCTCTCCCACACCTGGATGTGGAAGTCAGGACACATGCCCAAGGCCTCCCAGGGCTGTCAACAGGCTCAGGCTTCTGTGGCGTTCCCTCGTTCTGGATTCTAATGCCCATTCCCTCTTCTCTCTCTGTTTTCACCTGTCTACACGGAAGAGCCTCGGCCCCCTATCCTCCAATCAAGACCCACGCCTCTTCCCCATCTCAAAGGCAGAAGTCAGCGGATGTCATTTAGGGCGCCATTCCTGGGGCTTCCGAAGCTGACAGCGGGGGTGGAGATGGACTCTGTGGGTCTCCTCAGTTCTTTCACAGGGTCCCGACATTCGCGCCTGACAGTGCCTGGTCCTGTCCTTATTCAAACCCAGTCACCCATATTACAAAAAAGCTCTGACTTCCAGAGTCGCCTGAAGTGGCATGGGGGAGGGGTGGCTCAGCCTGACAAGTATGTCCCCGAGTGGGTCTCGGCTGACAACGGGGGCACAGCTGGAAGATTCCGGACCCTCAGTCCAGCCTCATTATCTCACTTCATCTCTAACCCAGACAGAGCTGGGTCCGCTCCGCCGACTGGAAGTGTGCACCTCACACCAAGGCCCTCCATTTTCTCAGACTTCCAAGGCGGAAGTCAGAGGACGTGACTTCCGGCACCATGCTCGGTGTGTCCTGCCTGAAATGGACTCCGTGGTTCCCCTTAGTGAACCCCCTGGGGCCTCAACTTGGTTGCAGGCAGAGGCTAAAGCCCTGTCCCCTGTGACCTGAATCTGCCCCGTCACACCAAGGCCTAACTCCGTGAGTTCCCGAGGTGGGAATGTGGGAGTGGGGCTAAGCCTCACAAGACTGCCCCGAGTGGTCCACGCGTGGCAGCAGGGGCACAGCTGGATGATTCTGAGTCCCTCGCCCCCCTGAGAGTCTCACCTCGACTCTAGCACAGACTGATCAAGGTCCCCTCTGCCGACTGGAATCGTGCACCTCACAGCAACCGCTCCGGTTTCTCAGACTCCCCAAGGCGGAAGTCAGAGGACGTGACTTCCGGCAGCATGCCAGGAGTGTCCAGGAAAAGTGGACTGTATGGGTCCCCTTACTTCACCCTCAAGGTCCTCACCTTCATTCCTAGGAGGCCTGTGACACCTCCCTGGGCCTACCTGAATATGCCCCTCTTGGACCGAGGTCCACACTTCCCCGATTCCTTGAGGCAGAAATGGACTTGTGTAAGTGAATCCTTGTATAGGTGAAAATTGGGGAATTGGTCACACTGACACCTCTGTCTGGGTCCTTGCAGGGTTTACGGCACGGGTGGAGATGGATTCTTTATATATGTTGGTGGTTGGATGGAGAAGGGATCCAAACCCCTGATCTTGGTGTTATCAAAGCACTCTGTAATCAACTGAGCTAACGAGACAGCACGAGATGGAGTCCTTGTGGTTGCTTTGTTTTGGGGAGTGGACCCCTCCGACGCCACTCATGAGGGCCCTCATCTTGGCAACTGGCTTCATTACCAAATGCTTTCTGGGAGATGTCCTCCCTGTCACATCTGAGAATTTGTCTAACTGCAGCCCTTGTGAAAAATGGCTCCAAGTCTGGAGCTGCAGCAGGGAAGACCAGTGGTAGACAGTCATATCTATAGTGTTGCCTTAGAAACACCTCTCCTGCATCTATATCTAACATATATAGTTTAACTTCTATTCTTTGTTTATGCCTTTTTTTCTTAGTAATTGATCATCTTTGCAAAAAATGTCTATTTTATAAGCATTTTCAAAGAACTGGGTTTTGTTAGTTATCTCGGATATCTGTTTCATTTTTAATGCATTTATCTTTATTATTTCCTACTTTCTTCTAACTTCGACTTGATATTGTATTTATTCCCCAGCTTCTTGATTTGCCTGGATGTTTTAAATGTTTTATAAAGTTTCTAATACATTTAAGGATATACTTTTCCCTCTGAGTATCACTTGAGCTGTATCACACAGTAAGTGTTAAATACTTTATGTGTATTGCTTGAACCCTTCAAAAGTTGAGTATATTACTCTATTACTTATCCTATTATTTTTTCCATATATATCCCCATATAAGGGGGTGTAAAATTATTTTTCAGAAGATTGTGAAAAGTTTGAGAGGGATAGAATGTCATTTGGAGGAGATCTCAGGTTCCAGGGGGATTTTGTTTTGTTTTGTTTTATTTTTGTCATTAGTTATAGAAGGGACTTAACCATATTCAAATGCTGTTGACAGAGTTGGTTTTGTTGCAGCAGTGCAAAGAAGTTTAACACTATAAGATCAATCAATATAATTGCCAAGTTGTAACAGTTAAGAAAATAGAAACCCTTCTGAACATTTAATACAGAAGGAATATAATGCAGGGGACTGGTTACATAAGTGTAGGAGAAGCCAAAGATGGCAGAGGTGGAGAATCCAATAATTAGCAACATGAAGTAGTAAATCCCACCTCTAGGCTGAGAGGAGAGGATGTTACTGGAGCCTATGTGTTGAGTTTGACAGGATCTGAAGTCATGGTGGGACAACGTGATGGTGGCTCATGGAAATATGTGATGGAGCCAAGGAAAATATCTAGTCATTAAGGAGAAGCCACCTGGTGCAGAGGAAGAATGAGAAAAACTCTGGCTGCTCGGTCCTGGTTTTATCTCCTGTGGGTCCCTCCAGTTGATTAAACCAAAATGGCAGCCAAATGTTGGTGAGCTTAGAAATTGTAGCCTGCACGGGTCAATCCCTGTATAGCAGAGAGCAGAGCAGAAGAATGAGTGATGGGTCTGTGGGCAAATAGTACTAAGTCTGGCTAACTACATTAATATATTGAGTGAGAATAATCATATCTCAATTCATCTTAAATGTATTCAATAAAAATAACATACTTTAGTAGTGAAAGAAATGTTATCTCAAAGTATAAAATATAGTGCTATGAATACATAAGGATATAATCAAATGACCGAATAAATAAAGAAATGGAGAAGAGTAGACAAATCTCCTGTGCAGAAGAATTGCTGACCATTTATGCAGGTATTCTCTACTCCTCAAGTGTGGGCTGTGTATTAGTGATGTTCTTCCAGTGTGGACGGGGGAAAAGGGTAACTTTACAGTAGGGAAGCCTGAAAAGCACCACCTGGGGGAGGTGGTCAAGATTAACATCAACAGTGGTAAGGCACTGTTGGTAGTATATGTCCTTAATACCATGCCATGAGAATAGCAATTTACCTCTGTGGTCTTCCCCTTCCCAAGTTCATAATCCCAGTGTAATCACGACAGAATCATCAGAAAAATTCCAAAAGAGGGTCATCCTAAAATATGCCTGACTAGCATGGCACTCCTCAAAACTGTCAAGATCATCACAAACAAGGAATGCCTGAGAAACTGTCACAGCCAAGAGAGGAGCCTAAGGAGGCATCATGGGTAAATGTTGTGTGAAATGCTGGGTAGAATCCTGCAACAGAAAAAGAATATTAGATAAAAATGAAGGGAAATCTGAATAAAGTGTGTATTTTTGATAATAACATTTTATTAGTTTTGGTTTATTAGTTGTGACAATTGTGCCATACTAAGATGATAGTAACAGGGGAGATTGAGTGAGACATATGCACCCTCTATGTCCTATCGTTGTAATTTTTCTGTAACTCTACAATTATTCTAAAAGAAGTTTATTAAAAATTGAAAAAAAGTAAATTGAGCCAACCAAATGAAGAATATGTATGAAAAACCTATGGCAAACATTATATTTATATGGGGAAAAGTTGAAAGGTCTTACTCTGAAATTGGGTACTGAATGGACCCTTCATTTATGAAAATGGTGCTACTGCGAAGTAAGGGGGAGAGGACAGTCATTTTAATAAATCACAGTGAAACAACTGGGTCTCTAAATAGGATAGAAAATGCAACTGGAACCCTCCTGACGCTATACAAAAGCTAATAGCAGAGGAATTAGACCTAGTTTTCAAATTGTTGTAAAATATGTCAGCCATACATGAAATTATGTAGAATAGTAAAACGAACCTTCATATATATCTGTCATCTAGAGAACTAGCAGCATGGGTCAAGTAGGGCATTGATAATGCCGGACGGGAAAGGACTGAAGGAGGCTGGGGACGCTGGTCAGGTCAGTATCAGAAAGGATGCAGATGATATGAGTGGGGGAACGAGAGGAAGTGGCAGCTCCTTCTGCCCTTTGTCTCCAACGTAGATTGCCTTGCCACCTTCATGGGCCTTTCTTTTCAAAGAGCACAATCGGGAATGTAGAGGTGGCTTGGGAGAAAGCTACCTGGATCGATGATCTGTTCATTCCACCTCCCACAGCATCCCCTGCTGAAATCTGGAGCCCTGGAGCTTCAACAAGAATGGCCTGACAGCACGATTCAGAGACTCGTGACAAGAGATGTTGGGCTGACACTCTGAACAAGCCCAGGAAGTCTTTACCCCCCTGGAGGCAGTGCCAGGTTATCCACATGTGACAGGAGCAGGGTCCTACCTATGTCCTCACCAGGATGTGAGCTCTTGATGGGAGGAAGGGTTTCAGGGTTTTTGCTTCCTTCATTTTATGCTCACTTCAAGGTGTCCTGCAGATCCTGCGCTTTTGTGGGAAACCCTCTCTGGGGATCCCCACTATTGGGACTTGGAGTACTTCACAGAGCAAAGGAAGGGGTCTCTCTTGAGGTCAGAGGTACTCTAAAGGTAGAGAGGATAGGTATCATGGGATGACCCTGAGCTAATTCCACAATGGGAGGGGGCCTCCAGGGACAGCAGTGCATGGGCTTCTTCACCAGCACATCAGCTACCACCAGTCTAGGCTTCCTACTTGCATTTTGTTGATGTGGGTGTGAGGGGAGACACCAGTTATTATTATTTTTTTATTTTTTCTGGTGGTGGTGTTTGGTGGGAGCAGAGCAGTTACTGTCTAAAAGATTTCCGTCTTACTAGGCTGCCCTCTTCCTTTTTGGGAGGTAGACAGAGCAGGCTTCGGTTGAGGCTTTTATTACCATCTGCACCTGTTGGCCTTTTCATTTGCTAGCTTTTTAAGCTCCATTTCTGATTTATATGAGGCATAAGGAACACCCAAGGAACTCACCACTGTGTGGTTCCTTGGACCCCAAGGTCTTCACCAGCCTGCCTTTCTCTCTCCACTGTTCATTCTTCTTATGCTTGTTTTACATATATTGTTCGTAGTGTTTAGTTGTACTTAGCAGGAGAAATGGGGGAAAACACATTTACTCCATCTTCTCAGAAGTGGAAGTTGAATCTCTATGGAGAATTTTACAACAGTGATAAGACTGAATAAAAGCCAGCCTTGACTTTTGTCACCACCATATCCCAGTATAAAGTGACAAAATACTCTCCGCAGAAATCTCTTATCTTTAATCTTTTCAAAAGTTGCTTTACTCTGTAGAGAATATAATTTTAAAATAGAGTTTGGTTGAGGTATGTTGACATTGACATTCAATAAATTTCCCAAAGTGTCCAATTTGAAAAGTTTTAAATATCTATACACCAGCAAAATCATCACCACAATCAAGATAGGAAACATATCCATTACACTTAAAAGATTCCTCCTAATCCTTTGCAATTCCTCCCTCCAGCCCCTTCCTGTATCACCAGTCCCAAGCAACTATAGATTTGTCTGTCATGGTAGATTAGCTTGAATTTTGAAAAGGGTTATATGAATACTTGAGAGGGGGTTGTTTGCAGTGCACTGTAGGGATATGACTAACTTTTTAAGAAACTGTCAAATTGTTTTTGAAAAGGTATCATTTTATATTCTCACAAGGTATGTATGAAAGTTCCAGTATTTTGCATGCTTGATTACCATTAGATGGCGTGATTCTTTCCAATTTCAGCCATTCCAATAGGTGTATAGATATCACATTGTGATTTTGATTGTAATTTTCCTAATAAATAGTGATGTTGAACTTTTATTAATGTAACTATTGGTCAGCTTTAATCCTACATAATTCTTATTTTCTAAAGCTATTTTAAAAGACACTGTTGTCTATTTTAATATCCAACTGTTCATTGAAAGTTTATAAAACTACAATTAATTTTTGTGTATTGATCTTGTGTTCTTTAACTTTGCCAAACTCCATCATTAGTTCTGGTAGCATTTTTTTTTAGATTGGTATAGCGTTTTGCATAGACAAAACTGTGGCCTGTGAAAAAAAGTTTTAGTTCTCCTTTTCCAATCTGGAGGCCTAATATTTTCCTTGTTGCACTCAACAGAATCCCAGGTAACATACTGAGCAATCTCCCTCCCCCTATCATGAATTTATTATTCTTGGATAATAGTTTCCTCCATGCAAACATCCAGCACAACATTGGGCATGTAAATATCTGCCTCACCCCTGCACACACACTGTTAAAATCCAAGTCTCGGTACTATATCTATTGAGATAAGTAGATCCCCCAGATTCGAAACAAGACTGGGATACGCAGAAGAGCAAGTTTATTTACTGAGTCTGCCAGCCTGAAGGCAGTGATTTCAGACTGGAAAACAAAACCCAGAGGACATCTGTGGACACCGGGAAAAGCAAGTCGGATAGAAAAGTTTCCTAGTGGCAGCCAGGAAGTGAGTGGTCTTCAGGGTACCTAAGAGAAATTTTTAGGAAGGTAGTAGGATGATTCATATTTCCACACAGACTTAAGCGTGGCCACATTACCATGGGTAGGTAGGACATACAAAATCCAGGTAATGGTGAAGGGTGGGAGAGAACAGAATGAGCCACTGAATCAGGTGGCCCTGGGGAAGGGCTTGGAGAAGACACCCTCTCCTTGCCATGTGATCCCCCAGAATTGAACCATGAGGAGTGTGGCAGGTTTGTTCAGAAGGCGCTGTCGGTTGCTAAGAAAACACCCCATTTTCCAACCAAGGCACCTTGGCCTCCCCCCACTCCCGGAGGAGTCAGGATGGGCCACTGTGATGTCTGAGCCACCCCTGCCAGGACAGGGCTAGACAGGCTGGGGGACTGGCTTGCTGACCAAATGAAGCATAGACTGTGGCTGCTCATTGTCCTGTGCAGGGCGTATATAGGGAGGCCAGGGGCCCTGGGACAGACCACTGGGCAGTGCTGACATGGCAAAGAGACCAGGAAACCACAGCTCACCAGAAACACCAAATCGGGGAAGAAGAGGAAGAACCCCTCTCCACCCAAGTCCAGAGGAAAGGGCAAGGTGAGATGACCACCCAAGCTCCTTCTCTTCTTCCCCTTGACTCCTTTCTCCCAAGACTCCTACCCTGTCCTCGCCTCGTGCAACCCCCTCAGCCCACACACATTCTCAGGAAGCCCCTGTTCCCATCCCTTCTCCATCCTCTTCCCTAAACCTTGCCCTTCTGTGATCTCCCTGTTGTCCTTACAGGGGCCCAAGACATCCATGAAAATTAAAAGACCCCTTCAAAGGAGTCTGAGAAAAAAACGCCACTCCAGAAATGACCACTCCTTCAGCTGAACCCCCAAAAGGGAAAAAGCTGACTATCGGCCATTATCACTGGATGAATGAGGAACTGCAGGAAAATGAGCCAGAGCAGGACCAAAAAGATGAGAAGATCTCCCCCATCTCAAGTAGGGACATGGCAGCCACGAACGTAATTGTGAGACCGGAGACCTCGAAACTAACTGCGAAGTCTCCAGAGGGCTGGATGCCGGGTAGTGGCCAGTGAATTTTATACCAACGGGGTACACGATGGTGCTAATTAAAATAAAATGTGCCCCTTGTGAAATAAAGTGTATGTCTGCGTGTTTTGTGATGATGGGGAGGGGGAAGGAAGGGAAGAGGCAGGTGTGGGAGGGGAGGGAGGGAGGTGGGTCCTGAGGGGTTGGGGTCAGATAAACAAGTCCACTCCTTGCCAGAGAGGATAAAGACTGGGTGAAGACTGAGCACTGAAGATAAATCTCCTTAAGTTTTCATTTCTCTGTGATAAATGCCCAATAGCACAATTTCAGGGTCATATTCTAATTGCATGTTTAATTTTATTAGAAATTGCCAAACTCTTTTTCAGAGTCATGGTACCATCTTATACACCCATCAGCAATATATGAGGGATCCAGTTTCTCCACATCATTGCCAGTGTTAGGAGTTATCACTATTTTTAATTTTAGCAGATATACAGCAAAAGAAACAATCAACAGAGTGAAAAGACAACCTACAGAATGGGAGAAAATATTTGCAAAGTATGCTTCCGACAAGAGATTAATATCCAGAATGTACACGAAAATCAAACACCTTAATAGTAAAGATAAAAAAAACAAGTAACCCAATTTAAAAATGGGCAAAGGAGCTGAATAGACATTTCTCAAAGGAAGACATACAAATGGCCGACGAGTACATGAAAAAATGCTCCACATCACTAAGCATCAGGGAAATACAAATCAAAGCCACATTGAGATATCTCACTCTGGTTAGACTGACTATTATCAAAAAGACAGAGAATAACAAATGCTGGCAAGGATGTGGGGAAAGGCGAACCCTTCTATGCTGTTGGTGGGTCTGTAAATTAGTACAGCAGTTATGGAAAACAGCATGGAGCTTTCTCAGACAACTATAGATAGAACTGCCATACGATCCAGCAATCCCACTGCTGGGTATATATCCAAAGGAATGGAAACCATAATGTTGAAGGAATACTTGCACTCTCGTATTTATCGCAGCTCTATTTACAATAGCCAAGAGTTGGAAACAACTTAAATATCTGATATGGATTGAATTGTGTCCCCCAAGTTGTATGTATTAGAAGCTTGGTCACCACTGTGACTGTTAAGAGAGTGTGAAATCCCATAAGGGTAATTGAAAGGTGGGACCTTGAAGAGGTGATTAGATTCTGAGGACCATGAATGGATTAATAATGGTGGCCATGGGCATGGTTCTGAGGACTTTAAAAAGAGAGCACATGAGCGACTCTCTCTCTCTCTCTCTCTCTCTGCTCTGGATTTCTGCCTTGTGCGACCCCTGGGTCACTGTCACCACCAAGAAGGCCTTCACCAGATGTGTTCCCTGGACTTTAGACTTCCGAGCCTCAGAAAGTGTAAGCAATAAATTTTGTTTTCTTGCAAAGTACCCAGTTCTAGGTATTTTGTCGTAACCAACAGAAACGGGCTAATACAATGTCCATTGATGGATGACTGGATAAGGAAAACGTGGTATACATACACAATGAAATACTACTCAGCCACGAAAAAGAATGAAATTCTGCCATTTACAGCAACATGGATGAAGCTGGAGAAAATTTTGCTAAGTGAAATAAACCAAGCACAGAAAGAGAAATATTGCATGTCCTCACTCATACAGTGGAAGCTAAAAAATAGACAAATAAAAAAGAAAGAAAGATACAACAATCACAATCATACATTGAATTTTCAAAAGGAGAGAACAGAACTAAGGTTATCACAGGTGGGAAGGGGGGAGTTGGAGGGAGGTTTAGAGAGAAATTGGTAAAGGGTCACAAAGAATTGATTACACTGTATAATGATGAATATACTAATTGTCCTGATTTGATCACCACATGTTGTACACAGGTATGGATATTCAACTCTGTACTCTACAAATATGTGTAATCAATCATGTTTCAATAGAAAATAATATTTTTAGTAGTTATGATAGGTGTATAGTAATACCTCAGTATGATTTTAGTTCATATTTCCAGTGGCCAATAATGTTGAACATCTTTTCATGTGCTTATTTGCCAACTGTGCATTCTCTTTTGCCTTTTTGCAGTGGTTAGAGCTTCTAGTGCTATTATGAATAAGAGTGATGACAGCTGAGAGCAGACACCCCTGCCTTATTCCTAATCTTAGGGGGAAAACAGTCTTTTACCTTTAAGTACAATGTTATCCGTACGTTTTTTGTAGATGCTCCTTATCGAGTTGTGGTGATTTCCCACTATTATCAATTTGCTGAGAGTTTTTATCATAAATGAGTGTTGAGTTTTGTCAAAAGATTTTTTTTGCCTTAAATTGATATGATTATATGATTTTTCTTCTTTAGCCTGTCAATACAGACTACAATAATTGATTTCCAAATGTTGATCCAGTCTTTCATACCTGTACAAATCTCATTTTATCGTGGAGTATAAGTCTTTTTATACATTTCTAAATATAGTTTACTAATATTTTATTGAGAGTTTCTGCATTTGAGTTAATGAGAGATATTGGTCTTGTCATTTTCCTTTTTTGTGTGGTCTTTTTCTGTCTTTGGCATCAGAGTAAAAAGGGCCCCGTAAAATGACTTGGGTAGTATTTGCTCCTCTTCAATTTTCTGGGAAAGATTGTGTAGAATTGTATTACTCCTTCCTGAAATATCTGGTGGAATTCACCTGTGTGGTCATTTCAGACTGGAATTTTATTGGTGGGGAGATTTTAACCACTAGTTCAATTTCTTTAATAGATATACACCAGTTTAGATGATCTACTACCTTCTTGGTAGTTTGTATCTTATAGGAATTTGCTCAGTTGCTGTAAGTTGTTGACTTTTTTGGCATATGCTTGTTTATGATACTCTCTTATCTTTTTAACGGCTGTGGGGGTCTGTGGCTACGTTACCTATGTCACTGCTGATATCGGTGATGCGGTGATGCGTGTCCTTTCTTGTTTTGTTCCGAGCTATCTCGTTCAAAGCTCACTGACTTTACCGATATTTTCAAAGACCCGGTTTTTAGTGTCTTTGCTTTTCTCTACTGCTTTTTGTCTGTTTTCTAGCTTACATTGACTTTAATTTCCTTTTCTTTTTCTACTTTTATAAGGTTTTCTAATCTAAGCATTTAAATATCCTTTGAAGTAATACTTTAGTTGCATCCCACAAATTATGATGTGTTGTATTTTCATTTTGATTCAATTCCCAAAATTTTAATTTTCCTTGGGATTTCATCTTTGATTTATGGATTATTTTGAAGTCTATTGTTAAATTTCCAAATTTGGGGGGATTTCCAGATATATTTCTTAATTGATTTCTAACTTAATTCTGTTGTTGTACGGGAACATCCTTTTATTGCTCCAATCTTTTTCATTTATTCAGACTTGTTTTATGGCCCGGGACATGGTCTATCTAGGTAAATGTTCCATATGCACCTAAAAAAAAAGTGTATTCTGAAAGGAATGTGTATATTGATGTTCTTAGGTGGAGTGTTCTGTAGATGCCAATTATGTCATATTGGTTGATAATGCTGTCCAAGTCTTTCATATCTTTATTAATATTTGTGTACTAGTTCTATCAATTATTGGGAAAGGTACTGAAGTATCCAAATATAATTGTGAATTTGTCTATTACTTCTACAAGTTTTGCTTCATTTATTTTGAAGCTCTGTTATTAGGTGCAAACACACTTAGAATTAGTATGTCTTCTTGGTAGACTGACTCCTTTATCATTGTGAAATATCTACTTTTGATCCCTGATAATATTCCTTGCTCTAAAATCTGTTTTATCTGTTGTTAGTATGGCTAATCCATGGTATGTCACTTACCATTCTTTTATTTCTCATTTATCTGTTTCTACATATGGTAGGGTTTTATAAAATATATATATATATATAATTGGGTTAATCTTTTTGTCTAATATGACAATCTTTGCTTTTTAAATGGAAGGCTTAACCTAGCCAAAGGTTATATAATCTCCCCAGGAGAAACCTACATCCGATGCCTGATCAATGCAAGAGTATAAAGACTTGGTCCCTTTGCCTCAATTCAGGACAACTCTGAAGGGCCATGACAGCTGCAGAGTTCCCCATGGAATTGGATGGAGTCTCTGTTGTAACAGTTCGCAGTTGATCTTTCCCTCTGCTGCTTCTCCCTCCCTACGTCCTTCACTCTCTTACAGATGTTGTTCCAAAAAGCACTTTCCAATCATCTTTCCGTGTACAAATCTCTTAGGAATCTAACCAAAACCAGGCAGTTCTTAAATAGAGTTAAACAAATAGCAACCCTATGTCCCAGAAATTCTACTCCTAGGTATTTTGCCCAAAATAAATAAGACCTAAGGTCTACAAAAATATTTGTATAGTATTTGTATAACATGTTCATGAACATCATAGCAGGGTTATAAAAGCCAAAAATAAAATGAGTCAAATGTCATTTAACAGGTAAAGGGTTAAACAAATTCTGATATATCCATACAATGGAATTCAGCAATAAGAATGAATAAAATACTGATTCATGCCACACAACAAATGAACCTCAAAAACATTATGTTGGGGCGAATAATCCTGATACAAAAAGTGCATGCTGTATGCTTTTAATTATATAAAGTATGAGAGCATGCAAAACTAATTTATACTGGTGGGAGTCAGAACAGTGGTTGCTTTGGATGAGAAAAGATAGAGTAGAAAATGGAATGAGGAACTTTCTGAGGTCATATAAAAATTCTACATCTTGATTTGGGTGGTGGACACACTATGATATGCATTTGTCAAAACTCATCTAACTGTGGACTCAAAACCTATGCAAGTTACTTTTGAAAATTAAACCTGAATAAAAAGTTCATAAGTTGGGTGAAACTAAACAATATTGTTAATGAATGTATTTAAAGGCAGTAAAATTTAAAAAATGAAAACAAAACGATTATGACAAAGCCCCCCTTTACTGTAGAGAAAGTTGGCTGTAATTCACATGGGCGCACTTCCGCATTGCTGGGTAATATTCTATATCTAGACTCGTGTGGTGGATATATGGGTATTAGCTTCATAATCACTGCTAAACTGTATGGGTTTGCAGTTGGCTGTTTGTATGTTATATTTCACCCTTAAAAAAGTATATTTAAGCAAGTATATTTAACAAAGGATTGTAATACAGAATATATAAGAAGCTCTTATAAACTAACAAGAAGACAACTCACTAAAAAAGTGGGTAAAATAAATAAATAGGAGTTTCGCAGAAAAAGAAGCACAAATGATCTAGATGCATTTTTAAACAGCTACATTGTGATATAATTCACATTCCATATAGGTTATCCATTTCAACTGCACATCCAATGTTTTTAGTCATGCATTTGTTAGTGTTAGTTGCACGGGTTGCTCTCTCTCTCTGTCCGACACACACACACACACACCTCAGAATCACAGGTCTTCAATAAATATGTGTTAACTGACTGGGGTGAAGGTAGTGGAGATGGAGAGAAGTGAATGGATCTGACGGATTTCTAGGATCTGAAGATGGATAGGATGTGTGGACTGAGGGAGAGCAATGGACCATGATCCCACCCAGAGTTACAATTTGGGCCACTCAACAGTTGTTGATGTTAATAACAGAGCTATAGAACTTTGGAGGCAGAAAATATTAGGGGCTACAAATGATTTGGCGGTAGAATGTCATCTTGCAGTAAAAAGAAATGAAGATAGGAGGCAGAAGAAGTGGATTATAGTCCTGAATTTCCTGTGTGAGTCTGATCAAATCACTGCCCTTTTCTGAGACTGTTTTTCTTTTGTGAGTTGATGGGTCTGAGATGAACAATTTCTAGGTTTTCACATACAGATCTTGGTAAATATTTCAGGATATGTAGAATCTGACCACAGAGCTATGTTTTATTGAGTCCATAAACCTTAATTGGCCTCCACCTGGTAGCACAAACCTGTCAGTAACATCAAAGCTTCATCCAGAGGTCTGTGTGATTTCCAGAGTGTGGCGCACAGAAGCTGACAAGCAAACCTCTCACCCACACTTAGCCTGGAATGAAAGGAATAGCTTTTCCTTTGCCATTTCTTCCCCCACTATTCATTTCTGTGTCCCAGGAAGCCCAGCAAGGGTAGCTCCTCAACACTGTCACTGTCATCAGTTCCCTGCACAGGAGTGATGATGGGCTCACCACAGGTGTTTTTCTTTGGAAACTCCCAAAGATGCTGGCCAAACTGGAAGCCAGACCTTGAGATGCCAGACAGTTCTTCAGAGGACTCCCATTATAGAATCATCAGATGGAAAGTACAAAATGGGTGTGCTAAACATAATTAAAGACCCGAAGCAAGGATTTTTTAAAAACACAATAAAAGAGGAAAACACTATAAAGAAAGAATGAGTAGATTTGGACAATATTGAAATAGAACTTCTAGAAAGGAAAAATATTTATTTGGTTTAGAAACTCAATGGATAGAATGTAAATCAGATTAGACATAAATGAAGAGAAAATCAGTGAAATGGAAGATGAACCTAAGAAACTACTCAGAATAGATCACAGAGAGGTAAATAGATGAAGAACATGAAGGACATCTTAAGCCTCAGCTCTCTCTCCTGCCCTTCCTCCTGAGTGGACTCAGCTTTACAATCCGTCTTCCACATGGCAGTCGTAATGATCTTTTTATTTATTTTTTTGAAAAGTCTGATCATCTTACTTCCCTTAAATCCCTTTAAAGGAGGTTGATTATGGGTACACGGATCTATCCATCTATCATCTATCTATCAGTAATCTGTCTATCATCTATCAATCATCTAGCCATCTATTATCTACTTACCTACCTACCTATATACCGATCATCTATCTACCTACCTATCCTCTGTCAGTCTATCTATCTATCATCTCTCCACCATCTATTATCTATCTATCTGTCATCTATCTCTATTATCTATCTATATATGTACCTACCTATCTATTTATCTATTATCTATCTACCTATGTACCTACCTACCTGGCTATCAAAAATGTCCACAGTGGTCCTTAAGAAAAAGCCACATCGATGCTTACAAATCCTCCATAATCTAGGCTATGGCGAGACTGCTGCCACTGCTGCTTCCTCTGCCTGGCAGGTTTTCCTCCCCCTTTCTATGCCCCAGCCATCCTGACCTCCCGCAGTTCCTAGAACACACTGCCCCCTTGGAATTCCAAATTCTTGCGTAGGCCTCTTGCTCTGCCTGGAATACTCTTACCCGCACACCTCCTTCTCTCCCTATCTAAATTAGACTCATCTTTAAATTCCTAAACGTCATTTCCTCAGGGAGGATCCTCCCATCTCCCCAGACTAGGCTATATTCCCTACCATACTCTCCCATAGCACCCCCATCCTGTCTTGAAGACTATCTCATTGGTCATTGTCTGTTTAATGCATGGTGTCTCTGCCTGACCACAAATCTCATGAAGATGGAAACCGCATGCAAGGATGTGTATCTCCAGCACAAGTGCCTGCTGGAGTGCAGAAGGCATGCACAAGTCTCCACTGCAAACACATTCACATGAACTGCTGACCAGAACATGCACCTCGATTAAAGACCAATCTGTGATACCTCAAAACAAACTCCACACTAGGAACTTTGCTCCGAATTCTATCACAGAGATACCCTAACCCTACACCACGAAGACATTCACACAGCCAAAGAGGACTTCCTTCTAACCATGTCTTCAATCTAACCATGACCAATGCCAGTAGTGGAGGGAGAACCAAAGCCTCATGCAATCTAAGGATTAAGAAAATGAAAAAGCACTGATGGTCTGGTCCCCTCTGGGAGTGACCATGACTCAAATCACGACAGTCAATGGATATAGCAAACTTGAGCCCAAGAGTTCTAAATGGATGACAAAGGTCACAAGTGACTTCTGGACACCAGGGTACTCAATGCCAGGGGTCTCAGAGAGCGCAGGGGGATCTCTCCTGGTTAACATGGATGCTGGATGATGATTGCTAAAGCTACGGTGGGGCAGCTGGAGTGTATATCAGGTGGCAGTCGGCAGGGTGTGTCTGAGCCAGTTGCAGACAAGTGGAGAGCAGGGTAAAGCTGAAAACAAGAGACAGGGCGACGAGACCAGTGTGAGTGCCCACGCCATGTTCATTTGAGGTCCTGGGGCCTTGGCCACACCAGAGTGCCCCTAATTTCTAAATAACCCCTCTGAAGGAGGCAAGCCTTCGAATCTATGGTGGAGGTTCAGGAACAGTGAGGCCCGAGTCTGCAGGGGGCACTTCAGGTCTTCGGTGCCCTGAGTCCGAATGGACTGAGCTGGAAAGATGGCAGACATGCCAATCTCAGTCCCCCTGTGTTGTCAAAATGGCATCCCAGGTCCTCAGGGACATAATGTGACTCAGGGCATGGTGAACTATGCAACCAGCAATCAAGGCCTTCAGGTTAAACTCTGCTTTTTAAGAACATCACTTCTGCCCCATGTGAATTAAAATGCGTCCACCCTTTGCCTGTCATTCACCATAACATGGCCAAGCCAGTGTCTAACTTCTGCACTGGGGACTGCCGTGGCCCCTCAGGGACCTGCAAGCAGGTCCCCTGCAAAGGCTACACCATGGACAGGCCCTGCACTGAGCTGGACCAGGCAGGAGGGTTATCACACCTGTGCATCCCCAAACCCTCTCACCACCTACGTCCCTAGTGGGTCACTGGTCTCACAGATATTTCAGCAACGTTACACACAGGAATTCTGCCTTTTATTCAGTCGTCGGGGTTCCTAATTTAGCTGAGACATTTTCTGATGGTTTGAAAATCTGGAAGTATATTTCCACAGTCTCCCTGTAAGAATGGCTGCCCAGCAGGATTCAGCAGTCTTGGGTGCCACCTTTTACACAAAGGCTCAGAAGATGATGATGCCTTTTCCTCTCAAGTTGACTGATATACTGGAGAAATCTGAGGCCATCTGATTTTGCATCATTTACAAGTAGCCTATGTGTTCTCTCCTTGGATAATTTTTTTCTCTTAACATTTAGACATGTTACTGTAATACTCCTTGTTAATAGTTTCTGGTTAATGGAGATGAGATGAAAACTTACCACTTCCAGCCTCATTTATTTTCTTGGTCCCGGGAGAGCATTCTTCCCCTTTACTGTGTTGATTGCTTTGGTCACAGACAAGCTGCCTTGCATCCAAGCAACAACCCTAGAGTCGACTCTGAGATTTATGTTCCTGACCCACAGTAAGACTTTCTGTTCTTGTGCTGCCTCTACTTAGGATGAAATCAAAAAGTAACAAAAAATTTCAGAGAATAGTTAGAATGATCACACATGGACCTATTTCTTGGTGACAAGTCACCAAGAACGTGTTCTTATATTAAAATTTTTCCATTTAACTAAAGCATAGAGCCTCGTGTTATTTCTTATAGGTAAATTTGTGTATGTAAACGTGTGTGTACACTACATAAAAATTATATATATGTTTATGTGTGCGTATATATTTACATAGGCTGATTTTTTTTTTCAAGCAGTGGGGATAGATTTCTTAAGAGTGCATTCATTATTCAACTAATGTGTGCTCTAAGCAGCATAAAATAGCACAAAATTAAAGAAGGAATACAGTCTATAAAACAAAGCACCTTACATACATTATTTCATTGAAAAAGGAGCCCTGTCACTAGGAACCTTGCAGTCACCTGGTTGAGATACCTGCACATGAAGTTACGAGGAGGCAGACGCTGGTGCCTGGCTGCACAGGCTGGAGCTAGGAGAAGACTCACTGTGGGCCAGGGTGGCCATGGAGGGGCACCCGGAAGAGGGACTGGGAAGAGGTGGGCTCGCCTGGGCTCCCTTCAGATGCAGGCAGGTACTTTCCTGGGAGCTGGCTGATCTCAGGTGTGGACCAGCAGCTCGACAACCTGGGTGCATAACAGAATCACCTGGCGGGCTTGTTAAACACAGGTAGCTGGGTCCCACCCCAGAGTTCCTGACTCAGCAGGTCTGAGATGGGGCTCGAGAATTTGCATTTGTAACAAGTTCCCAGGTGATGCTGATGCTGCTGGTTGAGGACCAGGTGTTGAGAAACACAGGAAAATGTGTAGACCCCGAGCCCAGGCCTTGGCCTTTGCCGAACCAACAGCGCTCAGATCCCACCTTAAAGATTGGCAGAGAGGCAAGACTATCGGGTGTCAGCTCACAGCCTGTGGGACACTGTGGTCTATGGGAAGTAAGAGGCAAAATCATTCCCACCTCTCTAGCAAGATGCTGGCTGTGCTGGGAGTGCAGTGAGAGGCAGGTGACTGCCCTCGAGGGTGACTTCCATGCCCAGATCCATCTGATACTCTAATAAAGATGACTGAGCAGCAGGAGCCCCCTTGTCAATGAGAAGACAAAGCCAGGGAGCAACCCCCTGGGGGCAGACTCCACTCCGCAGGGCCCATTCTCTCAGGCTTGGCAACCAGGAGTGTGGGGATTGGCACTCGCTGGCCCCGCAGCTGGAGGTGCAGGGACCGGGGGCACAGGCCTGTGCCTCCATCAGGGTTCAGGGATGGTGAACAGCCACACAGTCCTGCCTGCCAGGCAGCTGCCACCATCACCACTGAGACTGGCAGAACCTTGCCCTCAGACCTTTCCTGCTGGGCTGCTGCAAAGCAATGGGGAGTCCTTTCTGAAGGTCTGTGAGGATGATACCTAACAATACTGTAATTTGCTAGGAGCACAGACATTAAATCTTCTCTCCCTCCCCCCCAACTGGTAACCCGGTAGAAGTAATGATTGTTAATTAGTTTGATTGTGGTGATCATTTCACACCATATATGTTATCAAAACATCATGTTGTCCACCTAAAATATATCCGATTTTTTTATGTCAATTATGTCTCAATGAAACTGTTACAAAGTAAATCTACAAGTTGGGGGAGGGGAAGCAAGTGCCTTTGTGAGTGTGGAGAGCCAAACATCTCCCCAGAGAGCCTTAACGATGAGTTCTACTGTCACAGCCTCTGTGGTCCACTGGGCACAGCCTGCAGTGGCCACCCACATGGGAGGGTCTCTCTTGGCCACGATGATCCCCTACCTGGCTTCATCTCTGCAAGGGTAGGCCTTCGTGCACCGCCCTGCCCTCTCCTCTGTGGTTCTACCCTTCACTGGCTCCCTTCTCACAGCACAGAGATATTTAACTCTCTTGTCTTCAAAATAAAATTTAAAAAACATAAAAGCTCAACTCTCTCCATGCAGGGCCTCCTTCACCTCCTTCCTCTCACAGATAAGTACCTGGAACAGTTATTTGGACTGGTAGATTCTCACCTCCCAATTAACCTTCCACGTATTCCAGTCTGGCTCGTCTCCCCCACTCCATGCTTCTACTCGTGGTTCTGCACGCTTGGGATGCAAAGGTGAACAAAACAGATCTGCGCCCCCCCCCCCCCCCGAGCTTGAAATCTAGTGAGGGGAAGAGAAAGAAAAGCAACATGCATAAGAGATAAGTAAATTCTGTGGTATGCTAGAAGTTGAGGAGTGCTAAGGAAAAAAAGCAGAAAGGCTCAAGCAAGAACGAGAAGATGGGGAGAGGACTGACATTTAAGTTGAACGTCAAGGATCACCATGCTGGGTCCAGATCTTTTCTTCAATCAAATTCAAAGAGGATGAATGACACATATATTAGCTAGGATCATGGGCTTCTGAATTGCTCGGCTTTACAAAGGAATTCTGGGCAAATTCCATTGAGTGAAGAACCAGGCTGGAATTGAAAGCACAGAAAGAAGAGTGTGCAGTCTTCACAAGGGAGTGATTTTAGGAAGTCAGGAATGTCCCCACTGTAAAGCAAGGCAAATCATAACTAAAGACAAAATGTTTCATTATTTTAGTTATTATTTTAGTCATACTAAGTTTCCATTTATATTGTCAGAGCTAGGGCTCAGACCCTTCAAACCCATTGTACAGACTGGGTCCCCAGACCCCTCACATGCAGGTCCATGCTAGGTAACTGGGAAAATTCCAGGAGCTGTTGGCAGATGACATGAGTTCAGTCCTCAGCAGCAGCAGCAGCTTATAGGTCTGGTAGCTTACAGGTCCGGTGGTGGCGGTGGCCTTGTGGAGGGTCCGGGGGACACTAGCAGCAGTAGCAACAGTCTCCAGCAGCAAAGTGGCCTCCCCGTGGCACTTGCCCCCACGGGGTCATCCCGGGGGTGGGAGGTACTGTGGATCACAGCCACTCATCCTTTATACTTAAGTCCATAACCCAGGACACCTGGGTGCACATGAGCAATTACGTCAGACAATAACTAAAGGAACACCTGAGCCCACATGCCCATTTACATCAAATGCTCAGCAAGATTCTGAACATCTGAGGGGCCCTGACCTTTTTCCTATATTTTCCCAACACCCCACCATTCCCTTCACTTGTGCAGCTTGGACACTGATTACATAAGGGCACAAAGCCCTTATTCCACAAAGAGAGCTCACGTGCAGATGAGGGTCCGATGGGGTGTCTTAAAGGTCTTCAGCACTGTGGGACTGTGAGCATAGCTCACTCCATCTTGAACCCTTACCGCTTACTATGTCCTTTGTGAGAGCTTTGCCCATAAAAGTTATACAGTAGCTAGGGGTGAGGTAGAACAATAGACAGGAACAGCCTGCTGACTATTAAGAAGAAATCATTAAGTACCAGTGTGGGCAATAGGCCAGCCTGACCACCCGCATCAACATTTGGAGCTAGTTACATTAGCTTGCTTTTTAATGAGTAACTACCTTTGACCTTTTCCACTGCTTTGTGCGAACTGACTGCATAAACCTGAGTTTGACCAGGAGGTAATGCAGAGAAACTTTGTGTATGCCTGTGAGTTTTTGTCTGCCCAATCCATCATCCTGTGCGTAAGTTACCCCTTAATAAAAACCTTCACTTTACTGCATGGAATTGCCTGTTTCGTTTTTCAGTCTCAAGGTACCTTCTCAGTTTGGTGGACATTTTGCCTTTGCTCCAGACAAGCAGTTGGGAATAAACCAGTGAAACCAACTGCAGAGAGCAGGCTTTGATTGGGGGTAGGTAAAAATAAGTATACACTGGGTAAATGCCTAGGAAGGATAAAAATAAGTATAAAAAATGAGAATACAGCAGAGTAAGGCAGAAGAAATTTAATAAACTTTAAACCTTACAACTGTGTCCTGAGTTGTTGCCAACAAGCCTGCTTTGCCAGCGCTCATGTATGGAAAGGTTCAGGACAGGGGGCAACAGACAGAGAGACCCCAGCCTGGCTTCCCCCAGCATCTTCAGAGTGTAGTGGAAGATGCACCAGCCTGGAGAAGCAAGTTCCCTGCTTGGTGGTTACCAGTCTTAAAGAAAAACATTATTCAATGACACTTGTTGAAGTATGATAAAGGCAGACTTTATTCAGGACCATTGTGATAGGTGTAGGGACCACTCTGATGGGATTTTGCAGTGGGGAGAGAGACTGGACTCAACTCTGAGTACAGCGTGGGCAATTGAGAATTTATAGCCAAGGAGCAGGGTGGGGGTCAGTGAATGAGAAATTGCTAAGAGGAAACATCAGGTGGAAGGTGGATTCTGGCTACACCGAACTAAAAGGATTCTTGCTGAAGACAGGCCAGGTGATCAGACATCACCTGGGAAATGATGGAGGATAAGAAACTTGATCAGATATGGAGGGTGATCAAATATGAAGGGTAGGAGGTTTTTGCTAAACTGACTTAAGGTTCTTGCTAAGACTGGATTTTACAAGAAGTGTACAGATGGGCCTAGGAGAAGGCTCAGGAGCCTGACAAAAGTTTGCTCAAGCAGAGACCCTTTGTCAGTGGATACTAAAGGAGTCCCTCCTACACCCATCTGTCTTTTGCTGGGATTCATTCATCTTAACTCTAAAATTAGGAGGTTGGAATGCATCAATGGTTTCTAACTTTCATTTTTTTCCAGTGGAATTCTTCCTTTGAACAAAATCTTAAGCAGAGCCCGGCAGATAGCATCTCTGACAGTGGAGCTGATCCTGGCTGGGGCCCAGCAATGGGCCCACTCCACTCCCTCCTGGTCCCCTCCCGCATCACGCTCTCCTAGAAGCACTTCTGAGAAAAGGGAGGGTCCCGGAACCTGGCGCTTCCCTCCTCTGGCATCTTACGGTTCTTTGATGTACATGAACTACCGAAACACTTAGGATGGAAAGAGTAATTTAAGAAGATCACTTAATTTTAAGAAAAACATAAGGAAAAGACAACCCTGGATAGGAGCAGGAACCAACATCCAGAGTGAGTCACCCAGGCGGGAAACAAATCAACCCCTACAGAGGACAGCCCAGGAGTCCCCCGTGGAAGGAGGGGTGACAACCCTGCTATGACGTCCTACCCGGGGTGGGGGCGTGGCAAGTGAATCTGTCACTCATCAGCTACAAGAAGCTTCACATTCCCCTCGAGGATGGCCAAGCAGCTCTGCTCGCAGCAAGAACAGATGAAGAGGGAGGGACGCCGTGTCACAAACCTTGATTCCAAGTTCGATGTTTTCTCCTCTGTACACATCCGTCCAGAAGACCAGTTTCACCAAAGAACTTCCTGTTGACCACGAAGGAGCAGCCGATCATGGCTGGCATCCTGCGGGACACAGAAAGAAGCCAAGATCGTGGAGGCACCAGCCCCAGAAACCCTGGTGTAGCAACCGCCCGCCGGACTGGCGCTGGCCCAGCACAGAAAGTCAAGTCACTCCCCTGAGGCCCTGGGTCACCACCCCCTCCATAAGGCTGCCTATTAGTGTCAGAACCTCTGGAGCCCCCAAGGCGTCCTCTGTCAACTGCATGGAGACTGGTCTCATGCCCCACGTGCTGTCTGCCCGGATGGGGCGTGATTGTCCCTGCGTTAGGGGCACAGCTGAGTGACAGGATGGGATCCAGGGGCAGCCTCAAAGAAGCTCAGTGGTGAGGAGCAAGGGGCATCTGCTCCCATCCCCAGGAAGGAGAAGAGATCTGGCAAGACGGCTGCTCCAAGGGGAGACTGGAGATGGAAGGTCAGAAGCAAGACACCCAATCTCCATGCCAAGGTGGGAGGAAGTGGTTCAGGGTGTGGGTCTCTAGAGAAGGGAGACGACTAGGCAGGAAACCATCAGTACCCAGGGATATCAATGATAAGTGGCAGAGAGGTGCCTCAGCCCACAGACAGGGTGCTGAGTGGGAGAGATGCAAAGAGCATCTATGGGGTGACTGTAAAATCTGGGGAAAAAGTAGTTTACTTTTGTATGTACTGATCCCCTTGATTGTTTCTTCTGGGGTAGGCTAAGAGCCCAAGTTGACTCAACGAAGATCAGAGACAGAAACGATGTGAGGCGACATCACACACATTTGCCCTCAATGCTCCATGCTCACTGCAATTCTGCAGGACGCGTGGAACCCTGCACTGCTAATGAGGGGCAACACACTGGTACATATTACATATCGTACTGCACTGTACTCGTGTTATGCCGTGTACCGTTAGTGTAGCATCAGTAAGCCATTTATTATGTCTTTTTGCCTCTGTTTGCAGACTTCATAGACACCCTTGTATAATAAAGTCACTCGGCAGATGTCTCAGCATCCACCATGCCTAAGGCATTCTGCTGCAGGGGTAGAGAAACACAGACAGGCTTCCCTCATTCCAGCAACTGAGAGTGAACATAACAATATAATTGCTATTGTTGCAACCACGTATCCAATAATGACTGTCTCAAGCACGAGGTGCAAAGCCCTTTCCACGCCCTGCCCCAGGTGAACACCTGCACCACCCTGCAAAGGAGGCAGAACCATCTCCATGTGACAGGAAGTTAAGTGACCTGCTGAGTCACAGGATAGAACTCAACACCTAACTTCAAAGCCCTGAGTTTTAGCCCTGTGCTTTACTACACCCTTCAGAAAAGGCTTCATGTAGGAGCTGGCAAACTCCCACCCTGCCAAAGCTCAGAAATACCATTATGATGCTTTTCTGGGCCAAAGAGACGTCTCACACAGGAGACCACCAGGAAGCTATTACGCAGAATTTTCTGGAGAAATGTGGACCGTCATCTCAGACTCTCATCTGCTCATTCTGATTTCTGACTGGACTTTGACCTTACTGTCCAGATTTCTGACTCCGCAGAACACCTGTTGGTACCCACGTAGTGACGCAGCCGTGGGTACACGGGAGAAGCACACGCAGAGCGGAATGCTAGCGCTGCTGCTGAAATGCACAATCGTGTTACGTTAATCAGAAGCATTCTGATCCCAGTTAAGTCTCTACGGAGTGTTGCTGTGTGGATTAAACAAGAGAAGATATGGAATGTGCCCATGCTTAGAGCGGGAGCTCAATAAATGATGTGACTTTGCCCGCTTGCAATGAGGCTCCTCCATGTTTTCCAGAAATCCCGCATCAATCATGGCTGTGCACAGGACACTGACATCTGCTAGCGCAGCTGTGCCGCCCTTGGATCCCCCAGGGACAGCAGAGGCTTCCTCGTCAGCCATTTCTGCCAAACCCTTGGCCCCTCTTAGAGAACCAGCCTGATCTCTGAACTGGAACAGTACGATATGAGCCCATCTCCTGGCCTCAGTCAGCTGAACCTGAAATGAGCACTGATCCCAAACCAGGTTAACCAAATTATGTGTCCCCTGAGCTTGGAATCGAGACAGAGCTGAGAGCTGGACAAGGCAATCTAATGCATTGGTGGGGCTCAGGCTACTGCCATGCTGGGCCTTGTGCCCATGGAGGATGGAGCAGAGGGAGGAGGCAGGTGCACAGGGGAGTGGCTGTCCAGTGACCTGGCTTCCCATCACCGAGAGGCCTGGCTCTCCCCTCTGCCCCGGCATCTGCGGTCAGCCATCCTCAACTTATGGGGACAATGCCATATGCTATCTCCTCCTACTTACGATCCAGGGCAGGAAAAAGAAGGCTTTATCACACAGCCTGAAGAGGCAAACTGCAGGATCACTCTGCGAGAGCTAAAGCCAGGTCCACCTGAGTTATGGACACGTCAGTGACACCCATGCCTGGCTGTAAGGAGCATCCCTGGGCATGCTGGAGTCTGCAGAGGATGAGGGGAAGAAGACAGCCCTGTTGTCACCTCCATTCTCTAGGGTGCAGCTGTGAGCACATCACGAGGTTCTGATAGGTTAGAACGATCTTCCCAAAAGCCTGTGCTCAGAGTCTGAAAATGTCCACCACTGACAAGTGTGTATAACTAACACCTGCCCCAAGACTCTCTGCTCTCTAAACCCTCCAAGGCAGGCAGGACAGTGGACATCACAGGGAACAGTCACACAACAAACACTCTGAGGCTGTGGTTATGGGCACAGCCTCAGGAGCCCCAGCGGCTGGTCTAGGGCTCAGCTGCTGCAGCGCCACGCTGACGGCTCCTTAGAAAATGTAGATTCCTGGGTCCAGCCCAGAACCACGAAATTCCACTTACAGAGATGGGGCTCTGGCATTGTGTTTGTACCAGCAGAACTGTCCTGGGGAGCTCCTCTGCCAGAGGACTGTCAGGTCCCTCCCTGGGAGCAGAGATGCGGTCCCTGTAATCTCTCGTATTCCCAGGAGCGGGTGCCTTGCCCGACACAGGGTAGGCACTTGTTAGATATCTTCTGAATAAGTGAATGAGCACTACTCATTCAGTTTTGTGCGATGACCCCTGTGAGGAAGGGCTCCACGGTGCTTCAGGGACCAACTGGACAGCAGGGAGTGTGCTCTGGCTGCAGCTGAAAGGGAAGGAGGGAGGGAGGAAAGATGGAGAAGGGAGAGGACAGGGAGGTGCTAGGAAGAACGGGGGAGGGGAAAGGGCAGGGATCCAGAGCTCACCTCCACTGTCTTCTTCCTTCCAGAGCCCTCTCGGATTGCCCCTTGGGTAACATCTCTTCCTGCCAAGCAGCCTGATATTTTAATACAACTTGGTTCTCTCTGGAGGATAGTTTTCGGTTGTGGGTGGTACGGAGAGAAGCCTTCATAGTGTGACTTGGCCCCCTCTCTGCTGGAAACAGCCCTGTGTGGCACAGCCCACCAGTCTCCATATCAGAAGTCCTGGCATTTCTCAGAACAGAACCACGAGGTCCCCTTAGCGCCTCCTCATTGAAACAAGGCCAGGGCAGGACAGTTGCCCAGGCTGGCACGAGGGCTCCCGGGAGGCCTCTGTCTGCACCTGCGTGGGCCAACAGAACCCGAGGACAAAGGGGCAGGAGGCTGCTCCTGATGCAGCGGGTGTGGACCAAATGCGTGAGGATGATTCCTCCTGGTGTCATGGGAAGAGATTTCCTGAGGGTCACGGTCAAAATCTATCACAGCGTCACGAAGAGCCTGTGGAAAGGAGGGGCTGGCCATGGCCCCTGGGAGGCGGCAGTCCCCCATTGAAGCAGAAGCAGAAGGCCACATCCCTGCAGATGCCGGGGCTCCGGGGCCCTCCCCACAGGGCTGGGAGCAGGCAAGGCCCCAGCAGGCAGCTAAGGTCTAACTTGTGGACGTCATGGAGACTAAACGATTCAAAGGCACATCCTCACCCACGGCTGGGCCGGCCAGTGCTGCTGGCAAGTGCAGTGGGTGACTGCTTTGAATTCTAGAACTACCCGACTGCACTGCAATGGGCAGCCAGCCTTGCATGTCCGGGGAGAATCAGTCTTCCCACAGGAAGCCACCACCCGCCCCATCTGCCACTGCCATGCCAGTGGCAGGTTAGCCAGCCCTGTCCTCACATCAGTGAATCAAGAGCAGAGCATGGCCCCACTTGCCCTCCGAGGTGTCCTCGCCACCTGCCAGCTGTGGGGGCCGTGGCCAATGACCCTTTGGGCTGATGAGGTCCTGGAACGTGAGCCTACAGCCTCATTTTTCAAACTCAAGTGCGATGACCACCATTAGTGCAACTCTTTCAATCCAAAATCATTCAAAAATGACCCTCACGTTAAGGGATCCGCCAAAGCCTAAAAATAGCTCCACTACAGCGGAGAAGAACAGAAATTAAAAATAATGCCTTTTGTTGTTGCTGTTACACAAAACACATGCAACGCACACAACAGTCCCAGCTGAGAGAGGATGGGTGGAGGAAGAGAGAGACGGGGAGGAGAGGGTGGCAGCCCCAGGAACTTTCACCGAGAGGGGTGAAGCTTGCTCAGTTTCAATGTCTCCTCCTTTGACATGTGACCAAGGGCCCATCTGTGTTCTGGATATCTCCCCTCCTCAAAGCCCTTCAGTGGCTCCCTAGTCTCTTCTGAACGAAGTGCAGGTTCCTCCTGGGCATCCTTGCCTGTCTCCATTCCTTCCAGCCATGAACCCTACAGACCCCATGGCCCGGCCATACTGGAGCATTCGTGTTCGTGAAATACACACCAACTTTGTACTTCCTTTTCCTGAAACATCCTCCACGAGACCACCTCCATCTATTCCAATCCTATCCACACTTCAAAACACATTTCTTTCTCTTTGAAAAATAATTATGTCACAAAAAAAGAATACATATACCTTACAGAAAATATACCTTGAAAAAAAGGAAAAAACAAAAAATCATCTGTATTCTCTACCCATAAGACTCAACTCTCTGATTGCTATCCCTGTTCTTTCTAGCTCACGTGCTTAGGTACCCCAAATCTATCCTTCTTCTATTCCACTGGGCCCCCCAATCTGTGGTCCTACCACCTTAACAGTGGACTTCCCCAGGTTCAAGCCATGGCAGGTGCTGTCACCCCAGTGTCCCTTTCTCACTCTGCTGGTCTTATTTGGCCAAGCCCAGTGCTGGTCAGCTCAATGCTCCCCCTACTCCACACCCGCAACGCACAGCTGGTCATAGGAGAGAAATGTAAACACACGGGTTGATTTCAGTTTAAATTCAGGGACACAAGTCTCTAAGGGGCCCAAGGTACCCACATCTCCTCCCTTCTCAAACCCCCCAGACCTCCTCTTCCTTCCTCACCCTCAACCGATGACCTTGCTTTCTCCTCCCCTAGGAAAGCAGCACACTTCTAACAAGATGTGCACACCCCTATGTCAACCCACCTGCTAGTATCCGCACCTGCCTTTTGCTACAAGTGCCCTGTCCACTTCCTCAGCTAAGCTCTGCCCGAGTGGGAGATCCCACGCCCTTCCGCTACTCAGAGGCCCCCCTCCAGCAACCCCCTCCCCAAACACACCTCGCATCATCTGCTTCCCTCCTGGGCTGCATCGCTCCTGCAGCTGACACATGCTACAAAGGCTGCTCTTGACCCACTTCCCCGACACCTGCTCTCTCCTTGTGTTTTGCTTTTTGCTCCCCCTTATAGCAAAACTCCTGTAAAGAGCTGTCTATACCAGGTCCTCTGATTCCTCTCCTGGTTCTCTCCTAAACCCACTCCAATTAGGCTTTGAACCCCACCACTCCGCTGCAACTGCACGTGTCAAGGTTGGAGATGACCTGTCCCTCTAAAACCACTGGTTGGTTCTCAGTCCTCATTGCGTGTGCCTCTTAGCCACATGTGACGCTGCCAGTCCTTCCTTTTTCCTGGACGCAGAAGTCCACTCGCATCCAGCACCGTGCATGCCTGGCTGTGCTCCTGGCTGCTCCTTTCAGTCTCCTTTCTCCTGGTGTTCGAGGTTGGAGGACTCCAGGGCATGGCCCGTGGGTCTCTTCTCTTCTCCATCCACACTCGTTCCTTGGTGATGTCGTTTGCCCTCATGGCTCTCAATGACATTTACGTTCCAATAGCTTCCAAATTTACACTCCAGTCTGAGTCTTTGCTCTGAACCGCAGACTGGCATGTCCAACTGACTGCTCCATGTCTCCCTTACATCTACGAGACCCCTCGCACATGGCTGAAATAGAGCCTTTAACCTTCCCCACTCAACCCTGCTCCATCTGCAGTCTTTCCTGTATTGGGCAATGTCAACTCCATTCTTCTAAATGCTGGGGTAGAAAACCTTGCTGTGGGCCTTGGTGCCAGTCAGCCAGAAAGTCCTCATGGCTCCACCCTGAAACATATCTGGAATCGGATGACCTCTCAGCACGTTCTCTGCCACCATCCAGTCAGCACCACGATGTTGTCACATTGCCTGGGTGATGGTAGTGTCCTCCTAACTAGCTACTGCTTCCACCCTCCCTCCCCTTCAGTGAACGCTCAGCACAGCAGCCAGGTGATCCACTGAGACGTACATCGCATGTGGCCACGTCTCTACTCTCCAATGATTCCCCGTTCCCTTTGGAAGAAAAGCCAGGGTTTCACAATGGCCACCAAGACTCCCCCTAGATGGTCTGTGTTCCCCAGGCTTCTCTGACCTCCTCTCCTTCCCCTCCAGCCACACTCTAGGTATATGCCCCAAATAACTGAAAACAGCTGCTCCGAGAAAACCTCGTACACACAAGTTCATAGCACCATTATTCACAACAGCCGAAAGGTGGAAACAACCTGAACATCCATCGACCGATGAATGGATACCCACAATGTGGCGAATCCACACAATGAAACACTACTTAGCCGTAACAAGGAATGAAGTACTGACATAGGCTACAACAGGGATGGACCTTGAAGACATTGTACTAAGTATAGAGACGACATACAAAAGGCTATTTATTACATAATTCCATTTACATGAAATGTCCAAACAGGCAAATCCATAGAGACCGAAAGCAGATTGGTAGTTGCTAGGGCTGGGTGGAGGGGTTAGCGGGGAGTGACTGCTAGTGGGTACAAGGTTTCTATCTGGGGTGATGAAAAAGTTTTAGGAGTAGGTTATGGTGATGGTTGCACAACACTGTGAATGGACTTAATGCTACTGAAGTGTACACTTTAATGTGGTGATATGGATTGAATTGTGTCCCCCAAGTTTTACATATTAGAAGCTTGATCCCCAGTGTAAGAGTTGAGGGTGGGAAATCCTATTACGGTAATTGAAGGGTGGGGCCTTGAAGAGGTGATTGGATTCTTAGGACCATGCTGGTAGTGGATGAACTAATAATGGTGGTCATGGGCATGGATCTGAGGGCTTTAAAAGGAGAGCGTGCGAGAGTCTCTCTCTCTGCTCCTGCCTTCCTCACAATGTGACATGCTGCATCACCAGATGTATTCCCTAGACTTTGGACTTCCCAGCGTCTGAAACCATAAGCAACAAACATTGTTTCTTTATGCATTAACCAGTTCCAAGTATTTTGTTATAAGCAGCAGAAATGGACTAATAAGGATGGTAAATATTAAATTATGTGTATTTTACCAGAACAAATAATATGGAACTGGTGACAACAATCCTCAAGCTTCCTTTGTCATATTATCTTGTAAAAGTGACCCCTGAATTTCTAAATGCCATTAGAAGGGAGTGCAAGAGAGTGGAGGGGAGCACCTATGTCCATTCTTACCTTCTCCTCTTGAAGACAAACTTTCCAGCACTCTGGTGACAAGATCCCCAAATATTTCAAGTTTCAGCCCAAACCCCACATTTTCGAGCTGGGTTAACTGGCATGAGAACCATGGATGGGTGGGAACACAGGCCCTGCCATGGTCTGAATGTCCCCTCCAAAAGTCTTGTTGGAACTCAGCTGCCATTGTAACAGTGTCGAGAGGTGGGACTTTTAAGAGGTGATGAATGCTGTTACTGTGAGAGTGGGTCAGTTACCGTGGGAGTGGGCGCCTGATCAAAAGAACGTTTTTTGGTGCAGTCTCCTCTCTCTTACTCACTTGCCCGTCCGCACTCTGCCTCCTGCCACGAGATGATGCAGCACAAGGGACCTTGCCCGATGCCAGCACCCTCTCTTGGACTTCCCAGCCTCTGGTCCCGTGAGCCACATAAACTTCCACTGTTTGTAAATATCCCAGTGTGTGGTGTTCTGTGACAGCAGCAGAGCACAGACGAACACAGGCCCCCACCTTAGGGAAGGCACACTAGCCAGAAGTCCTGCTGCCCTGCACGGTTATCCTGCCATCTGTGACTCAGCTTCTCCATCAGTACACTGTGCCTAGGACTCTACCCTGATAGGACTTAATAGGACCGCAGTGAGAATCTGATGAGACAGTAAAAACAGACAGTGCACTCAACACATGAGTGCTGTAGCCGAGAGCTTTAAAGGAAGTAGAAGGATGAAGGACTTAAGGGAAGGGGGTGGGCAGGGAGGGAGAAGCTGGGGAGGAAGGATCTGGCAAAGGTGTCGCTCCAGGAGATAATTCGGCTCTCCAGTTAGAAGGGCAAGGCGGGGGCCTGAGTTCCAGGAGGGAGGGGAAGGGAAGTAAGAAAGTCTGTCCCTTGTAGCGGACAGGTGTGCGCACTCAGGTGAGCACCGGGGGCAAGTGTGTGCAAACACCCGAGGGAATAGAGTGGGGCAGTCAGAGTGTCCCCAAGGGAAATGCCTGTGTGGCCAGTAGTGGAGGGGATGCAGGGTGCCTGCCCGCAGATGGCCCAGCCCAAGCTCGGGCCACCTCCTCTCCTCCCCCCCGACTGCAGTCTGTGCCTCTGCAGGGAACGCCAAAGGCATGTGTGTGTGGAATTCCATGTCCCCACAGCTCCTGGCCTTGTTCAGCTCTGAACGCCCTGTCACCATCCGCAGAGGAAGGTTTCTGAGCAGGGATGAGAGCACTCATTCATTCGCTAATCCTGTCAGCAAGCATTATGAAGCAGTCCAGAAATCCTTTGTTAGACTAAGTCCCAAGCACTTGAGGCTGTAAAAACACAGGGTGCCATCCTAGTGGGCAGACAGACGCTATTTTTTTGTTGTTCCTTAGTAAATGTGGCTTCTGGTTGAAGCCCGGTGTTACGCATCCGTGGGCTGTCAGTGGGAGGAGCAGGTACTGTTACAGGACAGAAGGAGCCAGAAACTTGGCCTGCTGTGCTGTGTTCTCCTCCACCTGCCCTCCCTCCCCTGTTCAGCCCCTGCCTGGCTGCTGGCCTGGCACTGTGTGGCAGGCTGCTCGGTCCCCACTGGGTATCGGTGCTGTGTCTCCCATCGCTTTTCTTTGCCGCCTTACACCTCCTGCCACTGTCCTTGACCCCAGCCACTGGTGACCATGTCTCCAAATGTGCATCTGACTGATGGTTCTTGACTTGGGTATCGGGGCTTACCCTGTTCCCCCTTCCCATGATTCTTGCTGGCCTGCCCTGTTGGGACTTCCTGCTGTCCTCTGACCTCAGCCTCAAACACCTGCTGTTTTCTTTGGTCTCCGCCGTGCATCAGTGATCAGCAAGGCCTGGGTGCCGAGCACCTTCTCGCAACACCCCACATGCAGGAAGAGCTCATAAAACTCAACTCCATCCCTGCAGCTGTCTTTGTATGAATTGCTGCAAATCTTGCTCTCCAGGTATACTCAGCACTGGGTATTCTGGTAGGATTGTCAACTTCTTTGGCAGGAAATAGCTTGCCTAATCAAAATTCACTTGCAGCAGTCTCCCCTTATGCACGGGGGACACGTTCCAAGATCCCAAGAGGATGCCTGACACCACAGCTTGTTCTGAACCCTATATATGCTATGGCACAGTAAGAGATGAACAACAATAGCCAATAACAGAACAGTCATAACAAGGTGCCAGCATTGCTGCTCTTGTGCTTTGGGGCCATGCTGAAGTCAAATAGAGGTGATGTGAGCACCAGCCTGTAACACCACGACAGTCGATCTGATCGTGGCTGCGGCTGCTAAGTGACTCACGGGCAGGTGGTGAACGCAGCGTGGATCCACTGGACAAAGGGGCGAGTCATGTCCCATGCAGGATGGAGCAGATGGTGAGGGATTTCGTCATGCTACTCAGCACGGTTTGTGATTTGAAACTCGTGAACGGTTTATTTCTGGAATTTCCATTCCATATTTTCAGACCGTGGATAACTGAAGCAGTAAAAAGCAAAACTGTGGATAAGAGGAAACTAGTGTGTTTCAGTGCACTGTTATAATATCTTACACTGTGAATTCTCTACAGCATTTCCTAATCAATCGGACGAGTGTCTGAGGCAGATGCTGCCTGCTCGGTCAGCAGCTGGCACAGGCACCCGTGCTGAGGTGACCAAAAGACAGGGCAGGGAAGGAGAGGAGAGCCAGGTGGGCACACCACTCAGGCCACAGTGTCCTTTCCTGAGAGTAGCTCCATTATGTGGCTGGGGAAACCTTGGCTCGGTGGTCAAGTGAACTGGCCAACAGCAGACACATGCAAGGAAGTGCGGAGCCAGTCCTATCTGCTGTCATCTGACCCCTTCCCCCGCACAGGCACCCCCGCTGCCTCCCAGACCATATCGCCTAAAACTGGCAGCAGCTAAGTGCTCTCATGCAGGGTGGAATCAGTGCTCCCACTTTGAAGATTTCTGGGAACTTGCAGCTGCTAAACACTAAAACTACAATCTGGGGGAAGGAGTCGCTGGCTGGTATAGAATTCTCAACTGGAACAGTGCAGTCATTCAATACTCAGGGTTCCATTTGCCTGTGCTATCCGTATAAATACTGAAAGGGTAAGTACCGCTGCCTTTTAAAAAATCAAATGCCATATCCAGCACGCAAATATCTCACAGGAAAATAGGACCCAAAGGCTAGTGCTTTGCTGATAAATGGAGGCAGCACTTTCACATTTGGTGCTGAAAAGATAACTCAGGCTGAAACCACAGATTCCTCCAGGTCGGGAAGTGAACTGTCTGGGTATTAAGAGCCTTCCCTTTTGGAGGATAAAGGAAATCTCATCTCTCTGGGGTGTGATTTTTCACAGATGCAGAAAATGCCAGTGGGGATTGCACATGTCAGTCCCAACCGCATTTCCTTGACTGACCGATTTTGCCTGGGATTGCTTTGTTAGAACAAAGACCATACCAAAACTCTCTAGTAAGATGCTTCCCACAAGCAATTTTCTCAGCATAACACTTTTGCTCTTTGCTAATCATATTTTCTTTAGGCTTTGAGAAACTGATGTGCAGATAATCCTTTGAAAAGTATTTTTGTAAAAGCATGGTGTTTCATAAAAAGTGGTAACACGTTAAGTCATTATCAGCCATCAACACTTTATATATTTTTAAAGTATCTACTTAGCTATCTTGTGAGATGAGATGTGGTTGGGTGAATGTTTTGGGGAAGAGAAAAAAGAAAGATCTTGAACAGGCATCGGCAAACTACACCACCTGTTTCTGTCTGGCCAGAGCTAAGAATGTGTTTTATAGATGAACATTTTTAATCGATTTGATGATGGGAACATTAACTTTGAACTTCAGTGAAGTAAAATGCGCCTTGCCACAACAAATTCAATTATTCTCATTTCTAGACCCGGATTATAAGAAAGTTGTACCAATTATTAGTACATTTTGGATTTTGTCAGTAAAATATTTGTGGAAATCGGTTTTTGCTCTTGTTTATCAGGACCTACACAGAATCCTCGATTTTGCCCCCTGGCTCATAAAGGCTACAGTATTTCCTATCTGGCCCTTTACAGAAAAATGTTGCCAGCCTCTGTTCTAGAACACGAGGCCCTGGAGGGGATTGCAGACTCAACATTGAACATGATACTGAGCCCTTGGCCAGAAAGTAACTTTGCAAAGGACAGATGAGCGACTCGGGTGGAGGAAAGACTTGGAAGCTAGATCAGCCTCCTTCTCATCTGTAAAGGGGGGACAGTATCCCTCTCCAACTTCCAGGGCTGACGTAAAATCAACTGTGATAAAGGCTTTGAGCTATGCGTTTTAAAATGGCACCAGGCTAGCAACACAAATTGTTCTAGAAAGAAAGGGAGAGTATCGAGATTTTGTGCATGGTGGAGAATTTTTCTGGGTTGCAGAACATCCTATGTAAACGTAGATTCTATAGGATAAAATGAAATGAAAACTAAGTAATTGAGAATAAAAAGATGAAGAGCAAGATAAAACGATACAAGGGTAAGTTTAGCATAGAAAATGTAGGCTTTGACACACGATATACCTGATAAAGGTGGACCACAATTGAGCTGCAGACAGAAACACTGGATTGCAAAGGAAAGGAAATTAGCATACTGAAGAGATATCTGCACCCCCATGTTTATTGGAGCACTATTCTCAATAGCCAAGATATGGACTCAACCTAGGTGTCCATCGACAGGTGAATGGATAAAGAAAAAGTGGTGAATACACACACACACACACACACACACACACACACACACACACACACACAAAGAATGTAATACTATTCAGCCACAAAAAAGAAGGAAATCCTGTCATTTGCAGCAACGTGGATGCGCCTGGAAGACATTATGTTAACTCACATGTGTGAGCTCACATGTGTGAGCTAAAAAGTAAATAATAATAAGTTGAACTTTTAGAAGTAGAGAGAATTGTGGTTATTAGAGGCTGGGAAGGGGAGGAGGGAGAGAGATAATGAGAGGTTGGTTAATGAACCCCAAATTGCAGTTAGACAGGAAAAATAAGTTCTAGTGTTGTAGTGCTAAGGGATCTATAATCAACAATTTATTGTATGTTCTCAAATGGCTAGGAGAGAGGAGCTCAAATGTTAAATCACAAAGAAATGATAAACTTTTGCAGTGATGGATATTCTATCTACCCTGATTTGATCATCACACATTGTATACATGTATTGATATATAACTCTATACCCCATAAATACGAGCCATCAATACATTTCCATTAAAAAAAATTAAAAAATTCTCCACCGTGCACTGCATTGATCTGTTAATGTCTAGAAGATGTTTTGAAGGGAAGTACAGTTACTTGACCACTAAGACCCAAGAGGGACTTCTCTACTGAGTAGCCTGGTGAGCAGTCTCCTTACAACAGCACTTCAGTAAACACAACAGGCTCCACACATCTGTTTCTTAAAACACTCCTCAGCACCGGCTCATGGTGTGGCCCAGGGACAGTAAAGTGAGAGGAACTGTTTTCAGGGCCACAATGAGGTCCAAGGAGGAACACAGTTTTCTGATGGCCTTGCTTATTTAAGGACTACATCAGTAGAAAAATAGTTATAAGAAAGTAGTCACATAATAGCATAATTTACTTTGAAATACATGAGAAGACTTTTCTATTCCGGATTTGCCATTTCATCCAGAAGCAGTCATAGCCTTGAGATGAGCTAAGACTGTCAGAGCTGGGATGGAAAGAAGGAAAGGAGATGCTACTTTTCTGTCATGATTATAAAACCAACTCTCGAAGCTCATTTCCGAAACCACAGTCTGGAAGCCAGGATTGAAATGCATGAGCCATGCTCCAGGGACAGAAAAGCACTTTCTAAATTCCAAAAGCCTCCCTTAAACATCCAGGACGGCAGCCAGGTGAAGCCAGGGGTGGAGACAGTGACACGGCTGCCCAGGTCTCGATGCTGGCTCACCTTAAGAGCAGCTGAAGAGCATTAGAAAATTACCTGGGCTTGGGCTCATTCTCAGACACTCTTATTCGATTGTTCTGCATTCAAATTTGATTCTAAAGTATAACCAGGGTTGAGAACCACTGACATAGGGGATGTTTCCAACCCTAAAAGGAGACATTCTTCCTGGGTTGGGGGCAAAGTCTGGAGAGAGAGGAGACTGACATTAGAGAAGGCCTCTCCAGGGGAGTTTCAGCCTCACCTCCTGCTCAGGTTGGAATACAGGGAGTGGGCCAAGAAATCATGCAGACAGGCTTGAAGACGGGATGGCACAGGAGATGCGTGTGTTGCTTCTCACCTAGCAACTGGGGGAGGGTGAATATCTTGCAGAATGCCCCAGGTAGGGGAGCAGAAATGGTAGGGTGATGCTTAGGCACACAGAGGACCCAACATAACGCTCTCAGTGCCCACAGCCAGCTCCTTACATGCAGGAAATCCTGAGGGGCAGAGGTGGCCAAAGGCTGAACAGGCTGGCTCCCTAGAGGATTCAGGGGATAAGGAGGTACAGAAGGGTGAATACTGTGACCAGAGTACAGGACCAGGACCGTGGACATGCACTGTGAACACAGAGGGGACAAAACCTTCAAGACTGGGAGGTGGGAGACAGGGCAGCAGAGGCCAGCCTGCAGCCCAGACACTTCTCCCACCACCACTGGGCAGCGCCAGCCCCGCTCCCCAGCTCCCCCCGCTCCCGTGCTACTCAAGAGGGGAGGCGGGAAAGGGGGCACCTTCAAGGGCGAAGCGGAGCCCTTACAAAGAATACTTTTTAAATCCCGATTTAATGGAGCAATTGTCCTGGGAGAGATGGAGTTGAGTTTTCAACTGGAAGAAACTGAGTTATCTTGAAACAAAAAAGAGTAGTTTACTTTTCCATCATCAGTGAAAACAAGAGCTAGAGAACAAGTTGAATTCAAATATGGGGAAATGAAGTCCCCATTTTTTTACATCTGGTGTGCAACTAAAATTTAAAACAGGCTACGGGTTTTAAAGTACGCAGAAAAATGACTGGACTCTAAGACATCAATTGGAAACTAGCAGAGAAAAAAAGAGCAAAGGGCTCACATAAGGAAACCCACTTTTCTGAACAGGATTGTGGCAATCTGTCTCATGAGTCTTAAAAATACATATGTCTTAGACCTAGAAATTCTACTCCTAGAAATTTTTCCTAAAGAAGAAGAAGAATTTCTCCCTCTGAGAACGTCAGATTATATAATCTGGGCCAACTCTACAGCTAAAAACAACTAAAGAAACTAGATAAGATTTTTAAAAATCTTAATGGAACAATTAAAAATGAGCAAAGTGGAAATTATTGGGTTGTGATCTGGCTGAGATCAGAAAATAGAGACAGAAAGAAGACTGGCACTGCGTTTACTTCTGTCCTGAGGCTTATTCTTGTCCACAAAGGGGCTCAGAGGCTGAGCTGCAATTTTAGCAACCTCAAAAATGGCCAGAGAGTCAAAAATTGGACTTCAGTACCCAGCAATGATGAGCAACCTGGTAAACCACCCTCCATTTCTGGCTAGGACTCTGATTGTCTATCCCTAAGTGTAACTGTGACCTAGAAAACCACCTGAAATCCACCTAGAAATCCTCCCACAGACTGCAAGACCACTTCATTTCCTCTAGGGGGTCCAGAGAACCCCAAACCCTGGATATCAATTAAGGGGAGCAGGGCCTGCTCCCGTGTTCCTGGCAAAAGTAAGTAAAAATTCTCATGAGTGGCAGATAACATCATCCTAGGTTTTCAATTAATTCGGAAAATATTTCTTTTCAAATACAACGTTTAACAACATCTCTAACACATACTCAAAGATAATCAAAAGTATGAGGAGTCAGGAGATCAAAAGACCTGTGGAAGTAGACAACAAAAAGGGAGGCACAGGACCTCTAGGTATGGGAACTATCAGACCTACTGCAAAGTATCCATGTTTACTATGCTCAAGGAGACAAAAGGCAAGATCTTTATAGGAAACTGAAAATTGTAAAAGGTGACACACAACAGGTTTGAAAAAGAAAACACAGACAAATCTAGGGCCAAAAAATTCAGTAACTAAGGCTAAGAACCCAGTGGCTAGTTTAACAGTAGATCGGACACTGCTAAAGAGAGTATAACTGAACTAGAAGACAAGTCAGAAGAAACTATCCAGAATGAAGCACATACAGAAAAAAGAATGGAAAATACACAAAAGAAGGCAGGCGACATAGAGAGTACAAAGATAAGGTCTGACACAGATTTGTGAATTCCCAGAGAAGAGGAAACAGCAGAGGCAATGTTTGAAGAGCTAATGTTTGAGAACATCCCAGAACTGAGGAAAAGACATCAACCCACAGATTCAAGAAGCCCAACAAATCTCAAGCAGAATAAGTAAAAAGAAATCCATACCTAGACATTTAACTAAATTTTAGAAAACAAAGACAAAATCTTACAAGTAGCCAGAGGGGAAAAGGAAAAAAAAAATCAGAGATTAAAAAAGAAAGTTTTTGTGTAAGCATTTTGATCAAAACATTATTTCTCATAACGAAAAACTAAAGTTCCTCCAAATTTCCATCAGTAAGAATACAGTGAAGTATATTTTGACATATCCCCATGATGAAATGTACACAGCTATTAAAACATCATTTAAAAAAGTACTGAATGACAAGGGAAAATTTTCATGTTATAATGCTAAAAAAGTCAAAATACAATTGTATCGATGCAAAATCCCTTTTTTTTATATATATATATGGTATAATGGAAGGTAATATGCTAACAATGTTGCCAATCATTATTTCGAGGTTGTGAGGTCGTAGCTTATTTTTATTTTCTTCTGTAAACGTGTTTTTCTTGCCTTTACCATGAGCCTGTTGACTTTCATAATCCAAAAAGAAAGTGGTTTTGCTTAGTTTCATCTAAAATATAACATTAGAAATCACTGTTGGTTTCAGTTTCCAATTGGGGCAGGACTCCTCTGAGCTGGTAGTTATTTGGTACATATCACATTCTAATTATTCTGTTTTTAATGTATGTCGAGTTTTATACTGTGAAAGATGGGCAGGAGATGGTTTTACGTCCAAACATGGTTATTACTTGAGTGAGAAAGTAACATATTCTTTTCTGGATGTTTCTGTGGAGTCTACAAAGACTTCCCTCTGAGCCTCCTTTTCTGCTTTCCCAGAGGTCCCACGTAACAGAATGGGATTCTTTTTTCTCCAAAATTCTTCCAGGAGCTTGCCATGTCTCCATTCTCCCCTGGGCCTGGCATATACCAAACTGGGCTTTTTCTAGCACGATTCAAGAAGAAAAAAAGAAATAAAGCCTCTTGTAGAATAATAAGACTGATATGAAGTTTTACAGCAAATTGTAGTAAGATTTATATCAAGATCTTTTCTAATGATCTTGTAGAGCTCTGTCACCTCCTCCAGTTGCATAGTGGTAAAAGCCTCTGGAACTCCATTCAGGAATCAAGTCAGCAAAGGAGCTTATGTGCAGAAGGACTGACAACCCTGGTGCAGCAGCCCAGTCGTGAGATATACCAGCATGCACGAGACCATGTGAAACATGGGCTGTGCCGTCCCTGACCTCTGGAAGATCATGGCGTGCTGAAGGGGCACACACAGAAGCCACGTGGGCACAGAGGGTACAGAGGCTGGCAGGGGCTTCCCTGTATCCCAGACCCCCAGAGGCTCACAGGCAAAGCTGCTTCTCACACACATGCCCTTGCTGGCCTCCTGGCTCAATGACATGAACTGCAAAGTCATCTCTCTCAAGGCTGATTCATTGATAACTACACAGAGGTGAAACCCATGCAATTAAGCAACACTCTACAGGAACAGGGCTCTTGCTGCCGTTTTCCTTCAGGAAAGCATTCCTTTCTAACAGTGTCTGTTCTGAGCAGGAGACAGGACACTGGTTCCCAACACAAGGACACCAGCTGGCTCTGCCTCAAACACCATCGATGCCCAAAATGCTTCCAGCCGCCCCCAAGTGCAAAGGCAATAGCCTTCCAAAGGTCACTCCCATGACCTGCCCAACGGATTCCAAACTCCTGGGGCAACACGCAAGGTGCACTGAGATCTAGCCCCTTCCTACCTTTCTGAATCTCTTGTCTACAATGCCCTCTGTGAATCCTCTGCTCCTCACTCAAATGCCGAGAGCATCTGTGCCCCCCCCAACGCCATGTAGGACATCTTTGCCACCTTCTAGTCAAGTCCTAATAGCTTCTGGGCCCAACTTCCACCCCGCTGCGTCTCCTCCATGGACTCTTTGACTACAGTAGCTCTTGGCTGCTAGAGTCGCACTGACTGCAGCTCTCCTTTGGCAAGCACATCGTGTTTTCACTTCCCCCACACCTCCCCACCCCTACTTCCAGGTATGCCCACAGGCTTTGGCCATGTGGGGATCCTCCAGGTGGTGCTGCATCTCAGCAGTAGAATCCTCTTCAGCCTTTAGTCATTATGACAACAACTGGCATATCCCTATGATATGATAAGATGTATGCACCTATTAAAACATCATTTAAAAAAATATTGAATGATATAGAAAGATGTTCAGGTTAGAATGCTCATAAAAATGCCCAGGAATGGGATTAGTACCCTTACAAAATAGGCCCAAGGGAGGTCGTCTGCCCCATCTACCAGTTGAGGACACAGTGAGAGGGTACTGTCTATGAACCAGAAAGCAGGCTCTCCCCACAATCTGAAACTAGCGGGTGCCCTGATCTTAGATTCCCAGGCCCCAGAAATGTGAGAAATAGATTTCTGTTGTTTATAAGGCACCCAGTTTATGGCATTTTGTTATAGCAGCCCAAACAGACTAAGACATCCTCCCAACAACCTATGAGGTAGGAACTATTAATATCCCCAATTTAAAGATGAAGAAACTGAGGCACAATGGAGGTAAATCATTTTCCCAGCAACAAACCACCAGTCAGGGGTGCAGCCAAGACTCTAACCCTGGCGCTCTCACACAAGGCCTGTGGAGCTTCCTCTCCACTGGATCTGACTCATTAGCATTCCTCACCTGTGCGTGGGCCCTTGCCTCAGAGGACCACACTGTGGAGGAGGGGTCCGTGGAGCCTAGGAGAGGTCTGGTTCTCTCCCCGCCCATGGGCTCCTTCAGGCAGATTCTTCCTGCCCCCCTCAACTGCAGCAGCTCCCTGTTCTTCCAGAATCCAGCCACTCATCCCCAGGAGTGTGTGTCTTCCAGCCCCTCTCACCTGCATCCACCCTGCTTCAGCTGGGCCCACCACCTGCTGTACTTTCTCTGGGACACAGAATCTGCCAAGTCACAGCCAAGTTTCCAGCCCTGTGCATCAGGGCACCAGAAGGGTCTGAAGAGTGTAAGGGGAGGCCAGTGTGAAGGCATGACATAAGCCTCTGATCTAGTGACGATCCGAGTTGGGGTGTCCCAAAGACCACTCCTAGCTTTGATCATTCACTAGGAAGATTCACAGGACTCCACAGACAGTTGTACGAATTATTACAGCAAAAGGATAGAGAAAAAAAAAAAAAAGAAAGAAAGAAAAGAGAAAAAAATCAGCACAGGGAAGTTGCAAAGGGGGCAGAACAGTCGTGGAAGCAGACACGCTTCCCATCCGGTGGGTGCTTTGGTCGCTCCTCGTATTTGCCCACACTCCTGACCCAGACCTATCTCGCCCCCCACACACATACACACTCATTTGGAGAAAGTCCATCCGCCAGGAAACCACAGCCCCGGTACCCCTGAGAGCTCATCAGGTCAGAAGTCCTGGGGGCCACCCCCACCCGTTTCTTCCCTGACGGTGGGAGGCCTTGTAGCACATGGCTTACAATGGCATCCTGGAGCATGGCCCCAGGCCTGTGCCTCTGCCCTGTGGCCTGAACCATCTGAGAATCATGGCCAAGGGAAGGCAGTTCTCTCCCGGCTTGGGAACAGCTAAAAGCCCATTGCCAAGTCCTGCACATCCACTGGGGTGATCTCTCATTGAAGTCCCTATTCCTTCCCCATCAACACCGACCTGGTTCAGAAGCTGGCCGCGTCTGCACCTAGGTCAGGTGTACTGGGACAGCCGAGCTGATCTGCCTGCCTCCTCTCCTGCCCTTCCTCCCATCTAGCCTCTCTGCACATCCAGGGTGTCCTGCCTAAAACAGACCTAGATCCTGCCTCTCCTCTGCCGAAAGTGCTTCAGCGGGTCCCGACTTTCTCCCAACCCACCTTTCCACATTCTTTCACTGGGCTCCACTCCTGCCATGTTGCAGCCCAACTGAGCCACACTTGCCTGCACATGCCCTGTCATACATATCCTTGCTCAGGTTGTCCTTGCTGCCTGTAGTGTCCTCTACCCCATGTGTCCCTATGTTCAGAATGGCCAGCTCCCTTTCCCCCGAAAGCCTGGCTGGTCCTCCAATTGGAAACCTTCTCTTTTCTCTGAATTCCCAGGCTGTGGCCCCTGATCTTTGCCTTGTTTTGCTCCCTGCTCGTGCTTTTTCCCACCCCCACCAGGCCCGGAGCTCCTTTAGGGCAGAGCCAATCAGTGTCCCTACAGCACCAAGTGGGTGCTCAGGAAACGTGGTAATCACTTCCCTGGCTTGGAATCCTAGAGCAACAACGGTGACAAAACAAAACAGCCTAAGCAATGGGGATCAGAGTAGTCAGCAGGACTGGGTTGGAGCAGAGGTTATAGACTTCGCTTTCACGTGTGGACTCGGGACGTATGTGAACTCCAAAAAGCGGATGCAGCCTTTGGGGCCTCTATGAGTGAGTGTCTTTTGATGGGAGAGGGCATGTAACTTTCACCAGCTCTTCAAAGAGGACTGTGGCCTAATTAAAAATACAAGCCTGTGGGGTCCGGGCCAGCAGCTGTGGGGAAGCCTGCTTTGGAGGTGGGGTCCAGGAGAGACAAGCTGAGGGACAGAGGTATTCTTGGTGTCCCGGTGTGCATATGTTCCTGGACTGGGAGGGGGTTGGCCAATACACCCCACATTCCCCACTCAGATTCAGGGAGACTGATGCAGCAAAGGTGCCATGCGGGGAGGAAGGAAGTCAGGACATGGGCTCCAATCTGATCTCTCAAATGGGGAGGGCTCAAAAAGCACAAAGAGATAGTCAGAAACTGTGAGAAAGAAAAGAGGCATGTTGGGGGACACTAGAACCTTCCATTCCAGGGTGCACCTGTTTTCACCAGCACTGCCTAGTCATTGATCATAAAAGGCTCCAAATGATGGAACCAAATTAGAGCTTTCCCTTTGCCAGCTCGGCCTCTTACCCACTCAGCCCCAGAAGTTTTCTTCACACTAGCTGCTTTAGCCCAGAGAATTTCCTAGAGAACATTCTCGAGTGACCTGGTCAGGGGAGAAAAGGAGGAAAGGGAGCAAAGGCCTCTCAGCTTTTCTCCTGCACCACAGCCTGCCTCCCAGCAACTCTCTCAAGATGCCTCCTGCAGCAGGTCCTGGGAGATGCACACACCACCGGCTTTGTTCTCCACGGGGAGAGGAGCGATGCCAACTGAGAAAATATCAACTGGGCCCCTGCTATATCCGAAGGGATGCAGAAGTGACCAAGATAGAGCCCTTGCCCTCAGAGAGCTCACAGTCCCACAGAAGAAATGAAATGCAGAAATTAATAACCCAATGCTCCTTGCCTTAAGAGCAGGGGTCAGCAAACTAATTTGGAGTCAAATCCTGCTTGTCACTTGCTTTGTTAATAAAGTTTTACTGGTACCCAGCCATATTCATTCATTAACATATTGTCTATGGCTGCCATTGTGCTACTATGGTAGAGCTGAGTACTTATGACAGAGACTGTCTGGCCCACTAAGCCTAAAATATTTACTATCTCACCCTTCACAGAAAAAGTTTGCCAACCCTCCTTAAGAGTGACCAATAGGCCAACAAGCATATTAAAAGATGATCGACATCACTAATCATTAAGGAAGTACAAATTGATAACACAATGAGATATCGCCTCACACCCATTACAACAGCTATTATATCAAAAAGTGCTGGCAAGGATGTGGAGAGACTGCAACCCTTGTGCACTGCCGGTGGGAGTGTAACATGGTACAGCCACTATGGAAAACAGTATGGCCTTTCCCCAAAATATTAAACATACAACAACTGTGTGATCTAGCAATTCCTCCTCCAAGTACATACCCAAAAGAATTGAAAGAAAGGTTTTTTTTTTTTTTTAAATAACATTTTATTTTTTTGTTTTGTTTTGCTTAAAAAGTTTCATATCACCTTCTCAGTACACCCTTCTCCCCCATAGCCTTTTAACAATTTGGGGCATATTCATCCAAACCTTTCCCTGTGCTCACACATATTCTCTTCCTTTCTGTCTTTCTGTTACTTTTCTCTTTTAGTATTATTATTAGCAAATTTGTTATTAGAAATTGTAATTATTTTTTAGGCCCCTTACCCGACCAATCACTCCACAACCTTCCTCCCTCCCTCCCCCCGTCTCTAGTATTCTTAGGTTCATTCTCTTCTTCTGGAAGGTCAGCATGTTATTGTGGTCTTTTCTTTCTATCTATCTATCTATCTATCTATCTATCTATCTATCTATCTATCTATCAGTCATCGATCTATCTATCATCTATCTTTCTCTTTCTTTCTTTCTTTCTTTCTCTCTCTCTCTCTCGCTCTCTCTCTCTCTCTCTCTCTCTCTATCTCTCTTTCTTTCTCAGCTCCCAGTTATGAGTGAGGACATGTGGTATTTCTCTTTCTGTGTCTGGCTTATTTCACTTAAGATAATTTTCTCCAGGCTTATCCACATTGCTGCAAATAGCAGAATTTCATTCTTTTTTATGGCTGAGTAGTATTCCATGGTGTATACATACCACATTTTCCTTATCCAGTTGTCCATTGATGGACACTTAGGTTGGTTCCATATCTTGGCTATTGTGAACAGAGCTGCAATGAATATGGGAGTGCAGGTATCCCTTCAACATGATTCCTTTGGGTACATACCCAGAGGTGGGATTGCTTGATCGTATGGTCGCTCAATCTGTAGTTGTTTGAGAAAACTCCATATCGCTTTTTATAATGGCTACACCAATTTACAGTCCCACCAACAGTGTAGGAGGTTCCTCTTTCTCCACATCCTCACCAGCATTTCTTATTCTCTGTCTTTTTGATAATAGACAGTCTAAATGGACTAAGACGATCCCTCAGTGTGGTTTTGATTTACATTTCCCTGATGTTTTGTGATGTTGAGCATTTTTCATGTGTCTGTTGGCCATTTGTATATCTGCCTTTGAGAAATGTCTATTCAGCTCCTCTTCCTATTTTTTAATTGGCTTACTTGTTTTCTTATTGTTGAGTTGTTTGAGTTCTTTGTATATTCTGGATATTAATCCCTTGTCTGATGCATAGTTTGCAGATATTTTCTCCCGTTCTGTAGGTTGTCTTTTCGCTCTTTTGATTGTTTCCTTCGCTGTGCAGAAGCTTTTTAGTTGTATAGAATCCCATCTGTTTATTTTTTCTTTTGTTGCCTGTGCTTTTGGGGTCTTATTTATAAGGTCTTTGCCCAGTCTTACTTCCTGAAGAGTTCCCTGAAAGAACGGTTTTGAAGAGGTATTTGTACAACCATGTTCATAGCAGCATTACTCACAATAGCCCAAAGGTGGAAAGAACCCAAGTGTCCATCAATAGATCAATCAATAAACAAAATGTGGCCTATACATACAATGAAATATTATCCAGCCTTAGAAAGGAAGGAAATTTTAAGACACGCTAGAGCATGGACAAAACTTTGAGGACATTATATTGAGTGAAATAAGCCAGTCACAAAGGACCAATACTGTGTGATACTACTCACATGAGGTTTCTAGAGTAGTCAAATCCATACAGACAGTAAGTAGAACGGTGGTTGCCAGAGGGGTGGGGAGTTAATGTTTAATGAGCACAGAGTTTTAGTTCTCCAAGATGAACAAGTTCTGTGGGTGGACGGTGGTGATGGCTGCACAACAACGTCAATGTCCTTAATGCCATGAACTATACACTTTAAAAATGGCTAAGATGGTAAATTTTATGTTAGGAGTATTTTACAACAATTAAAAATATGTTTCTAGGAAAAGTGGCTAATAAGTAAGTGTGCAAGTGCACAGAGGAAAGAGGGGTCACTACAGGAGAGTTCTCAAGGAGAGGTGACTTTCAGTCAGTCCGGAAGGATGAGACCGATTTGGCCAGTTTGAGAAGAGGAGGAACCACCATGGGGCTGTGGTTGGAAATGGTAGATGAGGCTGCAGGGGTCAAGGAGCTTGGACTTGATCATCCCCCGGAAAGTGATATGGGGGCATTTGTGTCTGGATGGTGGGGAGAGTGCAGGGAGAGAGACTGGAGGCAGGGGACCAGTGGGAACTACTCTGTAGTCCAGGGGAAAGATGACAAGAGGGTGTCTGTCCTGGGGAACTGGTAACGGAGGTAACAGAGGAGAGGACATAATTGAGAGATGGTTCTGGGCAAGAATGGACAATACTTGGTGATTGATTGGATGTGAGGCCAAGGGAGAGGGAGGGATTAAAGATAACTAGGGGCTCCAGCTTCGAGGAACTGGTGGTTAGTAGTGCCTCCTGAGTTAGGGACCTAAAAAAGGGCCACGATTTGGGCAGTGGCAAGGTAGAGGTCGAATTCCATTCTGGCCATGGTGAGTTTGATGAATCTTGGATTTTTCAGGTGGAAATGTCTAGAAGGCAAGAAATAGATATTTGAGGGGAGTTGGACTATTGCTACTGCTCGAAGCCATTGGAATGTGGGAGGATGAAGGATGGGACCTTGGGAATTGAGAACCTCCCAATTTGGGGAACCACCCAAAAACTAGGGTGTCAAGGAAAGCTGGGAAGGAGAGGATCAAGAAAGAGAGTGGTCAGCAGTGTCGGGCGGTGCAGAGAAGTTGAGGAGGCTGAAGACCAAGAATCGATACCCAGACAGTGAACAAGGAAATGTCCCTGAAGTCTAACAGTCAACAAATACTGAGCTCCTACTCTGTAACTGGCTTCATACTTCTGGGGTTCAGAAGCCAAAAATCAGTTTCACTAAGCTAAAGTCAAGGTATTGGCAGGGCTGACTGCTTCTGGAGGCTCTGAGGGGGGAAATCCGTTTTCTTGCCTTTTTTCAGCTTCTAGTGGCCACCTGTTTTCCTTAGCTTGTGGCTCCTTCCTACGTCTTCAAATATTGCTCCAGTCTCTGCTTTCATGGTCATATTTCCTTCTCCTCTTCTGTAGTGAAATCCCCCTCTCACTTTCTCTTATGAGGACACTTGTGATTACACTTAGGGCCCACCCAGATAATCCAGGATAATCTCCTCATTTCGAGTTCCTTACCTTAATCACATCCGCAAAGTCCCTCTTGCGTATAAGGTAACAGTAACCGATTCTGGGGGTTAGAACGTGGACACCTTTGGGGGGTTGTAATTCTTTTGTACCAAAAGAACTTGAAAGGGGCTCCACTGGGCTGGTGGGGCGGTGGGGCAGGAATGTTTTGGTCCTCAAAGGTTTGCTTGCAAAACCAGGCAAACATTAGATTCTATCTGAACCTGAGCACAAGGAAGGGAGACAGGACTAGCATAGGTGGTGGCGCCAGACAGAGTTGAATCTGCAGCCTGGTCACTAAGCGGAGATGCAGACACAGGAGGGCGCTGAGCCTCCTACTGAGGCATGGAAGGTACTGGGGCCTGGTTACGAGGCTGGGATGCAGCTGCAAGGGGGACCAAAGTTCAGGCAAGTCCTCATAGGTTCAATTGTCAGAATCCTGGGTAGATAACGTTGTGTTCTCTGGTCTCACTCTTAATTTAGTGGCTGCCCAGGTCATCACTTGTGCTGGGGATCTCCTCGTCACTGGAGGTGCTGGGGATCTCCTGGTCCATTTGGACCTTCTATGGCTCTTTTTACTGCAGTTCCTCATTCAGCTGTTGATAGTGGCTGAATAGTGTTGGCCTTTTCCCGTTTTGGGGTTTAATTCAGGGGGCGATAATTTTTGCAGTGGCTTTGGTCCTTAGACTCTCTTGAAGGGGTCTTTTAAGTTTCACGGATGTCTTGGGCCCTTGAAAGGACAACAGGGAGATCACAGAAGGGCAACGTTTGGGGAAGAGGATGGAAAAGGGATGGGAACAAGGGCTTCCTGAGAATGCGTGTGGGCTGAGGGGGTTGTACCAGGCAAGGACAGGGTAGGAGTCTTGGGAGAAAGGAGTCAAGGGGAGGACGAGAAGGAGCTTGAGTGGTCATCTCACCTTGCCCTTTCCTCTGGACTTGGGTGGAGAGGGGTTCTTCCTCTTCTTCCCCGATTTGGTGTTTCCGGTGAGCTGTGCTTTCCTGGTCTCCTTTGCCATGTCAGCACTGCCCAGTGGTCTGTCCCAGGGCCCCTGGCCTCCCTATATACGCCCTGCACAGGGCAATGAACAGCCACAGTCTATGCTTCATTTGGTCAGCAAGCCAGTCCCCCACCTGTCTAGCCCTGTCCTGGCAGGGTTGGCTCAGACATCACAGTGGCCCATCCTGACTCCTCCAGGAGTGGGGGGAGGCCAAGGTGTCCTGGTTGGAAAATGGGGTGTTTTCTTAGCAACCGACAGCGCCCTCCAAACAGACCTGCCACACTCCTCATGGTTCATTTCTGGGGGATCACATGGCAAGGAGAGGGTGTCTTCTCCAAGCCCTTCCCCAGGGCCACCTGATTCAGTGGCTCATTCTGTTCTCTCCCACCCTTCACCATTACCGGGTTTTTTTATGTCCTACCTACAATCCACCCATGGTAATGTGGCCACGCTTAAGTCTATGAGGAGATATGAATCATCCTACTACCTTCCTAAAAATTTCTCTTATGTACCCTGATGACCACTCACTTCCTGGCTGCCACCAGGAAACTTTTCCATCCAACTTGCTTTCCCAGTTTCCACAGAAGTCCCCTCAGTTTTGTTTTCCAGTCTGAAATCACTGCCTTCAGGCTGGCAGACTCAGTAAATAAACTCGCTCTTCTTCGTATCCCAGTCTTGTTTCAAATCTGGGGGATCTACTTATCTCAATAGGTGTAGTACCGAGACTTGGATTTTAAAAGTGTGTGTGCAAGGGTGAGGCAGATATTTACATGCCAGAAGTTGTGGTGGATATTCGCATGCAGGAAACTATTATCCAAGCATTATAAATTCATGATACGGGGAGGGGGATTGCTCAGTGTTTTACTTGGGATTCTGTTCAGTGCAACAAGGAAAAAACTAGGCCTCCAGATTGGAAAAGGAGAACTACAACTGTTTTTCACAGGCCGCAAGTTCGTCTTTGCAAAAAGCTGTACCTATCTAAAACAATGCTACTAAAACTAATGATTGAGTTTAGCAAAGTTGAAGAACAAAAAATCAATACACAAAAATAATTGTGGTTTTATAAAGTTGCAGTGAACAGTTGGATATTAAAATAGACAACAGTGTCATTTAAAATAGCTCTAGAAAATAAGAATTATGTAGAGAAGAAGCTAGGAAATAGTCACATTAATAAACTCAACATCACTATTTATTAGGAAAATTAAAATCGAAATCACAATGAGAATTCTATACACTATTAGAATGGCTGAAATTGGAAAGAACATCCCATCTAAAGGTTGGCAAGCATGCAAAATACTGGAACTTTCATACGTAACTGGTGAGATTATAAAATGATACCTTTTCAAAACAATTTGACAGTTTCTTAAAAAGTTAATCATATCCCTACCATACACTGCAACCATCCCCCTCTCAAGTATTCATATAAACCTTTTCAAAATTCAAGCTAATCTACCATGACAGACAGATCAATAGTTGCTTGGGACTGGTAATATAGGAAGGGGCTGGAACGAGGAATTACAAAGGGCTAGGAGAAACCTTTTAAGGGTAATGGATATGTTTACTATCTTAACCATGGTGATGGTTTTGCTGGTGTATAGATATGTAAAATTTTCAAATTGGACACTTTGGGAGATTCATTGAATGTCAATGTCAAAAATACCTAAACAAAACTCTATTTTAAAATTATATTCTCTTTACAATAGCCAAGAGTTGGAACCAGCCCAAATGTCCATCATCGGATGAGTGGATATGGGAATTGCGGTATATCTACACAATGGAATACTATTCAGCTATAAACACGAATGAAATACTGCCATTTGCAACAACATGGATGGACCTTGGGAGAATTATATTAAGTGAAACAAGTCAGGCACAGAAAGAGAAATGCCACATGTTCTCACTTATTGGTGGGAGCTAAAAATAAATAAATAAATTCACACACACACACACACACACACACACACACACACACACACAAACCGGGGGGGAGGGGAAGAAGACATAACAACTACAATTCCTTGAAGTTGATACGACAGGCAAACAGAAAGGATATTGTTGGGTGGGAGGGGGAAGAGGGAGGAGGGAGGGAGGTTTCGGTAATGGGCCACAATAATCAACCACATTGTATATCGACAAAATAAAATTAGGAAAAAAATAAAATAAAATAAAATAAAATAAAAAAATAAAATTATATTCTCTGTAGAGTAAAGCAACTTTTTAAAAGATTAAAGATAAGAGATTTGTGGGGACAGTATTTTTTCACTTCAATTATGTAGATATACTCAAGGCTGGCTTTTATTCAGTCTTATCACTGTTGTGAAATTCTCCATAGGGATTCAACTTCCATTTCTGGAAAGATGGAGTAAATGTGTTTTCCCCCATTTCTCCTGCTAAGTACAACTAAACACTCAGAACAATATATGTAAAACAAGCATAAGAAGACTCTGAACAGTGCAGAGAGAAAGGCAGGCTGGTGAAGATCTTGGGGTCCAAGGAATAACACAGTGGTGAGTTCCTTATGCCTCAGATATCTCAGAAATGGAGCTTAAAAAACTAGCAAATGAAAACGCCAACAGGTATAGGGGGCAAAAAAAGCCTCAATAAAAGCCTGCCTTGTCTACCTAAAAAAGGCAGGGGTCAGCCTAATAGGATGGAAGTCTTTTAGCCAATAACTGTCCTGCTCCCACCAAACATCACGACCAGAAAAACAATTTTTTTAAAGTAATCTGTGGCTCCCCTCACACCCACACCAACAATTTTATGTGTGACACTTAAAAATAAACATAATTTTGAAATTATTTTAAACCACACCAAAAAAACCTTTAGATAATGCTAAATCAACAGCCATTAATTTTATATAAGAAAAGAAAGGCTGAGTACTAATGAGCTAAGCACCTCTTTTTTAGGCTAAATTCATGATAAATGCAAAGGAGGGAAATAATAAAGCAGAAAATAATGAAATAGGAACTACGTGATAAAGCAGATGAATAAACCAAAATTTGGTTCATTGAAAACATTGATATAACACCAAGGTCAAGGGTTTGGATTCCTGGACTGGCCAGCAGGCAAAAAAAAAAAAATTGATAAAATGGATAAATCTTAGCAAGACTGATCAAGAAAGAGGAGGAATAGCATGAAAAATATTAAAAGTAAAAAAGGAGACATAAGATGCAGCAGAGATTAAAATGCGAATAAAAGGGCATTATTAAATATTTTATAACAAACTTGCAAATTTGGGTGAAGTTGATAAATTCCCAGAAATATACTGGAACAGACTCAGTAAGTAACAGGAAATGTAAATAGTTCCAGAACACAAAAAGAATTTGTATCTGCACAAAAAATCTTTCAACAAAAAAAAACATCGGTTCAGATGATTCTGCTATTGAGTTCTATCAAACATTCAAGAAAAATAATGATTCTTATCATTCACAGAATTTTTCGAAGTCTAGAAATAGAGGTGAAACTCCCCACCTGACTTTATCAGGCTATCATAACCATGTTAACAAAGCCAGACTAGGAAAGAATATATATAAAAGGAAAAAAAAATTACAGGGAAATTGGACTTATGACATAATTGTAAAAATAATAAACAAAACTGGTAAACCTAATGCATCAGCATTTTTTATTAGATGATAAACTATGTCGTGACAAGAGTGGGACTGTCCCAAGAATGCAAAATTGGATCGACTTTAGAGAATTAATTAATGCCAGTCACATTAATAAAAAGAAAAATTATATAATTTCAATAGATGCACACTAAGTACTTGCTAAAATTTTAAATTCATCAATTAATGGTTTCGGGGAACAGCCCTTCTATGGCACCCTGGAGACCCTGCACAGCTCCACATAGTCCTTCTAGGAAAGGAGCGACCACATTCTGACCCAAAACTTGCCCAGAACATGGCAGAATAAAGAATCTCACAAGGAGTTGTCCCAAGGCCGTTTCTGTTCCCTTCCTTATCTTGTAAAAGGCTACCATGAGCAGTTTCTCATCTAATTTTCTGGTTCTGATGAGGCATGGGATTTTCCACCTTTACCTCCCTTAGGGTACAGTGGAAGTCTAGAAAACCATTTAGTTGTAGTCTAGAGTTGGTTCCTCAGCAACATAATGACCTACCATTCCTGTTGTCTGTTATCTGGCCTCTCCGGTTCAGTGTTTGCCTGTGAAACTAGTGTTGCATGAATCTGACACCATACGGATTTTATTTCCGCAGTTGATATAAGTATTTAAAAATCTGATTAGGGCTCATTGTTTCCTTACCAGCCAAATCCATGGAAGTGAGGTAAGCCTATCTAGCAGCTGCCATCAGCTGGTGCTTAGGAACTGATTTCTTTCTTTCCTTTTTTTTTTACAGATGACCAGTAAGGGGATCTTAACCCTTGACTTGGTGTTGTCAGCACCACGCTCTCCCAAGTGAGCTAACCAGCCATCCCTATATAGGGATCCAAACCTGTGGCCTTGACGTTATCACACCACTGATTGATTTCTTGACACATGATAATGAGACACTGGTTATCTATATTGAAGGAAATGAAATTGGATCTCTACCTTACATCACACACAATAATTAATTCCATCTGCATTAAAGGTTTACATCTGAAAGGCAAAATTATAAAAACTGTTAGAAAATACAGGAGAATATTTTACTGACATTAGAGGTAGAGAAAGATTTCTTAAACAATACACAAATTTGAAAATGTGTATATTTCTTTATATTAAACTAGATATTCTGTTCTTCAAAATACATTATAGAAATAGAGAAAGGTCAAGGCAAAACTGAAAAGATATATTTTCAAATAAATGACAAAGGATTAGTACCCAAAATATATAAAGAGCTCCTACAAATAAATAAGAAAAAGACAAACCGATAAAAAAAAATGGGCAAAAAATTCAAACAAGCCCTTCATAACAGAAAGAGAAACATGCACGGCAAACAAACCCATGAGAAAACTGCTCAACTTAGGAATCAGAGAAATCAAAGCTGAATAACATTGGAAGAAAATTTAAGTCTGATAATTTCCTGTATTAGCTGGGATCCAGAGCAACTGGAACTCATACTCTGTTGATGAGAGTGCAAATTTGTACAACTACTATGGAAATAAATTGACGTTATCTAGTAAACTTGAAAATTAGCATACTTTATGGCCTTCAGTTACACTTCTAGGCATATACCCTGGAGAAATCTTGTACACGTATACTGAGAAACATGCATTGTGCCAAAGGGTATATAGCAGGAAAATAACGGGCAACAATCCAAGTTTCCATCAGCAAGCTGAAAAACTTGTGATTTACTTAAACATTCAAACACCATATAGCAATGAAAAATAAATAAGCTACAGCCATATTCATTAATATGGATTAATCTTAAGACTGTTAAACAAAGTCACAAAAGAATATACACAGTATGAGTCCCTCTAATATAAAGTTCAAAACCATGCAGAACTAAGAATCGTATATCATTTAGAAATATAGGCATGGTGAAACTACAATGAAAAGCTAGTGAATGGTAAACAAAATTTAGGAAAACACTTATCTGATAGGGGAGGGAGCTTCAAATACATGGGTAGTGTTCTATTTCCTAAGCAGGGTACATAGGTTTTTGTTTTATTGTTACCCATTAAAACATATACTTTTAGGGCCGAGCCCGTGGCGCACTTGGTAGAGTGCGGCGCTGGGAGCGCTGCGACACTCCCGCCGTGGGTTCGGATCCTATATAGAACTGGCCGGTGCACTCACTGGCTGAGTGCCGGTCACGAAAAGGACAAAAAAAAAAAAAAAAAAAAAAAAACATATACTTTTGTTGAAAATATTCTTGTATATGTAATAAATATTTCATAAAAATTGTATTTGATTCTTGTGGGGACCAGTACTTGAGCTCTGTGGTTGAGCTAAACTGCTGCTTTACTGCTGATTCCCTAGGGAAGGCTTTTTGTGCAGCTCAGGTTTCAATTGTTGACTTTACAGGTACTTCCGGCTCTCATGAGATCCAGTGCACCTGGGTTGTGTAGAAACTCTGGTCTGGGCCTGAGTCTTTTCAGGAAACTGCTCCCCCTACCCCCCACAGTTTTATATTCCTGATCCAGTCTCCTCTGAGTGGTCATCTACTGATTGGGGGGCAGATGAGCTGTCCTTGCTGTGCCTCAGTGTTCTCCCAGTGGGCATGTTTCCCCTGGGAGAACACTGGGGCACAGCAAGGACAGCTGCAAACACTCCCCATGGGACAGGCCCTGCACTGGTCCCTTGTGATGACTCATCAGCCTCTTAGTGGCTCCTTTGGTTCAGTTGCTGTGGCTCCTTGCTCCTGTGTGGGTCCATGGGAACCCTATTAGTGATCTTGCTGGCCTAGGAGCCATCAAGGCCCTCTTCTCCCCTGCTGCCTCCAAGCAACTTCATCCGAAGGGCACAGCTGCAGCTTTTGCCAGCTCCTGCTCTGAGCACTCAGCAGCTCTGGCCTGGAAGTGGCCCGGGCTCGAAATGGTCAGAGCAGTTCTTTCTTTCTCCCATTGTGGTTTCTCCCTCCGTCGTGCACTCCATAGGTCTCTCCTCTTCTTCCCCTGAGCTCTAGTGGTCCCAGCTTGGCTGTTGTTGCTTTTGAATAGTTATAAATTGGTTGATTTGTGGGAGAGACTGACGCTGGGGACCATCTATTCTGCCATCTGTGTCTTCAGCCTCGTTCTCCCCCTCTTCATCATCTCCTGAGGATGGAACATCTGGTGAGGCAGGGCCTGGCTCTCTGAACTGGCTCCCACTCCAGCTGGCTACCGGCCCGTCCAGCACTCGCAGGGTCCCTCCGGTGGTTGGCCTCCCTGTGCACCCATGCGACGGTGGGCCTGAACCGGACTGCCTTCCCTAGTATTTGCAGTGAATGATGAGAGTTCCGTTTAGAACACAGCAAATGTCCTTATGGCTGTGGCCAACTGCTTGAGGAAGATTTTGGTTTCAGTGTGTGTGTACGTCTGTATGTACATGTATACACATATATAGTACAAAGCAGATCAGGAAGAAGATAAACCAAAATACTGCTAGTGGTTACCCCAGGGAATGGGTCTAGAAATCATTATTCCAGAGGATGGGCCTAGAGATATTTTTTTCATAATATATTTTCTTAGTCTTTAAAATATATGTATCATATTAGTAATAAGACCAAAGCAATCATTGCTTATTTAATGGAAATTGACTCTGTCCTTTATCTACCCGTATATACCTTCCTGGGAACACTGCATGGGAAGGTATACAAAAAGGGCCAACAAGATAGAAATGACAACCACTTATGGGGCAACAAATAGTATTTGTAAAATTGTTTTTTACTTAACCATTAAACACTAGGGATAGAGGCTTGCTGTGATTCATGAGGAATGTATCAGGTTTTGTTCATTTTGTGAAATGTCCCTAAATGAAAAACTTACTTCAGTCTTCTTTCTCTTTTGTCACTTTTTATTCTTTCTGTGGACGGGGAAGTTTTCAAAGTCACATTTTCTGTTGGGTGTTCTGTTAAAACCTGTCTAATTAATAATAAATTAGTTAATCAAATAAATAATATGGAGCACCTCCTTTGTCCCAAGCTTTTGTCTAAGGCCCGAATAAGACGAATGAGATACATTCTTGTCCTTGAGCTGTACAGTAATGTATCTGGGACACAAACACCATGAAGTGTTACAATGAAAGTTTGTATAAGGTAGGGGCACAAAGTCAGACAGGATGTGCACACGTGGTGGGTGGGAGGGGAGAAGGCAAGGGTAGGCAAGGTCCTCAATGTGAAAGTTATGCTTTAGCTGGTGATCAGTTCATTACAAGATTGGCCAGAAATAAGAGGGCCCAGAGAGGTTAAAAAAAATTCCTACAGGCTTCAACTTGATATCTAGATTTAATCCTTACCTGCTGTCTGGTTTCAAAGTTCTATTTCAATACTGTGCTAAGCTCATTAGATTTCCTAGAAGGGCCTCCTTGTAAAGCTTGACAGCTTAGACTTCAAATATACGGAAGAGATGCTTAAACAGCATTGACAATTTCCCCTACCACAGCCCAATACCAGTGATGAGAAAGAGAAAACTAATTCCTGACATATGGGAACTGGCCTGGCACTCACAGCTAGGCCTTGGTGTTCTCCTTTGAGCATAAACAATTTCACAGAGCATCAACATCCGACAAGGTCCCTCTGTGATGGTGATGAAGTCAGACAAAATATGAGACCACTACATAATCATGTCTGAACACAGACAAAACGTGAACGTTGTCCAAGCCACTGAAACAAACAAACATCCCCCTCTCCTGGCTAATGTGAGTGATTGCTGCTGGTATTTTTTTTTGTTTCGTGAATTATAGCTTTAGTCTTAGTACAGTCTAGTATGGTTTTATAAGTTGATTGTAAATATCTATGTCTTTAAGTACTTATGACTTGTATCTTGTCTCCTCTAACAACCATTCTTGAATTTTCCTTTCCCAAATTCAGGATCTAAATTCAGAATTATAAAACTATTAAGATGTCTTTTATTCCTTAAACTTTCTTTGGATTTCCTAAAATTGCCATTAAGTAATAGCAATGAACTGAATGGATATGTCCCCTTGTGTCCCCTCGAAATTCATGGGTTGAAATTCTAACCCTCAATGTGATGGCATTTGGAGGCCGGACCTTTGGGAGGTAATTAGGTCATGAGGCTGGAGCCCTCATGATTGAAATTAGTGCCCTTATAAAAGAGACCCCCCAGAGAACTCGCTCACCCTCTTTCTGCCATGTGAGGACATAAGAAGTCAGCAGTCTGCAACCTGGAAGAAGGTCCTCACCAGAACCAATCACGATATCACCCTGATCTCCAGCTTGCAGCCTCCAGACTGTGAGAAATAAATTCCTGTTGTTTATAAGCCACCTAGCCTATGGTACTTTGTTATATCAGCCCTAACTGAATAAGACAGTTGTTGAGCTAGGGCAGGGTCTGGAGCTCACAGACCCCTCAAGCCCGTTCACAGACTGGGTCACAAACCCTTCATACTCCAGGCTGGGACCCCAGACCCCTCACATGCCAGGCTGGGAACCCAGACCCCTCACACACCAGGCTGGGTCACCAGACCCCTCACACGCAGTTCTATGAGCTGGGTAACAGGCAAACAGGTCCTTGGAAGCCACAGTGTTGCACTCTCTTTGTCCTCACACAGATTTGCCACCTCTCTCCCCTGAGTGACAGAGATGCAAAGGATTACTCAAAGCCCATTTCCTCTGAGCAGTGAGACACCCTGAAGGGGTTAACTTCCTGGAACCCTCAAGAGAGAGGTACTCCTCCTTAGGGAAATTAACACTGAACTGGGGTTCTGTCTCAGTATTTATTCTCCAAATGAGAAAGTTACAGAAAAGCAACATAGGTAGAGTTATGGCTAAGTACAGTTTAACAACAGAGGCTGGTAACATCAGTGAGTAAAAAAGTGATATTCCATAACGCAATTTGAAAAAGGTAAAGTCAATCCAGCAACAAAAGCTTGTTCTTAGCAAACATTTTATTTCTCTACAACAATGTCCTTAGTATGTTTACATAACAATCAAGTAAGATTAACCTGCACCAAGGACATCTACCCTTTGAGCCAGCAATTTTGCTGTGTTACAGTTCTTATCTTCAACAGAGACTTTGGCCTGGGGAAAAGTTTCCTGTCTTTTGCAAGGTGAACATTTCTATACGTAATTCTAAAAAGTTAGGTTAAACCTGAAACTACAGGGCATTGGGAACTAGGCCCTGTGAAATACATTTGCTTTATAAATGTTAGTGTACTCCACACCATAGGTTGGAGCACATGGCTGCACAGGGTGGACGCCTGAAGCAGTCAACACCAGCCAAAACAGTGGTGCCGCGCATGCCACTAACTCCACCCACACACAACTTATTAACAAAGAATGTGCCGCACCACCTCCTACCGGGCCTAAGGTGAGGAGGCCTAATCAAACTGTTCTATTTTCCCAACAACAGTAATATAAAGATTTGCTTCTCAATCTTATAAAAGAAAGGACAGTAAGAGTAAATTTCTCCAACTTTTAATTAAGTCAAAACTATTATGACAGCTTTTGTCTGCCAAACTCATACTAATGGTATAATGATAAGAATAAACTTGAGAAATTTTAAAGGTTTAACTTCCTAAGTTAGTCTAACATAAAGAAATATAATTAAATATCTTTTGATAATTGAATACTTATCAAGTTAAAGCAAACATACATATGTTTAAGCAGAAAGGCTCAAGCAATGACTGTCTCAAAATTTTTCCAGGATTCCAGCTTCACAAACTATTTTCTTTTTTTATTCAAAATGTTTCTGAATAGGCAGTATGAGTACTGACACAGTTATATAGGAATCACCAGGAGTCTGCTGTTTATTTCAGTCTTTCACTACATCCAGTAGCCAAGACTTACCCACTTTGTCTGCCTGCTGTAACAGCAGCAGTGAAATACCTAAAAACTTCAGTGACCTTAGTTCTAAGATCTTCACTAAATGTTACACTTCTCCTTGGCATATAAACTCTTCTATTGAAAAATGCTCAGCACTTTTTGGCTAGTCACCTACCTGCCTAAGATTTTTTTCCTTTCTACTTCACACATGCTATCCATTGCTGTAGCACTCCAAGCCCAGCCACTCTTCTTCCTTTAGCTGGAAAAGAAAAACCCCACGGTCATTTACTTCTTTTATGAGATTATCCATGCCCTGGACAGACTTTCTAGAGACTTCCTTGAATAACCCTGACTTAACTGTTCTTGTTAATGCTTGAAAACTAAAAAGTGCTAAACAAGATATGCTAACACATACTTAATTTGCCCTTAAAATACAAGCTTTTCAAATAAACTAAATCAATTCAAGAGGTGTATTGTAAATATTTTTAAGTTTTCTGTATATGATGATGTTTTGACACCTTAAAGAACTTTTCCTGATGGGGAGAGAATATCCCTCCTGGGGCTAGCCAAGTTTTAGAAATAACAAAGGCCCAGCAAGGAGCTCCTTTGATATATAAACTAACCAATCCAGAGCCATACCTCCTCTAAATGGCCCAGGCAGCCCAGGAGGCCCGAATCTGCCTTAATGGCCCTAGGGCCAGATACCAGGCAACTAGAGACCACCCCTACAGCCCAAAGTCCACATGCATTATTCAAACTATTGCCTGCCTCACCTTTTCCATGGAAACCCCAATAAAGGCAGTGGCCTAAACCTTCTCACTGTCGCCTGCCACCTGACCACACTGGTTTCCTTCCCATGCGGCCCTACATGGCGTGCCGTGCCTCCTGTCTCTAGGACCTGGGAGTATAATAAACTGTGTTTCCCTGAGCCTCTCCGGCATCTCTTCTTGTGACTGCACCTGACTGACCATCACATGGAAGAACACAAAACAGATGGTTCAATTAAGGACTCTTGCTCAGACTCACCAACTGACCAAATAGAAAAGAGGATATTTTATATTCACTGTAAATATGTGGTTTTAGGTTAGCCCATGACATCCAAATGGTTTAGAAACAAAGAAATTACCTGACCTCTTCAGGAACCCCTATAAGACAAATGGTGAATTAAAAACCCTGAAGATGCTTTCACATTATCGAAGAAAATAATCATAACGAAAACAGATTTTAGCAAAAATACTTCATGATTTTACCCTCAATTGCAGGGATAGATAGATTGGCCACAATACCGAACCAGCAATGGTGGGGATTTTAAGAGATATTGCCAAGGATTTTCCTACCCACAATTGCACAATTCTGTAAGACTAAGTAAGACAATGGACAGGATATGGACGGGATCCAAAGCGTCAAGGTCGTTTTTAAACCTCTCCAAATGGGCTATGAATGTGTTCCGGTTATCACTGTGTGTTTTTAGTGTAGTTGAGGCCTCTCCTTGCTGAAGAGATGAGTGTATTGTCTTTTATTTATTTGTTTTTAAAGCTTTTGGCCCCAGGTAGAATTTTTATTTTTATATTTTTTACTTTTTAAATTTTTTTTGGCAGCTGGCCAGTAAGGGGACCCAACCAAGAGACCTTGGTGTTATAACACTGGGCTCCAAACAACTGAGCTATCTGGCCAGCCCAAGTATATAAAACTTTTGACTTGAAAGATATACGTCACTTCCTCCTACATTAAGGGACATCCATTTCATCAAAAAACCTTAAACTGAGGATTCCTAGGAATTTTCTAGAAGCCGCTGACTGCAGAAATGAACAGCTTCTGCACAAGATAAAACAAGCTGGGACTTCAGAAGTTTCACCCAAGATGATGGAACAAAATTGATTTTCTGATTCTTTAACACGTTTTTGTCCTTTGCCCGTTTACTAATACTACCTATTATTACACTATGACACCCTCTAGAACACTAATATAATCTCTCTTACCTTATCCTATTATTTTGAACCTCTATGGTCGTCTAATGCTGATTAAGGGAAAATGAAGTTTTTCTTTACGTTTTTCACAGGCCATGGCTACTGATCTGAATTTAACTGATTGCTGGATCTAACATCTACCACCAGACCCTGCTGATCATAATTTCATGGCAATCCCTTTAAACACTTCAGAAGGCCAGTTCCCTTTTATAGTCCCCTTCTGGCACTTAAACTTCCCTCATATCATTAATGCCCATCTTCAGCCTTGCAAAAATGAACTTCAACCTTACATTATCAAATACTTATTATAATACTATCATCAAGACCTTAGCCAATCAGAAACAGACAATAATATTGAAACCTTCCTGAACATAATAGTCAGTTTATTCTCTTCAGAAACATGTCATCCTTCTTTGTTGAACTATGTAATTTACTCAAAAATTCGTCTACCTGGAAAGGACACAAAACTGGCCTACACCTATTCCGGTAAATGATACGTATACTCCCAATACAGTCTACCTCCTACTAGGGTACTAAATTTCATATGGATATTAGGCTTCCGCTGGTCTGCCACACACAAACTTATTTTGTGTATTCAGAATAATTGTAAGACACTTTCAGATATTTAAAAATACTATCCCTTCAGTGGATCGTGTTTCCCTGAAAAAAAATACTATTCAGAAACCTCCAAAATGCAGTACACACAAGGTTATTTAAAAACAAATGAACTCCCAGAAAGTATAACTGACTCCCTTTTCATGGATACTATGTAAGTTGCAATTCCCTCATTAGGGATAATACCAGTGGCAAACATGGTCCAAAACTTGCCTCAGACCCTAACGAAACACAACTTCAACTCCGAAAGACAAACTAATCTACGCTCACTAGCCAAGATTGTTACGGACAACCACATAGTCTTTGATTACATCTTAACTAGCTGAGGGGGAATTTATGCTGTAGCAAACACTCCTTGCTGCACCTATTTATACCAGTCACTCTGTGTTCGTGGGGTGGGGGATTTGCTCCAGGACCCCCCTCAGATAACAAAATCTGAGGATGCTCAAATCCCTTATATAAAATGGCATAGTATTTGCATATAACCAGCACATGTCCTCCCATATACTTTAAATCACCTACAGATTACTTACAATACCAAATACAATGCAAACACATCATTTCATTCACGTGGGTTCAATGTGGTACTCAGTGCGCAGCAAATTCAAGTTTTGCTTTTTGGAACTCTGTGAAATTTTTTTTTTCCCCAAATATTTTCTATGCCAGATTCATTGAACCCACAGATACGGGACCCACGAATACAGACGGCTGATTGTACTACAAAATAAATAGGGATCTCTTTTATAGATGTAAGTTTCTTTTACAAAAGGGTAACTTTTATTCTTGTTTTTAGAGCTTCTCCTGTGTCTGCTGTTTCCCAAAATATCAACTCAAAATAATCCTTGGGCCAAGGAGGCATATTTTTGGGGTGGCATAATCTGGTCTCCTACAGTCATATTTTTGCGGTGGTATGCCCTGAACCCCATCAGTCTTAAATGCTATCCTGCCACCATCAGAGACTTCAACAATTCATCCTGCAATAAAAGGAGCAGGAGAGACTAACGAAACTCCAAATTTAGACTATATTCTCTGCAAGTAAAATCTTGGCTATTGTGAAAATCTGCATATAATGGATGAATGTTCTGCAGGCTGACTTCATCTGCCTTCCGCCAAATGGGGAGACTGAGAAAGAGCAAGGCATCCCCTGACATCCAGGAGCTGGCCTAGTACTGTCAGCTAGATCTTGTTGTTGCCAGGAGCAGGCCCTGCACTCACAGCCGTGCCATGGGGATCTCCTGTTGAACATGAACAATCTCAAAGAACAGCAATACCAGGCAAGGCCACTCTGTAACAATAATGATCAACCAAGGCAAAAAACAAGAACACACAGTAATCGTGTCTTATCAAAGACTAAGCATGGACATTGTCTAACATACAGAAATAACCAACATCCCCCTCTGCTGGCTAATATGTGTGACTACTGCTTTTGTTGTGTAACCAATTACAGCTTTGGTCTCTGTATTCTCGCCTCCTCCTAGACAGACTTATTAAGATTCTCAGTCATAGAATTAACCTCACTCCCTGGTAGCATCCGATACAGAGCAAAGCACTAATTCCTTAAATCCTCTCTAAAATCACCTAATACAAACCCAAATCCTAAGATAAATCCTTTCTTAATAGCCTTTTACGGAGGCATTCCATGGTTTCTTCAACAAGCAAAAAAACCCCACTTGTTTCACTACAAGGATGTTTTGACCCTGGAAACAACGGACTCCATCTCCAGATTGTTTGTACAGCCAGCAGTGAGAAAAAGCACTCAAGTTTTCACCCCTACTCACATGCCCAGAACTGGGCTCCTCTTCTCCACTTTTCTCAGGGCCTATTTGTTCGTCTCCTCTGACTTTATCATCTTGGAAAAGGAACACCATTTTGCAGTACCCCCACTTCACCCTTCGAAGGAGTTCAAAGTACTTAGCATGCAATTAATTATTGTAAAGGTCTAACTGTGAATAATTGCTCTAAATAAAATTTGGATCGGTTCTCTGTGTTTGATGACCTGTGTTCAGGAAGCTTACTGAGGATTCCTAGAGACTTCTTTTTGTTAAAAGAAATTAAATTTAACAGAGTTTAATTGAGCAAAGAATGATTTGAGAATCAGGCAGTCGCCCAAACCGAAATAGGTTCAGAGCGACTCAGCAGCTGCCACGTGGTTGGCTAAGATTTATAGACAGAAAAGGGAAAGTGATGTATGGAAAACGAGAGTGAGGCACAGAAACAGCTGGATTGGTTACAGCTGGGTGTTTGTATTATCTGAACACAGTTTGAATAGTTGACTGCCTGTAATTGGCTGAGAATTGTCTACCTGTTAAAGCAGTAGGTTACAGTCTGTTTACACATCAAGTTGGGTTACAGTTCACTATGTCTAAAGGAACCTTTAGGCCAAACTTAATCTAACAATTTGAAAAACATTTTTCCACAAAAGTGGAGTCTCTGTATTTGCCCTGCATTTCCATAAAAAGTCTCAGGTTTTCCTTCCCGACTAAAGGAGGTTGTTGTTTTTTTTGTTTTTTTTTACGAATTCTTAAGTGTGGAGAAAGAGTGTAATGAGGACAAACGTATCACTATGGAAACAATCTAGATGATCAAAATTGTATTTGCTGGGCCGAGCCCGTGGCGCACTCGGTAGAGTGCTGCGCTGGGAGCGCGGCGACGCTCCCCCCGCGGGTTCGGATCCTATATAGGAATGACCAGTGCACTGAGTGCCGGTCACCAAAAAAAGGACAAAAAAAAAAAAAAAAAAAAATTGTATTTGCTAACGTCATTATCAAAATAAGGATAAACTTGAGAAGATTCAAAAAAAAAAGTTTGTGAAAAACAGAAGTGAAAGATAATACAAATCTTTCCACAAGCTTTTTGAAGTACCCTCATACAAGAAGAGCTCCTTTCGCCAAAACTTCCTAAATTTCTTTTGCTTTCTCTGGGGCTGGCCAGCAGGACCACTTGGGGGTTTTCCCTGCCAGCTTCAGGTTATACGCATGCTGAAGAGGTCCTGCCATCTAGTGGTCGAAATGAATAGTGCCACTAGCTTATTTTATTCTTTTTTATTTTATGTATTTATTCCGTGTGTGGCTGGCTGGTACAGGGATCAAACCCTGGACCTTGGTGTTACAACAGTGCTCTCACCAACTGAGCTAATCGGTCAGCCTTTATTTAAAATTGAACCCAATGCTGAAGGAGTCCAGCCAGTCCACCACTCTCGGGCTTGGATGAAATACTAACAAAGCCTCATCTATTTCAAAACGCAAGAAACACTTTAAACACCTGGGAAACAGTCTGACTTTGGTGGGAAAACAAGTCTTTATCTGGGAAAGATCTTGATTTAACCTTGAGGCTGAGGTTCCCTTTGACCCTGACTATAAATGATGATGTGTGTGCGTATCTATCTTGGAATCATAATGGGACATACTCAGGCAGCAGAGTTCTGGAAGCACTACAACTGAGCATGGGGATTTCAGGAACAGTCTTTGCCAGTCTGGGCTTCCCCTACATCCTGCAAGGGTGCAGCCAAACCTGAAGGGACCAGGATTTGTGTGCCAGAGGGCCAGAGATAATTGCGACATTCCAGAGGATGCAGGGCCCAGAGAGTCAAGCTTGATGCGCTGAGTTTAGATCTTGGAAAATCAAAGTCTATCTAAAGGCCAGGAGGTGGGACCATGAGGGGAACTAATCCTCAAAGCCCTGAGCAGAGGCAAAGCTGGAAAACACAGGAGCAAGTCAGAAGCCAGGGTGAGATGGTCCTGGCCTCTAGCTTAGAAAGGAATTGCAGTTTCCTGAGCTTGCCTCTATTGGCCTTGAAACTAGACAGGCACAGAGAAGGGGAGCTGGAGCAGGAGCTAGGGCAGGGAGTGTAGAAAAATCAAGTGCTGGGAGCGTTACAGGCAGAGTTGGTTTCCGCCCTAAGATGAAATTTTTTAAAATCTATTTATAGCATGAAGAAAGCAGAGGATTTGCAGCACATGTGAGAACTCCACATGTGTGACTCCATCCTGTGCCACCTGGTTCAACTTGGCAAAGCCATTTAGCCTCTGGGGACTTCAATTTCCTGGAGGAATTAGAATCTCTTTTAACTTTCCACTCCGTAAAAGGTGGGAAAGTTGTGACAGAGCATTAACCCCTCCTCCAATCACCACCAGTTGAAGGCAGCAGGGATTTGGGAGATTTCCTGTGTAGACCTGCAATGCAAATAGGCAGCTGCCTGGTCAGGACAGAGCCCTTCAGGGGCCTCTTTGTCCTTCTCCTCCTGCCCTGGTAATTGCAGCTTTACCCAAACAGCAAGGGACTGGGTAAGAATAAAGGGCTGTGAGTCAGGGCCTGAGCCCAAGGCTTAGGGTATCAGGCCAGCAGGTGGCCTTGGGGGCCTGGGATTGTGAGGATCCGCTGGGGGGAGTGGAATGGAGGCAGGAAGTTCTGAGGAAGTAGGGGCCCTCAAAGAACAGTAGTGCTGACCTCAGGTTGATGGAAAGATTTCTTTTAAACATGTTCTTAATACATATATAAATGATTTTATAAACATAAAAAAATTAGTATGCAAGTACACAACAATCTTTTTCTTTTTATATTGAAACATATTGATTATACATATTTGTGGGGTACAGAGTTGAATTTCAATTTCAATATATGTATGTAATGAAATACAAAACAATCTCTAAGGGTGATTACACTGAGCAGTGGATTTGGACAGGAGTGATTAATTCTTTCTTGAAACAATTCTGTATTTGTGAACTTTTTTTTTTTTTTTTTGGAAAATAAATATAATCAAGCGAGAATTACATTTGTCAAAGAAAATAAAAAGGGCCCACAAAAATATCTTCATGTTCGATCATTTTTACTAACTATATAGCTAGCAGGTTACCCATGGGCCTATGGAGCTCACTAGAATATTGCTTTAAAAACATCTTTATTTGTTTCTCACTCTGTCCTTAGGGACAAGGTGCCAGGAAGATACAGGCCCCAATTTCCCACTCCTCATCCCGCATTTCTGAGTGGTGGCACCACTGGCTATCTTTTCCTCTCTACCTTATATATGTCTCCTTAGGTGAACATTATTTTGCAAGAACAGTGTGTTCCTTTTTATCAAAAGGAGAGAAAATATAAATCAAGGTGAGATAGGAGGTGCTCAGTTTCCATGGGTTTGGGTTTTGAGACACACCTCTAGGTTTCCGTCCACTCCCCAAGGTCTCAGGCCCTTCCTCTAGGCCCTCCCCAAGAGAAGAGTTACTGTTGCAGGTTGGACTTATTTTTTGGTACCAACATGGGGAAACTGAGACCTCAGGGAGCTGATGTATGCAAATCCAGTGGCTGGGCATGCTCAGAAGAGAGGGGTTATATAACCCTAATAGAGGGGACTTTGTCCTTTGAATGACCTTCCACTAGAGGCACTGGAGAGCACTGAATATACTAGGTGTTTTCCAGTGGGTATGTTGGAATTTAACCAATGAATGAGCTCTAAAAAGAGACCAACTGAGCATGTGCAAGAATATGCTACATAACTGGGAACCACCCCCTTAGTTAAATATTCATTAGATAGAGTGAATATGTATTTGATAGTCAAACTATAAAGTTGAGTCCCAGGAGAAAGTGGGACTGCTGCTGCTTCACTCTACAGCCAGTCTGCACTTCACCTGAGGTCTGTATTTCATTTTGCATTAAACTTGCCTTTAGCAGGCTGCTGTTCACTCTGGGGCCAGCCTGCTCTTTGTAAACTTGTAGTTCTTACTTTTGTGTTAGACTTGCTGCGGTTGGTTGCTGGCTTTCCTGGAGCCCACCTGCAACTCTCCGGGAGAGGTGCACATACTTTATTTTCGTGGTAAGCTTATTTCTAAGGGGCTGTTGCTCACTCTCTTGAGCCAGCCTACACTTTGTACTAAACCTCCAGTGTGCATTTTTTACTTTTGTTTTAAACTTGGTGCAGACTCTGCTCAGTCTCTGGAGCTAAGCCACACTAACTCAGTGAAGCTTGTACTTCTTAACTGTTACATTGAACCTGTTTTCACATTGTACTGTGTGTCTGTCCTTGAATTCTTTCCTGTGGCAGAGTCAAGAACCTACTAGAGGACAGGGTGGGTCGAGGCCAGCTACAAGGCCTTCACAGACTGTCTCCTCTGATATCAAAGACACCAGACAGGCAGGGGATACCTGCCAGTCGCTGTCACTCCTCTAGACCCAGCCCAGAACATCCCACCCATGTTGGCAGTGTGAATGCCACCTGCAGTGGCCCCTGGAAGAGGTGCTGGTCCCCTAGCAGTTCTGTGGCAAAGAGCTGGAGGAGATAGTGCTCCAGTGGTGCCTGGTCTTGGAGGGAGCAACTAAGGCCTATGATTGATACAACTTAAGATAACGTCCTTTGAAAATCCACTTATTTAAAAATCTCTGACATGTAAATAGGTTTCTGAATGTTGAATGGTACATTTTCTGTTGTATTGTTCTGTATCGGACATCGTTTGTGCTCTTGCTAGCAGGGATCCTACTCAAAGGCAGACAAATATTTCTCCTTGAGCAAGTGGCACAGAACAAGAGGTTTCTCCTCTGGCTTCCTGAAGCCCATGCCTTCCTGCCTCCTCAGGCAAAAGGGATGGTCCTTCAGGGCACACAATACATAGAATGGATTGTCATCCCAATACCGGACCACAAACATTTGGGGGCTTATCTCTACCCTGGAGGCCAGGAGAAGAAGAGGGGACATGAGAGGTGGTGGCTGCCCAGAATAATGGGACACTACCAACATCATCCTAGCTCCACAGCAGGATGGACAAGCCATGAAGAGTAGAGGCTTCGGTGTCCATTCTTAGAACAAAACGTTATTTCATGGAAAGTGGCTCATTGTCCCTAGTCAGGTGCAGTGGCACAGGGGATTTTCCAAGAGAAAGATAGGCCATAAGGACTAAGAGCTCTGCTGCTAGGTCTGAAGGGATTAACTTTATTTAGAAGAGAGTGGAGAAATCTATGATCACTGGGGGTCTTGGAGGAGAACAGTACAGAAAAGGCTGGTAGCTCTAATACAGGCAAAAGAGCATGTTAGCCATTTAAGAGAGAAAACCAGGTAAAGAAACAGCCAAGAAGAGCCCTCTGGATCACAGTCAACTCTGGGTTTGGGGAAGTCTGCACATAAGCATGGCTGTAACCAACCAGAAGTAAACATTAAGCAAGACATTGGGTAGATAAGCAAGCATTCTCCAAGCCACACACAGATCAACACAGGACACAAACTTCACTGGCACAAGGGGTCTAAACACAAACTCTGACAAAACATTGACTGAACAACAAAGCTGCTCTGACTCAGGGGTGACCCCTACGAAGCCAGAATTAGCAATAATATCATAGATACCAACAGCACAAGCAAAAAAAAGATAAAATAGATGTACTGGACAACATCAAAAGAAAACCGTCTATGCTTCAAAGGACACTGTCAAAAAAGTGAAAAGACAACTCACATAATGGGAGTAAATTTTGGCAAATCATATACCTAATTAGGGACTTATATCTAAAATAGATGAACAATCACAACTGATAACTCACAATTAATGAAAAGACAAATAACTCAATTTAAAACGGGCAAAAAGCGGGAGACACTTCAGGAAGTAGAATTGGTCATAGACTTTATAAATACGACCCCAAAAGCACAGGCAACCAAAGGAAAAATAAACAAATGGGATTATATCAAACTAAAATATTTCTCACAGCAAAATAAACAGTTAACAGAGTGAAAAGACAACCAACAGAGTGGGAGAAAATATTTGCAAAATATACATCTGACAAAGGACTAATATCCAGAATACACGAGGAACTCAAATAACTTAACAGCAAAAAAACCAAGTAACCCAATTAAAAAATGGGCAAAGGAGCTGAATAGGCATTTCTCAAAGGAAGATATATGAATGTCCAACAGACACATGAAAAATGCTCAACATCACTCTGCATTCAGGAAATGCAAATCAAAACCACTTTAAGATACCATCTCACTCCAGTTAGGATGGCTAATATCCAAAAGACTGAGAATGATAAACGGGGCCTTGGAGAGTACTAACATTAATAAAACAAATGTATTTCACAGCAACTCACTTTGTAAAATTACACATAGAAATGTTAAGCTTGCAAAAGACAAGAAACTTTCCCCGACTGAAGTCTCTGTTGTAAATAAAGAATTGTAACACAGCAAAATTACTGGCTCAAAGGGCAGATGCCCTTGGTGCAGGTTAACCTACTGATCACTATGTTGAGAAAGTTACTTGATTGTTACGTAAACATAATGAGGAAATTGCTGTAGGAAAAGAAAGTGTTTGCTAAGAATAAGCTTTTCTTGGTGGATTGACTTAACCTTTTGCTAATTGCGTTATAGAATGTCACTTTGTTTACTTCACTGATGTTGCTAGTTTCCATTGTTAAAACTATACTTAGCCAAAACTCTGTCCATGTCCTTGTGTTCTTTGTAATGATTAAATCAACTGAATTTTCTTGCAAAACTTCCTTGTCTTTACAATAAAAGGGAGAAGCTAACTTTGAATTGGGGCTGTAACATTCAGCTTTCTCCTCCTAATGGGGAAATTACTGAAGTGCAGTCATTCCAGGCTTCTCAATGCATTCATAGTGCCTTGAGTAATTGAGGCGATAAGGAAAATGTGCTGTATCTACACAAGGAATACTACTCTGCTGTAAAAAAAGAATTAAATACTGCCATTCACAGCAACATAGATGGACTTGGAGAAAATTATATTAAGTGAAATAAGCCAGGCAAAGAAAGAGAAATACTGCATGTTCTCACTTATTTATGGGAGCTAATAGAAATAAACAAATAAACAAGTATACAAACAGATAAGTGGGGGTGGAGAAGAGACGACAATCACAACAATTCCTTGAACTTGTTAAGACAAGAGAACAGATATGATGTTGATGGGGGGAGGGAGAGAAGGAGGGGGTAAAGAGGAATTGGTAAAGGGACAGGAAAATCAACTGCATTGTATATCGATAAATAAAAATAAAAATAATAAATAAAAATAAAAGACAACATCTAATTAAAGACTGAAAAAATATAAATAAAACAAATAAAATTTTAAAAAATAAAATGGGCAAAAAATAATGAAATTCTGCTATTTGCAACAACATGGATGAGCTTGAAGAAAATTATGTTAAGTGAAATATGCCAGACACAGAAAGAGAAATACCATGTCCTCACTCATAACTGGATGCTAAAAAAGAAAGAAAAACCATAATAATATGCTGAACTTCCCGAAGGAGTGAAAAAACCTACGGTTTCTAGAGGTGGAAACCATGGAGGAAGAGGGGGTTTAGGGAGAAATTGGCTAAGAGGCACAAAGATTAATTACAATTTGTAATAATGAATATGCTAATAATATTGATTTGATCATTATATATTGTACACAAATAATGATAGTCAACACTGAACCCCCAAAATATGTATAATCAATTATGCTTCAACAAAATAAATTAAAAAATAAAATTAGCAAAACATTCGAATAGACATTCTACAAAGAGGATATACAATGGCTAATAAACACTTACAAATATGCTTGCCATCATTAGCCATCAGGCAATACAAATCAAAATCACAAAGAGATGCAACTTTAAACCCACTAGGATGATAATAATCAAAAAGAGAGATATAAAAATCTTTTGATGAGCATTTGGAGAAATCAGAACCCTCATACACTTCTGGTAAGAATGTAAAATGTTACAGCCACCTTGGAAATAAGTCTGGCAGATCTTCACACAGTTAAACATAGAATTACCATATGGGCCGACCCCATGGCTCACTCGGGAGAGTGCAGCACTGGGAGCGCAGCGGCTCTGGGAAGCGCCAAGGCCGCGGGTTCGGATCCTACATAGGGATGGCCGGTGTGCTCAGTTGCTGAGTACAGTGTGGGCAACACCAAGCCAAGGGTTACAATACCCTTACCGGTCACAAAAAAAAAAAAAAATAGAATTACCATAAAACCCAGGAATTCCCCTTTTATATCCAAATTCCCATATCCACATGCTCTGCTGAGCTGCCGTCACAAGATCCAGCAGATAGGCTTCACCTCCACCACCTGGCTCCATTCCCAGCCCAGCACAATGCCCACAGAGTTGGGAGACGTCTGGCAAGGGAGGGGGAGGCTCCGCAGAAACCACACACACTGTGGGGTCACCACTGCGTGATCCAGCAGGTAGGCTTCACTGCAGGAACCTGGCTCCATTCCCAGCATGGCTTAGAGCGCTAAGAGCAGGGAGACGTCCGGCAGGGGAGGCGAGAACTCCACAGGGACCGTACCACTGCCGTGCGATCCAGCAGACCAGCCCAATGCATAGGGAGCACAGAGACATCCAGCAGGGTAGATAGAAGCTGCATAGAGTCTACACACCCTGTGGGGGGCCACCACCGCCGCACGATCCAGCAGCAGCACCGCTGCCACCCAGCTCCATCCCAAGCCTGGCCTAGTGCGCATGGTGCAGGGAGACATCCAGCAGGGGAAGGGGAAACTCCCTAGAGACCACACGCTCTGCAGTGCATCCACACAACCCAGCATCAAGACCCAGAGCGCACGGAACAGGGAGAAGTCCAGCACGGGAGGTGGAAGCTCGGCAGAGACCACACACCCTGTGGTACCACCCCGTGATCCAGTAGCCCAGCCAAGTCCAAGCTGAAAAGAGAAGTGGCTCCCTGGAGAGGCCCAAGACCCGATGCAACCACACACACAAGGCACTAGTGGCCAACTGAGCAGTCACTGAGGTAGCCATTCTAAATTGGCAACCACAGCAACATCTTAGTCAGTCAATAGTGTCAAACCTGTAGACTGTGAAACCCCCTGCCACAATGAATAAACATCAAAGAAAAGATACCAGAAATACGAAAAATCAAGAAAGTACACCACCAAAGGATAATAACTCTCAAGCTCTAGATCCTACAGAACAAGAAGCCCTTGAAATGACTGACAAGGAATTTCGAGTGATAATTCTAAGGAAAGTGAATGAGATACAAGAAAACTCAGGTACACATCATGATGAAAGGAGGAAAAGTATACAGGACCTGAAAGAAGTAATGTACAAGGAAATCAATGCCCTGAAAAAAAATGTAGCAGAACTTGCCGAACTGAAGAAGTTATTCGGCAAAGTAAAAAAAAAACAACAGAGAGTTTAACCAGCAGGCTTGTGGAAATTGAAGAGAGAACCTCTGGCCTTGAAGATGGGCTGTTTAAAATAACACAAGAAGACAAAAAAAAAAGAGAAAAGAATCAAAGGCATTGAAGAAAATCTGAGAGAGATATCATACAACCTTAAGCGCTCAAATATCCGAGTCATGGGAATTCCAGAAGGGGATGGAAAAGGAGATTGCATTGAAAACTTATTCAACAAAATAGTGGCAGAAAACTTCCCAGGTATAGGAAAAATCACAGATCTTCAGATCCAGGAAGCTCAACGATCTCCAAACGTATTCACCCAAAAAGATCTTCTCCAAGACATATTATAGACAAATTGGCAAAACTCAAAGACAAAGAGAGAATCTTAAAAGCTGCAAGAGAGAAGGGTCAAATCACCTATATGGGAGCCCCAATCAGGCTAACATCAGACTTTTCATCTCAAAACCTAAAAGCCAGAAAGGAATGGGATGATATATTCAAAATACTAAAAGACAGAGATTGCCAGCCAAGAATACTGTACCTTGCAAGGCTGTTCTTCCGAAATGAAGGGCAAATAGTATATTTCTCAGACAAACAAAAACTGTGGGAGTTCACCACCACATGACCACCCTTACAAAAAATTCTCAAGGGACTACGGGGTTTGGTTCCTGAAAAATAACTACCACTGCCATATAAACCGAAGAAAAATCATAACCCACTAGTATAATGAAAATGGCATTCATGAAGAGAAAACAAACAAACGAAAAGGCTATCTATAACCCAGGGAACCAACAAACACAGAAAACCAACCCTAAATCAGAAAGTAAGGAACAAAAGACACCTAAGACAACCAAAGAATAATCAATACAATGCTAGGAATAAATCAACACTTTTCAATAACAACTCTTAATGTAAAAGGCTTAAATTCCCCCAATCAAAAGACACAGACTGGCTGACTGGATTAAAAAGGAGGACCCAACTATATGCTGCCTTCAAGAGACCCACCTCACCCATAAAGACTCACATAGACTAAGAGTGAAAGGATGGAAAAACATTTACCATGCAAACAGAAAAGAAAAACGAGCTGGAGTAGCTATTCTTATATCTGATAAAATAGACTTTAAACTAAAAACCATAAAAAGAGACAATGAGGGACACTACATAATGATAAAAGGATTGATCAATCAAGAAGACATAACAATCATAAATATATACACACCCAATGTTGGAGCAGCCAGATTTATAAAACAAACTCTATTAGACCTAAAGAAGGAAATAGATATTAATACCACAATAGCAGGGGACCTGAACACCCCACTGTCAATATTGGACAGATCATCTAGGCAAAGAATCAGCAGAGAAACAGAAGATCTAAACAATATTCTAGACCAATTGAACTTGGCAGATATCTACAGAACATTCCATCCAACGACCTCAGAATATTAATTCTTCTCATCAGCACAAAGATAATTCTCCAGGATAGATCACATATTAGGTCACTAATCAACTCTCAACAAATTCAAAGTAATTGGAATTACACCATGTATTTTTTCGGACCACAATGGATTAAAATTAGAAATCAATGACAAACAAAGTTATGGAAAGTATACAAACACATGGAAATTAAACAGAATTCTACTTAATGACATGTGGGTCCAAGAAGAAATAAAACAGGAAATTCAAAAATTTATGGAAACTAATGAAAATAATGATACATCATACCAATACCTCTGGGATACTGTAAAAGCAGTACTAAGGGGGAAATTTATTGCATCAAATGCACACCTCAGAAGAATGGAAAGATGGCAAGTGAACAACCTAACACTTCACCTTAAAGAACTAGAAAACAAGAACAATCCAAACCTAAAGTTAGCAGACAGAAAGAAATCATTAAGATCAGAGCAGAACTGAATGAATTTGAAACCCAAAAAACAATACAAAAGATCAATGAATCAAAAAGATGGTTTTTTGAAAAGATAAATAGAATTGACAAACCATTAGCATGGCTAACTAAAAAAATAACAGAGAAGATTCAAGTAACAAAAATTAGAAATGAAAAGGGTGATATTACAACTGATTCATCTGAAATACAAGGAATCATTCGAGACTACTATAAACAACTATATGCCAACAAATTTGAAAATCTGGAGGAAATGAATAAATTTTTGGTCACACACAAGCTCCCAAAACTGAGCCATGAAGATGTAGAAAATCTGAACAGACCAATAACAATAAAGGAGATTGAAGCTGTTATCAGGAGGCTCCCAACAATGAAAAGCCCAGGACTAGATGGATTCACAGCAGAATTTTACCAAACTTTCAAAGACGAATTAACACCAGTTCTTTACAAACTATTCCAAAAGACTGAAACAGACGCAAATCTCCCAAACTCATTCTATGAAGCAAACATCATCCTGATACCAAAACCAGGTAAATGTACAACCCAAAAAGAAAACTACAGGCCGATATCCTTGATGAATACAGATGCAAAAATCCTCACTAAAATATGAGCAAACAGAATACAGCAACACATACGTAAAATTATTCACCACGATCAAGTGGGATTCATCCCAGGGATGCAAGGTTAGTTCAACATATGCAAATCAATAAATGTGATACACCGTATTAATAAAATCAAACACAAGGACCATATGATCATCCCTATAGATGCTGAAAAAGCATTTGATACACTGTCAATATCATCCTGAATGGGGAAAAGTTGAAAGCTTTTCCTTTAAGAACAGGAACTAGACAAGGATGCCCAGTCTCACCACTCCTATTCAACATAGTATTGGGAGTACTAGCCAGAGCAATCAGAGAAGAGAAGGAAATAAAGGGTATCCAGATTGGAAAAGATGAAGTCAAACTGTCCCTGTTTGCAGATGACATGATCCTATATATCGAACAGCGTAAAGCCTCTACAAAAAAACTTTTGGAGTTGATAAATGATTTCAGCAAAGTAGCAGGATACAAAATCAACACACAAAAATCAGTAGCATTTCTATTCTCCAATAGTGAACATAACGAAAGAGAAATCAAGAAACCTTGCCCATTTACAATATATAGCCACCAAAAAAATAAAATACTTAGGAATTGAGTAAACTAAGGATGTGAAAAATCTCTATAATGAGAACTACAAACCACTGCTGAGAGAAATTAGAGAGGATATAAGAAGAAGGAAGATATCCCATGTTCTTGGATTGGAAGAATCAACATTGTGAAAATGTACATACAACCCAAAATGAAATACAAATTCAATGTAATCCCCATCAAAATTCCAATGACATTTTTCTCAGAAATGGAATTATCCAGACATTTATATTGAATATCAAAAGACCACACAAAGCCACAGCAATGGTGAGCAAAAAAAATAAAGCTGGAGGCATAACACTACCTGACTTTTAACTATACTACAAACCTATAAAAACCAAAACAGTATGGTACAGGCATAAAAACAGACACACTGATCAATGGAATAGTACAGAGAATCCGGAAATCAACCCACACACCTACAGCCATCTGATCTCTGACAAAGGCAGCAAGCTTATACACTGGGTAAGAGAATGCCTCTTCAGCAAATGGTGCTGGGTGAACTTGATATCACTATGCAGGAGAATGAAACTAGACCCATACCTTTCACCATACACTAAAATCAACTCAAAATGGATTAAAGAATTAAATATACACCCTGAAACAATAAAGCTTCTTAAAGAAAACATAGGAGAAAAACTTCAGGAATTAGGGCTGGACACAGACTTCGTGAATACGACCCCAAAAGCACGGGCAACCAAAGGAAAAACAAAGAAATGGGATTATATCAAACTAAAAAGCTTCTGCACAGCAAAAAAAAAAAAAAACAATTAATATAGTTAGAAGAAAACCAACAGTGTGGGAGAAAATATGTTCAAAATAAATATCTGGCAAAAGATTAATATCCAGAATATACAAGGAACTCAAACAACTTTACAAGAAAAAAACCAGCAACCCAATTAAAAAATGGGCAAAAGAGCTAAGTAGGCATTTCTCTAAGGAAGATATACAAATGGCCAACTGAGATATGAAAAAATGCTCAACATCACTCAGCATTCAGGAAATGCAAATCCTGACCTCACTGAGATACCATCTCACCCCAATTAGGATGGCTAAAATCCAAACGACTGTGAATGATAAATGCTGGCGAGGTTGCAGAGAAAAAGGAACTCTCGTACATTGTTGGTGGGACTGCAAAATGGTGCAGCCTCTATGGAAAATGGTATGGAGGTTCCTCAAACAATTGCAGATAGATCTACCATATGACCCAGCTATCCCACTGCTGGGCATATACCCAGAGGAATGGAAATCGTCAATTCGAAGGTATACCCGTTCCTCAATGTTCATCGCGGCGCTCTTTACAATAGCCAGAAGTTGGAACCGGCCCAAATGTCCATCATCAGATGAGTGAATACGGAAAATGTGGTATATCTACACAATGGAATACTACTCACCTATAAAAAAGAATGAAATACTGCCATTTGCAACAACATGGATGGACCTCGAGAGAATTATATTAAGTGAAACATGTCAGGCACAGAAAGAGAAATACCACATGTTCTCACTTATTGGTGTGAGATAAAAATAAATAAATAAATTCACACACACACAAAAGAAAAAAGCGGGGACCCAAACTGATACCAGCACATCAATGTTCACAGCACCATTACTCACAATAGACAAAAGGTGAAAGCAACAGATGTGTCAAATCAACAAATTCATGGATAAACAAAATGTGATCTATACCTACAAGGCAATATTATTCAGTCATAACAGGAATGAGACTCTCAGCCCTGGCGCAGGTTGCTGTGAGATCGGGAGGCTGGCGCAAAGCGCCTGACCAGCAGGCAGCACATGAACAGAATGCAGGGAGCTGGCCTGGAAGCCCGAGGGGCGGGGCCTCCTCTCTGGCCCAGGCCTGGTGCTCCGGGACCCAGCGAGGACTTCCGGGAGCCTTGCAGACGCCCGGCTGTGCGTCCCCATGTGTTGCGCCACAGCTGATGCTTCCTCCTACCTGACTTCCGGCCGCCACCGCCGCCATTTTGCTCATGCTGAAGACCCACAGCCGGGAGGGCATCCTGGAGCTGAACGGAGCTGACAGAGCTGCTGTCGCTATGCAGTCGTCACCACTGAGGGTGGCTGTGGTGTGCTCATGCAACCAGAATCGGAGCATGGAGGCACACAACGTCCTCAGCAAACGAGGATTCAATGTCCGGTCCTTTGGAACAGCAACTCGCGTGAAGCTTCCAGGATCAACACCCCACAAGCCGAATGTTTATGATTTCAGTACCACATATGATCAGATGTACAATGATCTTCTTAGGAAAGACAAAGAATTCTATACAAGCAATGGCATTTTGTATATGTTGGACAGAAATAAGAGAATCAAGCCCCGGCCAGAAAGGTTCCAGAGCTGCAACGATGTGTTTGATCTGATCCTCACGTGTGAAGAGAGAGTCTATGACAAGGTGGTAGAACATCTGACTTCCAGAGAACAGGAGACCTGCCAGCCAGTGCACGTGGTCAACGTGGACATCCAGGACAACCAAGAAGAAGCCACCCTTGGAGCGTTCCTCATCTGTGAGATCTGCCAGTGTCTTCAGCTCCTGGAGGACATGGACAACAAGATGGAGGAGCTGCTGCAGGAGTTGGAGAAGAAGAGGGGCAAGACCTTTCTGCACACCGTGTGCTTCTACTGATGCTGCTGGCCACTCGTGGCTCAGCCTCCTGAAGGTATCTTCTTGAACTTCCAATTGTTAGGACTTTTCCTTCCTAGTATTTCTTTTGGCTTTTAGGTATTGCCTCGGTAGACAGCACTGTTACTTGAATAACCTGTACATGTGAAATGGGAAGACACATATAAATACCAGATTAAAAGCAAGTTTTTTCTATCCCCCTTTTACTTATGAGTAAGACATAGAAAACGAAGTTTTTTTCTATAACCAAAAAAAGAAGAAAAAATGGTTTATAGTACATTTCGCCCAACATATGTGCGTCTGTGGTTGTGCGTGCCTTTCTCTTTTCTTCTCCCCTAACTGGCTGGACTGTAGAAATACCTGAATAAAGCCACGAGCTGCCTCTTTTTAGGAAAGAACCTGGAATTGTCCAGTAAGTGGATGCTACTGGTCAAAAAAGGGGGGGGAGAGGAGATTCTGATATATGCTACATATTTATGGGGTACCATCTGATGTTTTGACACATATATAATGTTGTATAATAATCAGACTATGGTACTTAATGTATCAATCACCTCGTGCATTTATCATTTCTTTGTGGCAAAAACATTCAAAAGCCTCTCTAGCTATTATGCAGTATGCTATCAAGTACAGAGATTTGTGTTTGAGAATGATTTTTTAAAGTTGTGGGTATAGATAGTGTTACAGTCCAAATGTTTGTGTTCCTCTACAATTCATGTTTATCACCAAGGTCTGGGGTTCCATCCCTGTACTGGCCACAAAAAATAAAAAAATGTAAAGTTTATGTGTTGAAACCTGACTTACAAGGTGACGATATTAAGAGGTGAAACATTTGGAAGGTGATGATGCCATGAGGGCTCATCCCTCATGAATGGGATTTGTACCTTTATAAAAGGGCTTGAGGGAGCCGGTTTGCTCCTCCCACCATGTGAGAATACACTGTTTGTCCCTTCTGTCACGTGAAAATACATAGAAGGTGCCATCAGGAGGAACAGCCCTTACCAGACACCAAATCTGCTGGCACCTTCATCTGGGACTTCCAGCTTCCAGAACTGTGAGCAATAAATTTCTGTTGCTGTAAATGACCTGGGATAAAGTATTTTGTTACAGCAATCCAAACAGACTAAGATGGTGATGAGGTTTACACAATAATATGAAGGTATTTAATGCCACTTAATTGCACACTTATATATGGTTAAAATGATAAAGATTCTATGTATGTTTTACCACAGTTAAAAAAAAAAACTGAGATATCAGACTCTTTCCCGTCAGACTGGGTGTGTACACACACACACACACACACACACACACACACACACACACACACACACACACACACACACAAGCAAATCTGATAATACCCAATGTGAGTAAGGTCTGTATTTATGAATAGTCCCATAATCTTCTAAGAAATGCCAAGATATTTTGGATGTAGGAGGCAAAGGAGCTGAAGAGAAAAGAAGGAAATGTCAAAGGAGGGTGAAATGGGACCCAGTGTGTAATGTTAGTAGGTCAGCACTTGAATTGTAGACGGAACCAGTGAACAGTTCCCAGTGGCAGGTCTAGGATCAAACATGACTAACGTTCAACTTTTAAATTAAGGTGTGTTTTTTTTTTCTTTTTGCTGTTCATCTCTGAGTTATATGGAAAAACCGATTTTTTCCTTTTATTAGTGAAGAAAAACAGCATCTGTAAACAGCATTTATTTTATTTGAACAACACACAAGAAGAAAAATAGCTCAGATTATAAGTCTATACATTTTTCTAACTGGCAAGAAAATTTATGTTGAGGCAAATCGTAATAAGTCCAGTGAGGTAATAAAAAATGGGTTTGTATCACGACGTCGTTTAGCAAATGTAATTTTCAGTGACAAATTTGAAGTTCTATCATTTTTAACTTTAGAAATACAAACACATTTCTATAATAAACATTTAAAATGTAATTCCTGTAGTAAATTTAAACACTAAGGTTACAGACTACAGCCTTTGTAGTTAAAAATGTCATATTACAGGCTCTCTCAACCATTGAAGACCAAACATACAATGGAAACTGTCGTTATATTTACAAGAGACAGATCATGTATTCATTCAAAGTTAAAGGAAAATCTTTATTCCCCTTGGCTTAAGGTTCTTCTTCCACTGTGTTCTCCAACACTACCAAACGTAGCCACTCCATTTAGTCTTCCTTATCCCTTTGAATAATAAATAAACTAGGACTTTAAAGAATTTGTGACCTATGCTTTAGTTTTAATTTTAAAGAAGGTGGAACAAAATTATTCTTTAACTTATAGATATACATACACATAACTTACACAACACATCCTTTAATGCCTTTTTGAAAACATTTAAGTTTTTAATGTATTTTAGGATGTTTTTTATTTGTTTTGATAGGTATAGTTAGTCGCTTTTAATCATTATTTTTTAGATGTAAAGCGAAAATCGTTTTTAGTATAATTTTGTTACCTGGAACAATTTTAGTTCTTAGCCTTTTAACATATTGCCCCAGACTAATTATGCCAATACTAGGCTCATACAATATGAAGGCTTCTATATTACTATGAGTGGTTATAAAAGAGTACTTCAAAAAGTTCATTGAAAAATGCAATTAAATGATAATACAAACTTACCCATGATCTTTTTGAAGACCACTTGTATTATGGATAAGTTCTGAATTATTTTTAATGTATATGTGCCATGATTCATTAATAATGTCACATACTCCTTTTTGCTGGATAAAATAATATTGAGATCCATATGACTTTACATTTTTTTCTTGTCATTTGGTCTGAGGAGTTGTCTGTGTTATTAGTCATCTGTAGTATACATAAGCCCTGTCTTTCCTCACTCAGAAAACTTTGTTAGCTCCCATACTTACTACAGTTAAGGTAGCTTTTACTCAAAATTTTTCAAATGACATATTATCACACCAAGTGAAAGTTACTGCATCATGGGAATATTTCTTTAGAACTATGGGGAATATTGGCACAGACACACATTTAGATATTTAAATCTCTCACATACTGATCCACCATAAAGATGGTAGCACTGCTTTTAAGTCCTTGAACTTGTGAAACAAAAAGACATTAGCAGGAAGCAGATGAAAGCTGATCAATTTCATGAAGATTAACCTATTCACTCAGTTGTAGCGAGCCCCTTTCTCTCTGCATTGGCAAAGTCTCTTATCCTTCCCTTTGGAATGGCATTTTTTAATTCTGAGATTCACTGACACAAACCAGCAACCTCTAGGGTGATTGTTATACACAGGTAAATTCATAGTGGTTATGCCCTAGAACATTGTTTTTACCTGTCATGAGAGCAATTACGAGTACATTCTTTTCTAAAAATGCTAGTTTTATTTGATTATGAGGAGACTGAAAGTGAAGTTGGGGCTGAAGAAGGTTCTAGTTGGGTCCTGTGCTAACTGTTGCTCTGTCAGAAATACTCACAAATCTCTCCCTGAGGTGTTATGCTGTACAATGCACTATGATATGACAACTCGGGATCTTACATCCAGTAAAGCACGTTCTTTATTTCAGTTTAGGTTCTGAACAGGACTAGCTATGGCCTTAGGCAGGGATATATGACACCATTTTTGATGTGGCTCTAATCTTCACACTGTAGAACATGGCACGGTTCATATAGGTCGATTGGTTAGTTTTTCATACCTGTATACGGAATGCCTCAACAAACTGTGATATCAGTCTGTCATCTTCTCCTCATAAAATCAGCTGAGTATAGTACTAGTCATTTGAAAAGGAAGAAATAATAATTTTCCCCTTTGAGTACATTATAGACTCTTGGCATTTCATAGACTTGTCTGGTTTTAATTAAATATAATAATTCTCTCTTCGATGATCATATGTCACAGTTTGGCAGTTGGTAGCTCATTTGAACTTGCTCCTGTGTCTCGTACTCCTAGACTATTTAAAAACAACAAGACATATAGGTTCAGCTTGCACATTCCCGTTTGCATCACAAAAATCAACTACTCCCTAAGGGACCCTGGTTTACTAGAGGATAGCACTAGAAAGATTCAATAGATCTACACAATTTTATAATAGTTTTTGAAAGTAATTTAATATTACTTATTTAGATTTTAATGCATCCCAGTTGTGAACCTTTGTTTGCTTGGACATTACAATCAACTTAAGTAATGTTACTTGAGATTTATAAAGAAAGGTAAGTGTAATAGTTGTAACAGAACAATTTTAGCTTTGATTCAGACATCTGAATTTTTGCATCAACATGTATTTGAAACCTCTATCCCAATTTTTGGATAAATGGGTTATCATCACAAAGACAAAAGAGACAATTATATTTAAAGTAAAAACACAAATTATTTTAATCTAGTTGAAACATTACTTGGGATTATATTACACATATTGTCACACTGTAATTCTAGTCTTAATAGATATTTTTTTTCATTTAAAAAAATTTTTTTAAATTTTTTAAATTTTTATTTATTTATTTATATTTTAAATTTTATTTTGTCGATATACATTGTGGCTGATTATTGCTCCCCATCACCAAAACCTCCCTCCCTTCTCCCTCCCCCCCCCAACAATGTCCTTTCTGTTTGCTGGTCGTATCAAGTTCAAATAATTGTGGTTGTTATATCTTCTTCCCCCCCCCCCGGTTTGTGTGTGTGTGTGTGTGTGTGTGAATTTATATATTAATTTTTAGCTCCCACCAATAAGTGAGAACATGTGGTATTTCTCTTTCTGTGCCTGACTTGTTTCACTTAATAAAATTCTCTCAAGGTCAATCCATGTTGTTGCAAATGGCAGTATTTCATTCGTTTTTATAGCTGAGTAGTATTCCATTGTGTAGATGTACCACATTTTCCGTATCGACTCATCTGGTGATGGGCATTTGGGCTGGTTCCAACTCTTGGCTATTGTAAAGAGTGCTGCGATAAACATTGGGATACAGGTATACCTTCGACTTGATGATTTCCATTCCCCTGGGTATTTTGCCAACAGTGGGATGGCTGGGTCTTATGGTAGATCTATTTGCAATTGTTTGAGGAACCTCCATACCATTTTCCATAGAGGCTGCACCGTTTTGCAGTCCCACCAACAACGTATGAGAGTTCCTTTTTCTCCGCAACCTCACCAGCATTTATCGTTCAGCGTCTTTTGGATTTTAGCCACCCTAACTGGGGTTAGATGGTATCTCAATGTGGTTTTGATTTGCATTTCCCGGATGCTGAGTGAGGTTGAGCATTTTTTCATATGTCTGTTGGCCATTTGGATATCTTCCTTAGAGAAATGCCTATTTAGTTCTTTTGCCCATTTTTAAATTGGGTTGCTTGTTTTCTTCTTGTAAAGTTGTTTGAGTTCCTTATATATTCTGGATATTAATCCTTTGTCAGATATATATTTTGCAAATATTTTCTCCCACTATGTTGGTTGTCTTTTAACTCTTTTAATTGTTTCTTTTGCTGTGCAGAAGCTTTTCAGTTTGATATAATCCCATTTGTTTATTTTTCCTTTGGTTGCCCGTGCTTTTGTGGTCGTATTCATGAAGTCTGTGCCCAGTCCTATTTCCTGAAGTGTTTCTCCTATGTTTTCTTTAAGAAGTTTTATTGTTTCAGGGTGTATATTTAAATCCTTAATCCATTTTGAGTTGATTTTAGTATACAGCGAGAGGTATGGGTCTAGTTTCATTCTCCTGCATATGGATATCCAGTTATCCCAGCACCATTTGCTGAAGAGGCAGTCCCTTCGCCACTGAATAGGCTTGGTGCCTTTGTCAAAGATCAGATGGCAGTAAGTGTGTGGGTTGATTTCTGGATCCTCTATTCTATTCCATTGGTCAGTGTGTCTGTTTTTATGCCAGTACCATACTGTTTTGGTTATTATACCTTTGGAGTATAGCTTAAAGTCAGTTAGTGTTATGCCTCCAGCTTAATTTTTTTTTGCTCAGCATTGCTTTGGCTATGCGTGGTCTTTTACTGTTCCATATAAATGTCTGGATAGTTTTTTCCGTTTCTGAGAAAAATGTCTTTGGAATTTTGATGGGGATTGCATTGAATTTGTATATCACTTTGGGTAGTATGGACATTTTCACTATGTTGATTCTTCCAATCCAAGAGCATGGGATATCTTTCCATCTTCTTGTATCCTCTCTAATTTCTCTCAGCAGTGGTTTGTAGTTCTCATTATAGAGATTTTTCACCTCCTTGGTTAACTCAATTCCTAAGTATTTTATTTTTTTGGTGGCTTTTGTAACTGGGCAGGCTTTCTTGATTTCTCGTTCTGCATGTTCACTATTGGAGAAAAGAAATGCTACTGATTTTTGTGTGTTGATTTTGTATCCTGCTACTGTGCTGAAGTCATTTATCAATTCCAACAGTTTTTTTGTAGAGGTTTTAGGCTGTTCGATATATAGGATCATTTCAGCTGCAAACAGGGACAGTTTGACTTCATCTTTTCCAATCTGGATGCCCTTTATTTCCTTCTCTTCTCTGATTGCTCTGCCTAGTACTTCCAACACTATGTTGAATAGGAGTGGTGAGAGTGGGCATCCTTGTCTAGTTCCAGTTCTTAAAGGAAAAGCTTTCAGCTTTTCCCCATTCAGGATGATATTGGCTGTAGGTTTGGCATATATGGCTTTAATTATGTTGAGATACTTTCCCTCTATACCTAACTTACAGAGGGTCTTTGTCATGAATTAGTGCTGAACTTTATCAAATGCTTTTTCAGCATCTATAGAGATGATCATATGGTCCTTGTGTTTGAGTTTATTAATATGGTGTATCACATTTATTGATTTGCGTATGTTGAACCAACCTTGCATCCCTGGGATGAATCCCACTTGATCGTGATGAATAATTTTACGTATGTGTTGCTGTATTCTGTTTGCTAGTATTTTAGTGAGGATTTTTGCATCTATATTCATCAAGGTTATTGGCCTGTAGTTTTCTTTATTGGTTATAGCTTTATCTGGTTTTGGTATCAGGATGATGTTTGCTTCATAGAATGAGTTTGGGAGATTTGCGTCCGTTTCAATCTTTTGGAATACTTTGTAAAGAATCGGTGTCAATTCCTCTTTGAATGTTTGGTAAAATTCTGCTGTGAATCCATCTGGTCCTGGGCTTTTCTTTGTTGGGAGCCTTCTGATAACAGCTTCAATCTCCTTTATTGCTATTGGTCTGTTCAAACTTTCTACGTCTTCACGGTTCAGTTTTGGGAGTTTGTGTGTGTCCAGAAATTTATCCATTTCCTCCAGATTTTCAAATTTGTTGGCGTATAGTTGTTTATAGTAGTCTCGAATGATTCCTTGTATTTCAGATGAATCAGTTTTAATATCGCCTTTTTCATTTCTAATTTTTGTTATTTGAGTCTTCTCTCTTCTTTTTTTTGTTAGCCATGCTAATGGTTTGTCAATTTTATTTATCTTTTCAAAAAACCAACTTTCTGATTCGTTGATCTTTTGAATTGATTTTTGGTTTTCAATTTCATTCAGTTCTGCTCTGATCTTAATGATTTCTTTCCGTCTGCTAACTTTAGGTTTGGATTGTTCTTGTTTTTCTAGTTCTTTAAGGTGAAGTGTTAGGTTGTTCACTTGCCATCTTTCTATTCTTCTGAAGTGAGCGTTTAATGCAATAAATTTTCCCCTCCATACTGCTTTTGCAGTATCCCACAGGTTTTGGTATGATGTATCATTATTTTCATTAGTTTCAATAAATTTTTTGATTTCCTGCTTGATTTCTTCTTGGACCCATATGTCATTAAGTAGAATGCTGTTTAATTTCCATGTGTTTGTACAGTTTCCAGAGTTTCGTTTGTTATTAATTTCTAGTTTTAATCCATTGTGGTCTGAGAAGATACATGGGATAATTCCAATTTTTTTGAATTTATTGAGACTTGATTTGTGACCTAATATGTGATCTATCCTGGAGAATGATCCATGTGCTGATGAGAAAAATGAATATTCTGAGGTTGTTGGGTGGAATGTTCTGTAGATATCTGCCAATTCCAATTGGTCTAGAGTCTTGTTTAGATCTTGTGTTTCTCTACTGATTCTTTGCCTAGATGATCTGTCTAATATTGACAGTGGGGTGTTCAGGTCCTCTGCTATTGTGGTATTAGTGTCTATTTCCTTCTTTAGGTCTAATAGAGTTTGTTTTATAAATCTGGCTGCTCCAACATTGGGTGCGTATATATTTATGATTGTTATGTCTTCTTGATGGATCAGACCTTTTATCATTAAGTAGTGTCCCTCATTGTCTCTTTTTATGGTTTTTAGTTTAAAGTCTATTTTGTCAGATATAAGAATAGCTACTCCAGCTCGTTTTTCTTTTCTATTTGCATGGTAAATCTTTTTCCATCCTTTCACTCTTAGTCTGTGTGAATCTTTATGGGTGAGGTGGGTCTCTTGTAGGCAGCATATAGTTGGGTCCTGCTTTTTGATCCAGTCAGCCAGTCTGTGTCCTTTAATTGGGGAATTTAAGCCTTTTATATTAAGAGTTATTATTGAAAGGTGTTGATTTATTCCTAGCATTTTATTGGTTGTTTGAGACTAATGACTAACTAGGATGTTGCTGTGGTTGCCAATTTCGTATGGCTCCCTCCGTGACTGCTCAGTTGGCCTCTAGTGCCTTGTGTGTGTGGTTGCCTCGGGTCTTGGGCTTCTCCGGGGAGCCACCTTTCTGGTCAGCTTGGACTCTGCTGGACTGGTGGATCACGTACCACAGGGTGTGTGATCTCTGTTGAGCTTTCACTTCCTGTGCAGGACTTCTCCCTGTTCTGTGTGCTCTGGCCCAGGCTGTTAGATCGTGCAGTGGCGACCCCACCAGGTGTGTGGTTTCTGTCGAGTCTCCACCTCCCTGGCCACACGTCTCCCCACTCTGTGCGCACTGTGCTGGGCTGGGGCGTGTCTTCTGCACCCCTCGTCTATCAGCTGGGCCTTCAAGACCCTGCTTGGCACTGCCTCGCCCAGGAAGTCTACCAGGTTTCTGCTAGGCACAGACGACCGGTCTCTCTGGGTGCCTTTGTAGCACTATGTAGATCTTTTTCGGGTCTTCTTCACCTTTGTATCCCCCCAGTATAATCCGAGTCTAGCGCCCACCTGCAGCCTGGTCTCCGGCAGGTTCAAGCGGACCTGGGATCTCTCCTACCACACTATTCCCGACCAGAAATTCGTTAGGCTTTTTTCCAAACTGGTGGCCCTAGAGATGTTATCTGCCTCCCATTAACAGGGAGTTTACCTGGGGCCGGAATCCAGGGTGTGGTGGAGTGACAGTCGGCCCGCCCATACTTCCTTGCCCTCCCGACACTGGCCGGGGACACCCCCTGCCACCAGCCCCGCCAGAGAACCGCGGAGGGAGTGGGAGGGGAGGCCGGCCCGCAGCCTCCGGAAAGCCCCGTGCCAGGCCAAGCAAGTGGGAGGGCTCAGTGATGGCCGAGCTGGGCGGGGCTGCCCGCACCTGGGAAAATGGAGGCAGCACCGGGGCGGTGAGTGGCCTGGTGGTGCAGCCGGGAGCCGGGTGGGCATCCACCCTCCGAACAGAGCTGTGCCAGGGGTCACTCACAGTGCTGTGCCAGGTCGGGTGCTCACTCCGTCTCTGGTTTGTTGCCTTCCCCGTTCTCGGCCGCTGCCGCCTCAGGCTGTTCAGTCACGGCGCGGCTCGGGCGCTCCCAGGAATCTTCTTTAATGCCGGCCTGAAACCTCGAATCGTGAATAGGGCAGCTGGCCGCCTTCAGCGCGGCCCCGGCCTCCAGGATCCTGTCTGCATCCACAGCAGCCCTGGCGCCGCGTTCCCAGTTTCGAGACTCGCTTTTGCAGCTAAGAAACAGTTCTTTTCCTGCTCCTCACTTCAAAGCTGTTGCCTGTAAATGAGGCAGCCTCTCCTGCTGGGGGCAAAGTGGCGGTCACCCCTTACGACCGGCCAGCAGCAGCGGTCCTCCCTTAAGAGATGGCAAGAGGAAGGTCCACAAGTTTCCCGACTGCCTGAGGCCCAGTGGCCACCTTTTCCACCTCAGCTACTCCACGCCAGCCGCTGCAGCCGCCGCCATCTTGAAAAACCTAGTCTTAATAGATTTTAATGTTTAAAAGGTTCTTGAGCGGAAGGCATTTCAAAATTATAAATATTTTAAATTATCTTATATTATAAAAAGCATGGGGTACACCATCCCCATTACAATCATACATGGTAAAGCCAGAAAAAAATATTAACCTCCTTTTTAAAGTATGAGGTTTCAAGACATAATAATCTTCAAAAAGTTTTTCCCATGTGTGGTTGGTATTATTCATCTTGTAACAAAAGGTCATAATATCTGCTTTTCACGTAAATATATTTTATATGCATGTAATCTATCTGGCCAAATCTCAACATACATTCTATTTTGAAAGTTTTATGGTGTCAATTACACATATTGAAATTGTTTTTCCACTTAAAAGTTACCTTTCTGTATTAGTCCATTTCTGTTGCTTATAACAAAAATACCTGGAACGGGATAATTTGCAAAGAGCCAATATGTATTGCTTATAGTTTCTGAGGCGAGGGAGTCCGAAGTCCAGGGAACACATCTGGCGAAGGCCTTCTTTGGTGGCGGCTTTACAGCAATGCAGGGTGTCACGCAGCGGGAATGGCAGAGCAGAGCTAACTCCTCACCGCTGCTTTTAAAGCCCTCAGAACCAGGGTGCCCATGACCACCATTAAACAATCAACTTATTAATCCATTTACCAGGGCATGGTCCTTACAATCTAATCATCTCTTCAAGGTCCCAACTTTCAATTACCATAATAGGATTTCTCACCCTCTTAACACTGTCACATTGGGGTTAAGTTTCTAATACATGGACCTTGGGTGACACAATTCACTCCACAGCACGTTCTAAGTAGAAAATTATTTTTAAGTAGTTTGTCCGTTGAACACTAATTTTTAAGGTTCATTCATTTGTACAAACACAGTGTTTAAATTTTTCAGTTCCATTTCTAAGCGCATATCTTTGTCTTTAAAAATATAAACATTAGTAAACATAACTTTCAAGAGAGGATGTGAAGATAAGAAAAATAGAGAAAAATTGAACCAGCTTTTCCCCTGTCTACACCACAGTTTTACAATGTGTCTGTGTGTGTGAGAGAGAGACAAAGAGAGAGGCACAATCACATCCAAACTTTTAGTCCTAGGTTCATGTATGTATTTTCTTTAACTATTTCAATTTGATCACTTAATTTTCCTAAAATCTGTGTGATTTTATGCAGAAATGTTACTTATCCAGATTACCTCTGGAATACGGTAGTTACTAATGGTAGGCCAAGCTGCTAAAACAAATAAATAAATAAACAAACCCCAGATATTCAGTGGCTTCAAAACAAGAAAGCTCCTTACCACTTTGGTTGAGGGCCAGAGTTCCAGTCAGCAGCCACCATATTCATTTTAATCATTCCCCTGAATTATTACAAGGATTGATGGATGATTACCAGAGTGATGGGGGCCTTGCCAACTTCAACAAATGGTTTTTACCACCACTCTAGTTCTCTGTGTTCCAGACACTTGGAAGGGATAAAGTGAATGGAGAATATCACATGGTAGACTTTTATATGCACCGGGTACATCCCTTCTGTTCACAATCTACTAACTAGAAAACGATCACTTGCAACATCTTAAGTTGGCACAGATTTGACAGGAAAGGATAGTGTTATCAAAGAAAGTAACACAATTCAACTGGCATACCCCTGGTTTTGTCTCCATTTTCTGATGATTCAGCTTAAAATAAGTATGGATTTGATGCTGGATATCTTCTGTTTGCCATATATAACAAGCTCACAGCTATCATCATACTCAACAGTGAAAAATTGAAAGCTTTTTTCCTAAGGTTAGGAACAACATATGTTTCATACATAGTAAACACTAAAGACTCCAATAGAAAACTGTTAGAACGTTTTCCAACATGTATTCAACATTTTGAAGGATACAAATCATACAAAAATCAGTAGTGATTCTGTACACTAAAAATGAACTCTCCAATAAAAATTTTTCAAAAATCCCTTTTGCAACAGCCAACAAAAACATTAAATACTTAGGAATACATTTAACCAAGGAGGTGAAGAATTGATACATTTAAAACTATGAAATATTGATAAAAGAAATTGAAGAAGACAAAAATTATTGGAAAGATGTCCTGTGTTCATGGAGTGAAAAAATTAATATTGCTAAAATGTCCATACTGCTCAAACTAATCTACAGATTCGATGAAATTCCTATCAAAATTCCAATGAAATTTTTCACAGAATTAGAAAAAAATCCTAAAATTCCTATGGAACTACAAAAAAGAAAAAAAGACTACAAATGCAATCGTTTTTCTTTTTTTAGGGTTCTAATTTCTCCACATCATCTCAACACTTGTTATGGTTCATTTTTTTCATTATATCCATCCTAGCCACTGTGAAGTAGTATCTCACTGTGGTTTTGATTTACATTTCCCTAGTGAATAATGATGTTGAGCACTTTTTTCATGTGCTTACTGGCCATTTGTATGTCTTCTTTGGAGACTGTCTATTCAGATCTTTTAACTACATTTCTTTTTTTTTTTAAGTAGTAAGAAAGTAAATTTTATTTAAACCTAAACACAACAAAGGATTTCAACATTAAGCACTGGAAAAGGACATTCTGAGCAAATACTAAGCAATTCTATATCTTAAGCAAATTAAGCAAGTACTAATTTTAGATCTTTTGGAGGCAATCAGAAATTTTTTCCAAAGAAAATAGAAAACCCAAATGATTGCAGAGATATACAATGTTCTTAGAAGGGAAGAATCTGTTTCACCAAGTTGTTTATATTCTCCCCAATACTCCATAATTAGATATATTTCTATGCAATCTTTACAATTTTCTTACATGGAATTCATGGACATTGACAACTCTTAAAATCCATATGGAAATAATCAAGGCTATTTTGAGAAAAAGTGTGAATTCTGCCCTTGATATATTAGAAATATGTATATTTGTGTATATTACGAATTAAAATAGAGAGGCTAAACAATTTAACAAGAAAATGAGCAGTGGAAGTGAGCTGTGAAAAATGAGTTAATAATCAATCATAGAAAAGGCAACCGAGATAGCCGGTACATATATGAAAAGGAACCTACAAACAGCAGAGAGTAATAAAAAGCATTTTAAAACAAATTTCTTTCCATACATCAGGTAAAAAGTTTAATAATTCCAAGTCTTGGTGAAGAAGATGTGGAGAGAAAGGGATTTTTTTTTCTTGGATTCCCTGCTCAATCACTTATTTATTTTATTTTATTTTATTTTGTTTTATTTTGTCAATATACGATGTGGTTGATTATTGTGGCCCATTACTGAAAACTCGCTCCTGCTTCCCTCTCCCCCCTCCCTCCCAACAATGTCCTTTCTGTTTGCTTGTTGTATCAATTTCAAGGAATTGTGATTGTTATGTCTTCTTCCCTCCTCCCCCCCAGTTTTTTTCAGTATTTATTAATTTATTTTTAGCTCCCACAAATAAGTGAGAACATGTGATATTCCTCTTTCTGTGCCTGACTTGTTTCACTTAATATAATTCTCCCCAGGTCCATCCATATCATTGCAAATGGCAGTATTTCATTCTTTTTTATAACTGAGTAGTATTCCATTGTGTAGATATACCACATTTTCCTATATCCACTCATCTGATGATGGACATTTGGGCTGGTTCCAACTTTCAGGTATTGTAAAGAGTGCTGCGATGAATATTGCGGAACGGGTATACCTTCGACTTGATGATTTCCATTCCTCTGGGTATATGCCCAGCAGTGGGATAGCTGGGTCATATGGTAGATCTATCTGCAATTGTTTGAGGAACCTCCATACCATTTTCCATAGAGGCTGCACCATTTTGCAGTCCCACCAGCAATGTAAGAGAGTTCCTTTTTCTCTGCAACCTCGCCAACATTTATCATGGACAGTCTTTTGGATATTAGACACCCTAACTGGGGTGAGATGGTATCTCAGTGTGGATTTTATTTGCATTTCCTGAATGCTGAGTGATGTTGAGCATTTTTTCATATGTTGGTTGGCCATACATATATCTTTCTTAGAGAAATGCCTATTTAGCTCCTTTGCCCATTTTTTAATTGGGTTGCTTGTTTTTTTCTTGTAAAGTTGTTTGAGTTCCTTGTATTTTCTGGATATTAATCCTTTGTCAGATGTTTATTTTGCAAATATTTTCTCTTACTCTGTTGGTTTTCTTCTAACTATATTAATTGGTTTTTTTTGCTGTGTAGAAGCTTTTTAGTTTGATATAATCCCATTTCTTTATGTTTCCTTTGGTTGCCCGTGCTTTTGGGCTCATATTCATGAAGTCTGTGTCCAGTCCTACTTCCTGAAGTGTTTCTTCTATGTTTTCTTTAAGAAAATTTATTGTTTCAGGGTGCATATTTAAATCTTTAATCCATTTTGAGTTGACTTGAGTATATGGTGAGAGGTATGGGTCTAGTTTCACTCTCCTGCATATGGATATCCACTTATCCCAGCACCATTTGCTGAAGAGGCATTCTCTTCCCCAGTGTTTAGGCTTGGTGCCTTTGTCAAAGATCAGATGGCTGTAGGTGTGTGGGTTGATTTCTGGATTCTCTATTCTATTCCATTGATCAGTGTGTCTGTTTAGATGCCAGTACCATGCTGTTTTGGTTATTATAGCTTTGTAGTATAGTTTAAAGTCAGGTAGTGTTATGCCTCCAGCTTTATTTATTTGTTTATTTTTTGCTCAGCATCTACCAATGCAATCTTGAGGGAAAAGAATGTAGAGGCATCACAGTATCTGACTTCAGAGTATGAGTATACTACAAAGTTATAGTAATCAAAACAACGTGATACTCACATAAAGACATAGACCACTGAAACTTTATAGAGAACCTGAGAATAAATTCACATACATACAGGCAACTGATGTATGTGCCAAGACACACAACTGCAGAAAAGACAGTTTCTTCAATAAATGATGCTGGGAAAATTGGATATCCAAATTGGATATACATGCACAATAGAATACTATTAAGCCATTTTTTAAAATGTCATTTTAAAAAAATGTCATCTGCAACAATACGGATGAACCTGAAGGACATGATATTAAATAAAATAAGCCAGACACAGAAAGACAAATACTACATGATCCCACTCATATGTGGAATCTAAAGAACAGAAGAAGAGAAAGAAAAAGAGGAGTTGATATCTTAGAAGCAGAGAGTAGAACAGTTGTTACCAGAGACTGGCGAGGGGAGGAGAGAGAGGAGGATGGAGAGAAGTTGTCCAATGGGTATGAAGTTACAATTAGATAGGAGGAATAAGTTCTGTTTTTGTATTGCACAGTAGGGTGACCATGGTTAATAGTAAGATATTGTATATTACAAAATAGCTAGAAGAAAAGAATTTGAAAGGTTTTCATTTTAAAGAAATAATAAATGCATGAATTGGTGTATACATGATATACCATGATTTGATCATTATACAACATACATATGTATCCCATAAATATGTACAATTACAATATTTCAATTTTAAAAAGCATTAAAAAATGAACAGAGTAAGAGATTAACAACATTCACTCATAATAAAATGGAAATGCTATAACAATAAAATGAAAAATGATGGTGGAGGCATTACACTACCTGATTTCAAAGTATACTACAAAGCTATAGTAATCAAAACAGCATGGTACTGGCATAAAAACAGATACATAGACCAATGGAACAGAACAGAAAGCCCAGAAATAAATCTACACGTTTATAATCAATTGATTTTTCAACAAAGATGCCAAGAACACATAATGGGGAAAGACTGTCTCTTCAATAACTGATGTTAGAAAAATCTGATATCCACATACAGAAGAATACAATTAGACCGTTATCTCACACCATATACAAAAATCAACTCAAAATGGATTGAAGATTTAAACGTAAGACCCGAAAAGGTAAAAACTACTAGAACAAAACATAGGGGGAAACCGCTATTGGTCTGGGCAATGACTTTTTGGACATGACCCCAAAAGCAGAAATAATAAAAGCAAAAATAGACAAATGGAATGACATCAAATCAAAAAGTTTTTGCAAGGAAAAGGAAACAATTAACAGAGTGAAGAGACAACTGACAGAAAGGACAGAACGTACAAGAGTACTTCAAAAAGTTCATAGAAAGATTCTTATTATCTTGCAGTAACTTTATCTCTTTTTGGTATCAGAGTAATACTGGCTTTATAAGATGAATTGAGAAGTGTTTCCTCCTCTTCTGTTTTCTTAAGAAAATTGGATAGAATTGGCATTAGTATTTTTTTAAATGTTTGGAATAATTTACAAGTATAGCCATTTGATTCTGGTCTTTGCTTTATAGAAAGATTTTGATTACTAATTCAATTCCTTTACTTGTTACAGAACTATTGAATAGGACACAAAATCTTTGCTTCATACCCCCTTCCTTTATGTGGTTATTAACACAAACACTACATCTTTATGCATTGTATGCCCATCAACACAGATTTATAATTATTGAATTACAAAGTTTTCTTTTAAATCAAATAGGAGAAAAGGAGGTAAACAAAAATGTGTGTGTGTGTGTGTGTGTGTGTGTGTGTGTGTGTGTGTAAAATGTTTATCTGTACAGTTACCTTTACTGATGACCTTTACTTCTTCATGTGGATTTGAGTAATACTGACTGTCCTTTCATTTCAGCCTGGAGAACTTCCTTTACTATTTCTTATAGGACAGGTCTGATAGTAATAACTCTTCTCAGTTTCTGTTTTTATGGGAATGTTTTAATTTCTTCTCTATAATTTTGTGCTAAAATTTTATGGTTTATAAAATGTTTTAGTATTAACTATAACTGAATATGCCTCATTTTTATGAAGATAAACATAACATAAATGTCACCATGTAAAAGTATGCAATTTAGTGGTTTTTAGTATATGCCAAAGTTGTGAAATCATCATCAGTATGCAATTTGAGGACAGATTTATGAACATAAAAACAAACTCAGTGCCCATTAGAACCCAATCCACACTCCCTCCATCCCCAGCCACTGGTAACCATTCATTGACTTCATTTCTCTATGAATTTTTTATTCTGAACAATCGTATAAATGGGAACATACAATATGTGGCCTTTATATCCGGCTTCTTTCACTTAGCATAACGTTTTAAAAGTTAACACATGTTGTAGCATTTATCAGTACTTCATGTTTTACAGCCAAATAATATTTCATTGAATGGATACAATATCTTTTATTTATTCATTCAGTTGATGGGCATTTAGGTTGTTTGCACTTTTTGGTTTCTGGCTGTTATGAATAACGTTGCTATAAACATTCTTGTACAAATCTGTGTGTGGACATTTGTTTTCAATTCTCTTGGGAATATACAGAGGAGTCAAGTTGGTAGGCCGTAAGGAAACTCTATGTTAAATTTGAGGAACTGCCAGACTCTTTCTCCAAACTGGATGCACTACTTACCTTCCTACCAGCTACATATGAGGGCTCCAATTTCTCCACTTCCTTACCAACGCTTGTTATTGCCTGTCTTTCTTTATTATTATAGTCATACAGGTGAGTGTGAAGGGGTATCTCATTTTGGATTGGATTTGTATTTCACTGATAATTAGTGATATTGATTGTCTTTTCATGTGCCTATTGGCCATTTTTCTGGGAATAATGTCTATTTAAATATTTTACTTATTTCAGGATATTTACCTTTTAATTATTGAGTTATAGATGTTCGTATATATTCTAGATACAATTCCCTTATCAGATATAAGATTAGCAAAATTTTTCTCACAGTTTGTGGGATGTCTTCCTACTTTATAGATTATAAGCTGGGAAGCACAGAAGTATTTAATAACTGATGAAGTCATATTTCTCTATTTTTTTGTTGCTTGTGCGGTTGCAGTTATATCTAAGAAGCCATTGCCTACTACAACATCATGAAGATTCAGAACTATGCTTTCTTCTAAGAATTTTAGAATTTTCACTTTTACATTAAGACCTCTAATCTATTTTGAGTTAATCTTTTGACTTTATAATAACAATTATATGTATTTAAGGTGTACAATGTGAAGTTTTGATATATATATATAATGAAATGATTACTACAGTCAAACAAATTAACATATCGTTCTCTTTGCATAGTTACCGTGTGTGCGTGCATGTGTGCGTATGTGTGCGCATGTGTGTATTGAGAACACCTGAAAACTATACTTGTAGCAAATTTCCAGTACACAATACAGTATTACTAGCTATAGTTATTATATTCTACATTAATTCTCTAGACTTACTCATCCTACATAACTATGACATTGCACACTTTGGCCAACATCTCCTCATTGTCCCCACATTCCTGCCCCTGGTAACCACTATTTTATTCTCTGCTTACACGTATATGAATTTTTTAGATTCCACACATAAGTGCGATTTCGCAGTATTTGTCTTTCTGTGTATGGCTTATGTCACTTAACCTACTGTTCGTCCATGTTGTTGCAAATGGAAAGATTATCTTCTCCTTTAAAGCAAGATAATATCCCCGTGTGTGCATGTCACACTTTCTTTACTACATATCCATCTATGGACATTTATGTTGTTTACATACCTTGGCTATTGTGAATAATACTGCAGTGAACATGGGAGTACAGATACTTCTTCAAGGCACTGAATTCATTTCCCTTGGGTAAAAACACCCAAAGAAGGAATTTCTGGATCATATGGTAGTTCTATTTTAAATGTTTTGAGGAACCTTCATAATGTTGCCTACAATGGCTGTACTAATTTACATTCCTACCAATAGCGTGCAAGGGTTCCCTTTACTCCTCACCCTAAAGCTTATCTCTTGTCATTTGGATAATAGCCATTTTAACAGGTATGAGGTGATCTCATTTTGGTTTTGATTTGAATTTCCATGATAATTAGTGATGTTGAGCATTTTATCATATACCTACTGGCCATCTGTATGCCTTCTTTAGAAATATGTCTATTCAGATGCATTGAACATTTTAAAAACAGGGTTGTTTTGTTTCTTTGTTTTGGTGTTGCTAACAAGTTATATGAGTTCTATATATATTTTGCATATTAACCCCTAATCAGATGTATGATTCACAAATAATATCTCCCAATCTTGAGGCTGCCTATTCACGTTGTTGATTGTTTCCTCTGCTGTACAGAAGATTTTAGTTTGATATAATCCATTTGTCTATTTTTGCTTCTGTAACTTGAGTTTTTGGTGTCATAGCCAAAAAATCGTTGCTAAGGCCATTGTCATGGAGATTTTTCCCTGTGTTTTCTTCAAAAAGTTTCATGGTTTCTGGTGTTACATTTAAGTCTTTAATCCATCTTAACTTAATTTTTGTGTATAGTGTAAGATAACGGTTCAATTTCATTCTCTTCCATGTGCATATCCAATTTTCCCAGAACCATTTATTGAAGAGACTATCCTTTCCCATTGTATGTTCTTGGCACCCTTCTCAAAAATTAGTTCACAATATCATGCTTCGGTATATTTCTGAGTTCTCTATCCTGTTCCATCAGTCTGTGTGTCTAATTTTATGCCACTGCCATACTGTTTTGATTATTATATCTTTGTAATATAATTTGAAATCATGAAATGTGATGCTCTAACTTTTTTATTCCTTCTCAAGATTAGGAAGGCTACTTGAGATCTTTTGTGATTTCATACACACTTGAGAGTTTTTTCTATTTCTGCAAAAAATGCCACTGGACTTTTGATAGAGTTTGCATTTGGATAGAGATTACCTTTAAATACTATGGATATTTGAATAATATTTATTCTCCAATCCACGATAATTTCTTTGGTCTTCTTCAATTTCTTTCATCATTGTTTTATAGTTTTTAGTGTACAGATCTTCCACCACTTTGGTTAAATTTATTCCTAATTATTTTATTCTTCAATGCTATCATAAATGGGGTTGTTTTCCTTTCATATAGATCATTGTTAGTACAAAGAAATACAACTAATTTTTGTATATTGTTTCCTCATTTTTCTAAGCATATATCTTTCATTATTTACATGCACTGCGGTTCACAACAATATCTTGTTAGAATTCAAGGGTAGATTCAGGGCCTTATTTAACTTTTTAATGAAGGAAAAAGGGTTTGGATTTAATTAAGCAAAGTTTATGGGAGTCCATTATTTGGACTCAGTAAACAAGAATGGAGATACTTGAGCTAAATGCCGTGAAACCAAATTAGCAGTGGGCCAGTTCCCCCAGAAATCAGAAGATTCACAGGAACAACACCTGAGCCACCATAAGGAAGTCCTGGGTATGTTAACTGTGTAAGTAAGTTAACTTTGAAATGATTCTAGAAATGCCAATTAAATCTTTAAAGTGTTTGTCAAGTTGTTTTTTAATAGGCTTCACGTGACTAGGATGGATGGAAATACATGGGTGAAGTAATGAAAGATATGGGCTACTTTATTGACATCTGTTTATGCTTACTCACCTTGGTGTTGGCTCTCGGTCTTCAGTGAGATTAGCATCTCTTCTTTCTCTGGTATAAAGGGGGCACCTTCCTTAAAGGGCAACTCATGTCTTGCCTTTAAGGCAGAAAAAGCCTAAAAGAGGATAGAACTCTTCCTGCATCTGTTGAGTCTTAAATGCCTTTAGCTCAAATTAATCCTTATGGCATATGTTACAATAGCATGTTCCGATCCCCTCTGGAGCAAGCTCAGGTAGGTAATAGAAATAGTAAACCTAAAGCAAACAGCCAGCAATTTTACTAATACACAAATTTGAATATTGTAAATATAGTCAGTGGAAATTTATTGTCAATATCAGCAGGGACTTAAAGATTGTATGTTGATTTTGTATCCTGCAACATAACTGAATTTGTTAGTTCTAACATTTTTTTCATGGACTATTTCGGGTTTTGTACATATGAAATCATGTCATCTGGAAATGGACCATTTAACATTTTCTTGTCCAATTTGGATGCCTTTTTGTTGTTGTCAGATTGCTCTTGCTAGTACTTCTGGTACTATGTTGAATAGAAGTGGTGAGAATGGGAATCCTTGCCTTGTACCAAGTCTTAGAGGAAAATCTCACAGTTTTTCCCCATTGATTATGATATTAGCTGTGGGCTTTTCATAAATGACCTTTATGTGGAAGAAATTTCCTTCTATAACTATTTTGTTGAGCGTTGTTATCATGAATGGAAGTTGAACTTACTCAAATATATTTTCTGCATTAATTGAGATAATCATGTGGTTTTTATCTTTCATTCTGTTAATGTGGTGTATCACATTGATTGAATTCGGTATGTTAAAACAGCATTGCATACCAGGGATAAATCCCATTGCGTCATGTTCATTGCATCTATGTTCATCAGAGAGAGTGACCTGTAGTTTTTTTGCCTGTGGTGTCTTTCTCTGGCTTTGGTATCAGGATAATGCTAGCCATCTAAAATGAGTTTGCAAATATTCCTTCTACCTCTATTTTTTAGTAGTTTAAAAAGGATTAGTATTAATTTTTCTTTAAATGTGTCATAGAATTCAGCCATCAAGCCATCTGGCCCTGGCCTTTTCTTTGCTGGGAAGCTTTTGGCTACTGTTTCAATCTTTTTCTTTGTTATTGGTTTGTTCACGCTTTGTATTTCTTCTTGATTCAGTCTTGGTTAGTTTTATGTTCCCAGGAATTTGGTCATTTCTTCTAAGTTATCCAATTATTTGTTCCATAATTGCTAATAATGGTCCCTTGTGAACCTTTTTATTTCTGAGACATCCATTGAAAAGTTTTCTCTTTCATTTCTGACTTTGAGGGTTCTTTTCCTTGGTTAGTCTAGCTAAGCTTTTCTTGATTTTGGCTATTTAAAAAAACTTCTTACTTCAGTTGATTTATTTTTATATAGTTTTTCTGTTTTCTATTTGATTCACTTCTATTCTGATCTTTACGACTTTCTTCCTTTTGCTAACTTTGGGTTTAGTTTGTTCTTTCTCTAGTTCTTTGAGGTATAGAGTTAGTTTATGTGAGATTTTTCTTCTGTTTTAACGTAGGCTTTTATTGCTAAAAGCTTTCCTCTTAGGACTGCTTTTTTGCATACTGTAAGTTTTAGTAAATTGTGTATTCATTTTCTTATGTTTCCAAGATATTTTTAAACTTCCTTTGATTTTATGTTTGACACAGTTGTTGTTCAAGAGTGTGTTTTTTAGTTTCCACATATTTGTAAATGTTCCCATTTTCTTGCTGTTATTGATGTGTAGTTTCATTCCATTATAGTCATAAAAGATATGTGCTATAAATTGAATTCTAAAGTTTGTTAAGGCTTGTTTTCTTGTTCTAATATGTGATATATCCTGGGGAATGTTCAAGTGTGCTTAAGAAGAATTAATTTACTATGCCGCTTTTGGGTGAAAAGTTCTATACATGTCTGTTAGGTACATTTGTTCTATAGTGTTGTTCAAGTTTGCTGTTTCTTTATTAATTTTTCTGACTGGACATTTTATCCATGATTGTAAATGTTGTATTGAAGAGTCCTACAATTATTGTATTGTTTAATTTCTCCTTTCAGATTTTTCAATTTTTTTACATACTTAGATTCTCTGATGTTGAGTGCATATGGATTTACAATTTTGATGTATTCCTGTTGAATTGACCCTTTCTATCATTACATAATAATCTTCTTTTTTATCTAGAAAAAGTGTTTGACTTAAAGTCTACTCTGTCTAATACTATTATAGCCACTCCTGCTCTCTTCTGATCACTATTTGCATGAAATATTTTTTTTCCTTCACTTCACTTTTAGCCACTGTATGTATGTGAATCTAAAGGGAGTTCTTGAGAACAACACACAGATGAATCTTCGACTTTTGTTTTTTATTCGTTCAACCATTCTGTATCTTTTAATTGGAGAGTTTAGTCCATTTATATTTAAAGCAATTACTGATAGGCTAGGATTTACTATTGCCATTTTGTTATCAGTTTTCTGTTTCTCTTATAGTTCTCTTGCTCCTCTGTTTCTCTCTTCCTGTCCTCCTTTGTGTGTGGGGGGAGGAGTTGTATTTTTTTTCTTTTATATAACTTCTATAAATATTTTATTTGTGATTACCAAGTGTCCTGTGTGAAATATATTATAGTAATAACAGTCTATTTTAACCTGATAATAAAGCTGAAACAAAGTAGCAGATATGTAGGATGAGAAGTCTAGAGATCTAATGTCCAACATGAGAGCTATACTTAATATTCTATCGTACTTGGTAATTTTGCTAAAAGAGTAGATTTTAGGTGCTCTAGCCACACACACACACACTCACACCCACACACACACACACGCACAAAATGGGGATGTGAAATATGTTCATTTGCTTTACTATAGTAATCTTTTCACTATTTCTAGGCATATCAAAGCATCATGTTGTAGACCTTAAATATATATAATAAGTTATATTTAAGTCTTACAGCAACGGCGCTGATGAGCTAGTGTGGACAGGCGACCTTGCCTTTCAGAGCCCTCTAGTGTTTTGGGGGCCTCAGGCCAGGCTCATTGACCTGCTGTGCATGTCTCAGGTTGTAACACCAATGCTGGTCTCCAGTTCTGCGGCCGAAGGTTGCATTATGTGGCTAGTGGCACTGGCCTTGATGGAAACAACCAATGAGGCCCTCATCAAAAGTAGTCCTGAAGAATGAGAAAGGATGATCAAGCAACTGATAGAAGAATTAAGATCAGAGGAAGCAAAACTCATCTTGTTGAAAAACTTGCCACAGTGTCAAATGCAGAAGGAAGCCACTGCCCAGAAGCCCACAGGCTCCACTGGGAGCACCATGACCACCCGTCCTCTGCATGTGCAGGGCACCCAAAACATTCCTGCTATCAAGCTGTCACTTCTGACCTCTTCAACTTAAATGCCGGGCAGCATGATCCCGCTTCTGCTGGTCCGGGAAGTGCAGCAGGCATCCTCAGTGCTGGTGCTGCAGGTGACCTCACAGGTGGTCATGGCCCCACTCGTCAGGGGATCACAGCAAATCCACAACATCAGACAACATTCTAGCATGGGGCACTGCCCCTCCTCCTGGACCCCAGGGTGTCCGTGCCCAGAGTTCAAACTCAGGGATAGAGAGTCATCCAGCAAGGACTCATCCGTGTCGCCAACGTCCCCAACACCATTCTCCTCATCAAAATCCTGCAGCCCTCCTCAGCGTCATTAAAGTGTTCACGACCAACTCTGCTCAGACCAACTCCACCTCCACCAGCGTGGCCTCCATGATCACCTCCACTGAGTCTCCAGGCAGCCAAGAGGTGGCCGCCGAGCTCGGGCTGTGCAAACAGCTAGAGAAGATGCTGCTTGAGATTCCCCCTCCCAAGCCCCTCACTCCAGAGATAAATTTCCTGCCCAGTGCTGCCAAGAAGTTCGTCTACCTAGTTGGCCTGGAGGAAGTGGTGCAGAACCTACTGTAGACGCAAGCAAGCCGGATGTTGGCCGCCCTTGTGCTCTCCCAGGTTCTTACATGTGCGTGCACTGCAAGATGGCCTTCACAAGACGCAAGGGCGGGGCCATCATGTGCGAGAACAGGCGCTCAAGGTGGAGGGCACTAGCTGGCTCAAGGCCACCTTTGTGAAGGCGCTACAGCGGGAGCGTGCGATCAAGCAGCGCCTCCTGTAGCAGGACGCCGCGCCTGCCACCGCGCTGCACCCACACTGAAGCAGCTCATAAAACCCCACTGTAAGTTGGTGCTCGGCTCAGGAGAGGCTCGCGACTCGAGTAACAGAGCTGTGCTACTGGCCTCCAGCCAGCTGTCCTGGGGCTCAGGCACGATGACCCATGGTGTCCTGTACAGGTTTACCCAGCCCCCAAACTGCAAAACACGGCCTCGGGCACGGCCCTGGTCAGGAGGACTGGCAGACATTCCAAGAGAGCCTTGAGCGCCGGAAGGGGCAGCACCGCCTCCACCTGGAAGAAGACGTCTCTGAACACCCAGTACCCTTGCGTTTGTCTCCAGAGTTTGGCAGTACCCAAGACGTCCTCGGCCGTGGACCGCCAGCGAGAGTACGTCCTTGATGTGATCCCGCCACGCTCCACCCTCCAGTCAGCCACGTGGGATAGTGCCAGCCAGGACCGGTGGAGGACAGGCTCCCTCCTCACTGTTACCTGGCCCCGGTCTAGAAGGATACACTGTGCCGCCCTCCACTGTGCTGACCCTACAGAGTGAGTGACGGCCGTTCTGCACAAGCGACACCTCGATTCTTGGCTGCAAAGTCTCTTCGCGGCTGGGAGATGCTGCTTCACAGGCGGACGAGGATTACAACTGGGGGACCTTTCCACGGGGCTTTCTTCCTCGATCTCTTTCCTGTTACTTTGCCTAACACCAGCAGTCAAGTGGACCTCCGGGGCTGGTTCTGCCCCAGGCCGCCTTCTTTTGCCCCCAGCAGGGCGCAAGGGAGGCTCACCCTGGACACTGTGACAGGTCTGAGCAAGGCTGGTTCCCCGGGGCTCCTGACTCCAGCAGGGCGTTTCTTTTTGTTTTTGTTTTTCCCTGTCTTCGGCCCCCAATCTGTGGCTGCGTCCCTTCAGGGCAAACTCTAGGTTGAAAGATTTTTGGTTTTTTTAAGCACCTCATGATGATGGAGTTAAAAGTAAACCGAGCAGACCCGGGGTCTCTGTTGTGCACACGTAGTCCCGGCCGCCCCCGTGCGCTGGAGGGTGGGCGGCCGCGGCTACATGAACCTTACGAGTGGCAGAGGCAGGAAGCGCCAGCGCAGCCTCGCTCCTGCCAGAAAGCCTCCCTTGCTGCGCCTTTCTGAGACCCCCCAACCCGCCAGGCTCAACTGAAGAACAAACTGAAATCCAGACCCGGCCAGAGAGTAGGGATCCCAGAAGCTGCGCGCTGCCCACAACGGAGGGAGGAGAGAATCCGCAGCGACGCCCTGAAGCCTGGCCAGGAAGTCGGAGGGGAGGGTTGCTGTGTGGTTTTTTCTTGTGCGGCTACTGGTGGTGGTTTACTGTATTTATTTTTTTTTTTCCTTTTCTTTTCCTATTCATTTTGATGGACACAGTCTTAGGCCACCCTGGCCTGCGTTGCTCTCTGGTGACCTCGCACAGTTGCGTCTGGGCTGGGAGGCGCCGTCCAGGTGTGCGGTGAGCTGCTCCCCCAGACTGAGGATTTCTGTTTGGGTCTAGCTAGCTAGAGCCTTTCCTTAAAGCTGAGGTTGCTGGCAGGGCTCGCTTTCACACTTCCTCCCCCTACCCCACCACCTTTAGTGTCTACAGAAATGTTTTGTAAAGGATCAGGTCCTCTTTTAGTTTTGGGTTTTTTTTTTTTTTTTTTTCTTTCTTTCCCCTCCCACTCTCTAAAAACCAGTTCCACATCACTTCTCGGCCTTTTGGCCAAGATCATGTGTAGTATCTATTCTCATCAGTTTAATATCTGATACGTCCTGTATTGGAGAACAGTATATTAAATGGATTTTGGGAGCAGGGACATGGAACGGGAGCTTGCTCTGTCCAGTCCACGCATCGGCCTGGTATGGCAGTGTCTCCAGGCACAGGTGCACCCCCTTGGGGACATGAGCACTGGTCACGCAAGATCAGAGACGGTGGGGAGAGGGGGGTTGCAGTCCCTCCGCCTGGCGAGGGCTAGACTCGCGGGAAGCTGCTTCGTGTGTGGCCTGATCCTCTTCTGTCCACCATGAGAGGGAGGCTGGTGGGGTCCCGCCGAGCGCTGCGTGCCCGCCTAGAACAGGGGGGCCCTTTGACCGGCTGCCATCGCCGTCGTCAGGCTCTCCACAGCCCTTTTTCCCATCTTTTCTTTCACTTCGGAGGCCCCGTCTGTCCCCGTCTGTCCCCTCTCTGCATCTTCTACAAATGTTCTCTTAATATTCTTGCGCATAGCTGGCTCCCTCCCAAGGACGTGGCTTTCCCTTCCGCTTTCTCAGGGGCTGTCTCTTCTCTGCCACATGCCTCATCCTCTACTACCTGGGTGGGGAGCACGTGTACTTGCTTCTTCTTTCTGCTTCCCATAGCCTTCATAAAAAATAATAAATAAATAAATAAAAACCAGTTCCACGATGAAAGGCAGAAGTCGTTCTGTGTCTACCGCCAACTGGTCCAGCTCCATGCATAGTGAGGGCGTCTGGTGTCCATGCACAGGTGTACGTCCATGTGAGAACTGGGTCCCTCTGTCCCCCAGTGCAGCTCCAGTCCTGTTTTTCTGTTGATGCAGTTAGGGACTTTAATTTAAAATCCTTAATTTGTAGGCCTGCCTTCTTCAAACACAACTGCTACAACATTCCAATAAAGGCTCACTTAACCCACTTGAAAAAATAAATAAAAAGTAAAAAAAAAAAAAAAAAAAAAAAGTCTTACAGCAGATTAAAACGGAAATACAACATACCAAAGCTTACGGAGTTCCGCAAAAGTAGTTCAAAGATGAAAGTTTACACCGATAAACTCCTACATTAAAAAAATTAAAAGGAGGATCTTAAATAAAGACCTAACTTTGCACCTGAAGGAACTACAAAAAGAAAAAACTAAGCCCAAATTTAGCAGGAAGAAGGAAATAATAAAGATTAGAGTAAAAATACAGAGAAAAAAAAAAAAAACGATCTAAAAACTCGACAAAACTAAAAATCGGACTTTTGAAAATACAAACAATTGACAAATTTTAAGCTAACCAACAAAAGAGAGGACTCAACCAAAATTATAAATGAAAAAGAAGACATTACAACTGCTACAACAGAAATACAAAGTACTATGAGATTATTATGAATAAGTGTATGCCAACACAGTGCATAATCTAGAATATAATGGATAAATTCCTAGGAACATGCAACCTACCCAGACTAGGTCATGAAGAAATTTAAAATGTTAACAGATCAATGAGAAAGAGATTAAATCATTCATCAAGAAATTTCCAACAAAGAAAAGCCCAAGACCTGATGACTTCACTGCTGAATTCTATGAAACATTTAAAGAAATAATGCCAGTTTTCCTCAAACTCTTCCAAAAAATGGAAGAGGAGAAAACACTTTCTAGCTTATTCTATGATGCCAGCATTACTCTGACATCAAATCCAGACAAGGACACTACACGAAAAGAAAATTACAGCCCAATCACTGTGATGAAAATAGACAGAAAAATCCTCAAATATCAGCAAACCTTATGGAACTGCACAGTGAAATGTTCACACACCATGGTGAAGTAGGACTTATCCCTGGGATGCAGGAGTGGTTCGACATATGCAAATCAGTAAGAGGCATATACCACATCAACAGAGTGTAGGACTACAATCATATGACCATCTCAGTGGATGCAGGAAAATCATTTGAACATCATCAAAATCATTTGAAATAATGTGAATGGCCTTTCACAATAAATACTTTCAACAAAATAAGTATAGAAGAACAGTACCTCAGAATAATAAAGGCCAGATAGGAAAAGTCAAACGCATAGAATCCAAGTGCAGAATGGTAGTTGCCAGGCGCTCAGGTGTGGGGGAAATGGGGAGGTGTTGGTTAAAGGCTACAACCTTTCAGTGACAAGATGCGTAAGTTTTGGGGATCTAATGAACAGTATGGTAACAATAGGTAACACAGTTTTGTATTCTTGAAATTTCCTAAGAGTAGATCTTACGTGTTCTCAGCACACACACAAAATTAACTGTGTGCGGTGATGGATGTGCTAACTTCATTGTGGTAATCATTTCATAGTGCATATGTATATCAAATCACCACGTTCCGTACCTTCAATATAGACCATTTTATTTGTCAATTACACCTCAATAAAGCTAGAAAAAATAAAATATAAGAGCTTACACACACAAAAACAAATGACCTGTTAAAAAAACAAGACATAAGAATGTCATGATGACGTTAGGTTAGACAAAAATTAATAAAGCAGGACAGAAAATTTTTTAATTACAGCAATGTTTCCGTTTTACTTCTGACCGAAATCTATTCCCAATTACTAATTGCTGCCCATTTCCATTTAAATATCTCAGTCATTTATCTACAGTGGAGATCTAACCTAGAAAAAAAAAATCTAAACCTGCCTTTTAGACAGGGAATCTCTTCTCCATTTACTTCAGTTAACTACAGCACAGAAAGAACTTTATAAAATATAAATTAAGATCTTAAATTATTTTAAAACGGAACTAAATTTATAATCAGGATCCGTGCACCGCAGGGACCACGCACGACCCTGCCCCAACGCCCCAGGTGACATGGAGGAGAGGGCCAGGGCCACGCACGGCCGCCAACATGTGACCGTAAGGGGCCGGGTAGTGATGCCTGTTTGTCGGGGAAGGGCCCCCAGTTTCATGCTACCGCCGCCCCGACACCCCACCCCCCTTCACTGTGTGCCAGGCAGTGCTGTGCGGCGCTGTCTCTAGGCCTCTGTGCCCACCATCACTGCTGGAGAATGAGTCAGCCACAGAGGATGGCACCTGCGGGCACAGACAAGGAAGTCAGCGACCTCGTGGACGTTAGCGTGATGTTTCTGCTGCCTGTGGCCAGTGGGAAGGGCCTGCCCGCCTCCTTGAAGGTGAGCGGTTTGGAGGTTCGGGTCTCCAGGACTAACCCAGCTCGGGCTCCTCGGGCACCAGCAACCAGAACAATTCCCCCTTTGACCCTAGCCCCACCTACAGTGAAGGGCCCACTTGGGTGAGTCCCACGACATTCCTGGGACCTGAACTTGGAGGCGAGGGCGGTGAGCAGAATGCCTATGCCACTTTCAGGAGAGACACGGGTGTTGGCGAATTGACTCAGGCTGGCTTCCTGCCGGGCAAGCTGGCCCTCAGCAGCCCCAGGCCACTGTCCCCTTTGGGCATCAAGGGTGACTTCCAGTACCTACCTCGGCAACCCTCAGTGGAGAGCCGCCGACAGCAGCCTGGAGTCCGACAGGGCGGGCGGGCTTCAGGCCATGCTGGGCAAAAGCTGGTCTCCCCTGCCCCTCCCGCCAGGCCCGTAGCTCAGTGAGCTGTGGCAGTGTGTTTGGTTGCTTGCACCAGCACCAGCGCGTGGGCTACCAGCTGCAGGGAGCAGAGGTGAACGGCGGGCTTCGGGTTGTGTCCACCTTCTCCTTGGCCCTCAGGGCAGCCTACAGCAGCATCTCCAACCACAGGCCGTCAGCGGACCAACAGCCTCGTGGGCTCCTGCGGGACCACAGCCTGCAGCTGCACGACGCCCTTGGGAAGGCTCTGGCCTCCACCTACTCCCCGGATCATTCAAGCAATAACTTCTCCTCTAGCCCCTTGACCCCCGTGGGCTCCCCACAGGGCTGGCAGGAACATCGCAGTGGCCCCAAGCAGGAGCTCCCTGTGCCTTAAAGCCCAGCTGCGATGGGGTCCGCAGAGCCTGATCAAGATGTTGGACCACCGGGACGAAACCATCCACGTGGTCCATGGCAGGGCGTGCAATGTGCACCGGCTGCTGTGTGGCCACAGGACGCTGGCTGCGGGCTTTGCAGGCCCCCTGCTGCAGGGCGGGCGGCACGCTGGCCTGGTGGGAGGCGCCCATTCTGAGCAGGGCCTCGCAGGCAGTGTCAGCCGCCTGCCATCGCAGCCACCCCAGCTAGCCCAGCGCCCTCCCTGAGCGCTCCCGCCTCCTACAATGGACTGGGCGAGGGGTGCCGCGGCGGGTGCCAGCGCAATCAAGCGGGAGGAGACGGAGGACGAGGAGAACACGTCGGTGGCTGACAGCTCGGAGGAAGAGAAGGAGTCGAAGGCCCCCGGACACGGAGGAGCCCAGATGAGGACGACCTTCTGACCCCAGAGCAGAAGGCCGAGTGGGAGAAGGAACGGCCGGTTGACCAGTAACCCCCCTGAGCCGCTGGGGATCAGAGACACCGAAGAAGCTTTTCAGGAGCTGGGGCGCATGTGCCAGCTGCACCTCAACGGTGAGAAGCCCCAGACCAACCTGCTCCTCCTGCATCAGGCCTTGTCGTTCATCCTCAACCTGGAGCAGCAAGTGCCAGAGTGGAATTCGAACCCCAAAGTGGCCTGCTTGAAGCGGTGAGGAGAGGAGAAAATGTCAGGTGTGGTGAGGCAGCAGGGCAGGAATGTTCTGGTCCTCCCAGGTTTGCTTACAAAACCAGTCAAACGTGACGTTCTATCTGAACCCGAGCACAAGGTAGGGAGACAGGACTAGCATAGGCGGTGGAGCCAGATAGAGTTGAATGTGCAGCCTGGTCACTAAGCGGAGATGCAGACACAGGAGGGTGCTGAGCCGCCTGCTGACGCATGGAAGGTACTGGGTCCCGATTATGAGGCTGGGCTGCAGCTGCAAGGGGGACCAAAGTTCAGGGAAGTCCTCATAGGTTCAATTGCCACAATCCAGGGCAGATAACTTCGAGGTTTCCGGTCTCACTCTTAATTTGGTGGGTGCCCAGGTCATCACTGGTACTGGGGATCTCCTCTACACCCGAGGTGCAAGGACAAATCTCGTTGTCCTTTTGGACCTGCTATGGCTCTTTTTACTGCAGTTCCTCATTCAGCTGTTGATAGTGGCTGAATAGTGTTGGCCCTTTACCTTTTTGGGGTTTAATTCAGGGGGCGATAATTATTGCAGTGCCTTCTGTCCTTACACTCCCTTGAAGGGGTCTTTTAAGTTTCACGGATGTCTTGGGTCCCTGGAAGGACAACAGGGAGATCACAGAAGGGCAATGGTTTGGGGAAGACGGTGGAGAAGGGATGGGAACAAGGGTTTCCTGAGAATGCATGTGGGCTGAGGGGGTTGTACCAGGCGAGGACAGGGTAGGAATCTTGGGAGAAAGGAGTCAAGGGGAAGACGAGAAGGAGCTTGGGAGGTCATCTCACCTTGCCCTTTCCTCTGGACTTGGGTGGAGAGGGGTTCTTCCTCCTCTTCCCCGATTTGGTGTTTCCGGTGAGCTGTGGTTTCCTGGTCTCCTTTGCCATGTCAGCACTGCCCAGTGGTCTGTCCCAGGGCCCCTGGCCTCCCTATATACGCCCTGCACAGGACAATGAGCAGCCACACCCTCCGCTTCATTTGGTCAGCAAGCCAGTCCCCCAGCCTGTCTAGCCCTGTCCTGGCAGGGGTGGCTCAGACATCACAGTGGCCCATCCTGACTCCTCCAGGAGTGGGGGGAGGCCAAGGTGCCCTGGTTGGAAAATGGGTGTTTTCTTAGCAACCGACAGCGCCTTCTGAACAGACCTGCCACACTCCTCATGGTTCAATTCTGGGGGATCACATGGCAAGGAGAGGGTGTCTTCTCCAAGCCCTTCCCCAGGGCCACCTGGTTCAGTGGCTCATTCTGTTCTCTCCCACCCTTCACCATTACCTGGATTTTGTATGTCCTACCTACAATCCACCCACGGTAATGTGGCCACACTTAAATCTAGGTGGAGATATGAATCATCCTACTACCTTCCTAAAAATTTCTCTTAGGTACCCTGATGACCACTCACTTCCTGGCTGCCACCAGGAAACTTTTCCATCCCACTCGCGTTTCCCAGTGTCCACAGAGGTCCCCTCAGTTTTGTTTTCCAGTCTGAAATCACTGCCTTCAGGCTGGCAGACTCAGTAAATAAACTCGCTCTTCTGTGTATCCCAGTCTTGTTTGAAATCTGGGGGATCTACTTATCTCAATAGGTGTAGTACCGAAACTTGAATTTTAATAGTGTGTGCAGCAGTGAGGCAGATATTTACATGCCAGAAGTTGTGGTGGATATTCGCATGCAGGAAACTATTATCCAAGAATTATAAATTCATGATACGGGGAGGGGGATTGCTCAGTATTGTACTTAGGATTCTGGTTAGTGCAACAAGAAAAATTTAGGCTTCCAGATTGGAAAAGTAGAACTAAAACTATTTTTCACAGGCCACAAGTTAGTCTATGCAAAAAGCTGTACCTATCTAAAATAGACAACAGTGTCATTTAAAATAGCTTTAGAAAATAAGAATTATGTAGGAAGAAGCTGGGAAATAGTCACATTAATAAACTCAACATCACTATTTATTAGGAAAATTAAAATCGAAATCACAATGAGAATTCTATACACTATTGGAATGGCTGATATTGGAAAGGATCATCCCATCTAAAGGTTGGCAAGCATGCAAAATACTGAAACTTTCATCCAAACCTGGTGAGATTATAAAATGACACATTTTCAAAACAATTTGACAGTTTCTTAAAAAGTTAATCATATACCTACAATACACTGCAACCATCCCCCTCTCAAGTATTCATATAAGCCTTTTCAATATTCAAGCTAATCTACCAGGACAGGCAGATCAATAGTTGCTTGGGACTGGTGATACAGGAAGGGGCTGGAGGGAGGAATTACAAAGGGATAGGAGGAACCTTTTAAGGGTAATGGATATGTTTACTATCTTGACCTTGGTGATAGTTTTCCTGGTGTATAGATATGTAAAATTTTCAAATTAGCCACTTTGGGAAATTCATTGAATGTCAATGTCAAAAATACCTTAAAAAAACTCTATTTTAAAATTATAATCTCTGCAGAGTAAGGCAACTTTTTAAAAGATTAGAGAAGAGATTTGTGGGGAGAGTATTTTGTCAATTGAATTATGTAGATATACCGAGATATGGTGGTGACCAAAGTCAAGGCTGGCTTTTATTCAGTCTTATCACTGTTGTAAAATTCTCCATAGGGATTCAACTTCCACTTCTGGGAAGATGGAGTAAATGTGTTTTCCCCCATTTCTCCTGCTAAGTACAACTAAACACTCAGAACAATATATGTAAAACAAGCATAAGAGGACTTAACAGTGGAGAGAGAAATGCAGGCTGGTGAAGACCTTGGCGTCCAAGGAATAACACAGTGGTGAGTTCCTCAGGTTTTCCTTATGCCTCATATATTTCAGAAATGGAGCTTTAAGAGCTATCAAATGAAAAGGCCAACAGGTCCAGGGGGCAAAAACAGCCTCAACAAAAGCCTGCTCTGTCTACGCAAAAAAGGAAGGGGTCAGCCTAATAGGATGGAAATCTTTTACACAACAACTGCCCTACTCCCACCAAACACCACGACCAAAAAAGAAAAAAAATGTTTTAAATCATCTGAGGCTTCCCTCACATACACACCAAGAAAATCCAAGTAGGAAGCCAAGATTTTCACCCTCATCAGGATATACCATGGTGCTCCAACTGCCCCCTCACCACCATTAGATTGGTGTCAGAGAAGTCTGAGTGGGAGCTTGGAGTTTCTTCCCCACCAGGTACAAATGAGGCCTTCCCATATCCTCAACCCCAGCTTGTCTGTACAGCTTATGTGGGGAACATGGTCTTCCATCCAAAAATAACAAGTTACCCCTTCCTCTGTCAACTGGGATGTCAACAAAGTAGGCCTAATGAAGTGTGAAGACTTTCACTACTGTCCAGCCATAATGAGGGCATCCACCACAAACCGTGGTATCAGTGGAGGCCACATGGGGGACGTGAATGAAAATACCAACCACTCCCATATAAGGAGGTATCAGTAGAGGCCTAGTGGGGACCCAGAGCAGCCACTCCCACTCAGCAGTAATGAAGAGACTTGAGTGTCAGTGGAGGTCAAGACGGGAACCTGGTCTTCCATTTCCACATGGCAGTAATGAAAGGGTACCCTGCTTCTCTTGTTAAAGTGGTGTCAGAGGAAGCCAGCTAGAATAGAAACATTAAATAAGATCCAGAGTAATATACCATGACAACCAAAATGGCAATAGCTCAACCAAAAATCACCCAACACAGTGCAGAGGGTGCCAGGAGCATGCTGGCTCCTTTGGGTGCTCACAGTAGGGCATATCTCAGGTAATATTGTCTAGATCCACCTACTCCAGCAGAGAAATTTCAGAAAGCCCAACCACCTACCCTGGGCAATGCAGTGTACTATCCACCTTGGAGAGCCTGCTGGGAACTCCCACTCCAACTGAGAGGTTGAGGGGAGCATGCTGGCTTCTCCCAGGTATGCACAGTGCATTGTGGCCCTGATAAACTTGCATAGACCCACACACTCCAGTGGGGAAACTTCAGAAAGCTTGCCCACCTCACTCAGGGGCACAAAGAAGTGCACCAGCACTTTGCCCAGTACTGTACACTCTGCTCACTACCCCAGCAACCCTGCCCAGTTTACCAGAGGAACTGACCATTGCCACAACACCTGTCCAAGGAATCAAAGTTCGACTGGTGACCACAGCGACACCATACAGAGTCACTCACTTTGGCACAGGAACCACTGAGCGAACCAGCCTACGCCCAAGGTACTTAATGCTGTGCCCGTAGCCACAAAAACCCTACTCAGTGTTACCCACTCCCAAGAAGAAACTGCCAAAGGCCCCACTGCCTCAGCCATGAAGACACCCACAGAGAACTCCAAGATTGAATGCAGCTGAAGAAGTTGCACGAAGACTACCCTACGGTGCTCACCTGGAACCAAACCTGAAATACTCAAGCTGACTGGTAATATAGAACACTTCTACAGGAACAGTTTCTCCATTCAAGAACTACCCCAAAAGTTAGAAGAAATGACTGCCACAGCAGATGCCCAGACATCAACTCACAGACATGAGAAGCATGAAAATAACAAGGAAACGTGACTCCACTAAAGAAAGCAATAGTTCTCCAATACCAGACTCGAAACAGCAGAAAATCTATGAAATGCCGGAAAAGGAATTCCAAACAATAATCTTCCAGAAACTCAGCATGATGCAAGAAAATAGACTGAAATAACAATATGGGAGAAAAACATTCCAGGGACTGAAGGAGAAATTCAACAAAAAGATGGATATCATAAAAAGGAACATAGCAACATCCTGGGACTAAAGAATTCATTCAACAAAATAATAAAATACCACCATGAGATTAAGCAAGAGCCTAGAACTAGCAGAAGCAAGAATTTCTAGACTTGAAGACAGGCTTTTGAATTAACTGAATTGGACCAAAAAGAAAAAAGAATTTAAAAACTGAAGAAAGCTTATGCGATCTATTGGACAAGCTTAAGCATGAAAACATACAGATTATGGGTGTTCTGGAAAAAGAAGAGGAAGGAAAAGTCATTAGAGATCTATTTAACAAAATGATAGCTGAAAACTTCAAAAGTATTCTGAGAGATATGGTCGTCCAGACTCAAGAGTCTCAGAGATCCCCAAACAGGTTCAAACTCCCCCTCCAAAAAAAAAAAAATGCCCTCCTATGATATACTATGGTCAAATTGTCAAAAGTCAAAAAAAAAAAAAAGAGAGAAGAGAGAAGGAGGGAGAGAGAGAGAGCAGTGAGAGAAAAGTGTCAAGTCACCTATAAGGGAATCCCCAGCATACTAACAGCAGACTTCTCAACAGAAACCTTATAGGAAATGACCCACCAAGAACACTATAACCAGCAGTGCTATCCTTCAGAAGTAAAGGAGACCACAATGAGACTGACCGTACAAGAAATCCTCAAGAGAGTTCTACATTCAGAATCAAAAGAGCAATAATCATTGTCATGAATGCGTGAGAAAGAATAAAACTGCCTGGTAGAGTAGATACGCAAACAAGAAAGAGAAAAAACCTATATTTTATCACTAGAAGAAAAGGAAAAACAAAAAACATAAAAGAAAAGTAATCAAAGGGAACGAAACAAGCAAAACAAACATAAAACAATCATTAAAAAAATCAATAAAATGCCAGGAGTAAGGCAAAACCTTTCAATAACAACCCTGAATATAAATGGATGACATTACCCAATTAAAAGATGTAGACTGACTGATGAACTAAAAATCTAGAACAAACTATATATGCTGCCTACCAGAGGCTCACTTCACACATAAAGACACACATAGACGAATAGAGAAGGGTTGGAAAAAGTTATTCCACAAAAGTGGAAACCAAAAACAAGCAGGAATAAGTACACTTCTATCAGATAAAATAGACTTTAACACAAAAAGTATAAAAAGAGACAAATAAGGACATTATAAAATGATAAAGGGAATGATTCAGCAATAGGATGTAGTAATCATGAATATACATGCACCCAACATCCGAGCCCCTGGATATATAAACCAATTATTCTTGGAGCTAAAGGGATAGATAGACCCCAATATGTTAATAGTTGGAGACTTGAACATCCGTCTCTCAGCATTGGACAGATCACCTGCACAAAAAATTAGCCAAGGAACATTGGATTTAAACCGCACGTTAGACCAAACAAACCTGCCGGACCTTTACAGAACATTTCATCCAAATGCAGAATATGCATTCTTCTCATCAGCACATGGATCATTCTCCAGGGTAGACCACATATTAGGCCCAAATCAAGTCTCAACAAATTTTAAAATATTGATCTTACATCAAGTATTTTTTCAGGCCACATTGAATACAACTGGAAATCAATAACAAGTGAAGCTTTGTAAACTATGCAAATTCATTGAAATTAAACAACATGCTCCTGAATGACCAGTGGGTCAAAAAAGAGGGAAAGCAGGAAATCAAAAAAATTCTTGAAACAAATAAAAATAGAAGCACATCACACCAAAACCTACGGGATACTGCAAGAGCAGTATGAAGAACGATGTTTATTGCAATAAGTTTTTATGTCAAAAAAAGATGAAAGATCTCAAATAGACAACCTGATATTATACTTCAAGGAACTCGAAAAGCAAGAAAAATCCAACCCCAAAATTAGTAGATAGAAAGTAATAATTAAAGTCAGAGCATAAGTTAATGAAAAAGAGGCAAAAAAAAAAAAAAAGATACAAAAGAGTAATGAACCAAACACTTGTTTTTCTGAGAAGATAAACAAAATTGACAAACCATTAGCTAGACTAACCAAGAAACAAAGAGAAGACACAAATACCAAAATCAGAAATGAAAAAGGAGACATTACTACTGAATCCACAGAAATGCAGACTCACTAAAGACTATTATGAACAACTATATGCCAACAAATTTGAAAATCTAGAGAAAATGGATAAATGTCTGGACATATATAACACAGCAAGACTGAAACAAGAAGAAACAGAAAACCTGAACAGACCAGTAATGAGCAATGAGATTGAATCAGTAAAAAACAGTCTCTCAACAAAGAAAAGCCCAGGACCAGAGGACTTCATTGCTGAATTTTCCCAAACTTTTAAGGAAGATTTAATACCAATTCTTCTCAAAGTATCCAAAAAACTAAAGAAGACAGTAGGCTTTCAAACTCATTCTATGAGGCCAGCATCACCCTGATACCAAAATTAGACAAAGACACAACCAAAAAAGAAAACCGCGGGCCAATATCTGTGATGAATTAGATGCAAAAATTCTCAACTAAGTACTAGAAAACAAATCCAACAGAACATCAAAAAGATTATACGTCACTTAATCAACTGGGATTCATGCCAGGGATGCAAGGAAGTTTCAACATAAGCAAAACAATAAATGTGATACACCACATCAACTTAATGAAAGACAAAGTCATATGATGATGTCAAAGGATGCAAAAAAAAACTTTCTTTATCCAATTCAACATCCCTTCAAGATAAGAGTTCTCAACAAACTAGGCATAGAAGAAAAGTGTCACAACACAGTATAGGCCATATTTGACAAACCCACAGTTAGCATCATCCTGAACTGTGAAAACTTGAAAGCTTTTCCTCAGTGAACTGGAACAAGACAAGGATGCCCACACTCACCGCTCCTATTTAACATAGTACTGGAAGTTCTAGCCAGGGTAATTGAGCAAAGGAAAGAAATAAAGGACATCCATATTAGAAAGGAGAAAGTAAAATTGTCCCTGTTGGCAGACGACATGATCTTATATAGAGAAAAGCCTAAAGAGTCTATCAAAAAACTGTTAGAGCTCAATTAAGAATTCAGTGAAGTAGCAGGATACAAAATCAGTATATAAAAATCAGTAGTGTTTTTACACACTGTCAATGAACTAGCAGAAAAAGAAATCAAGAATGCAATCCCATTTACGATAGGTATCAAAAAAAGTCAAATATGTAGGAATAAATCTAACCAAGGAAGTGAAAGATCTCTGTGATGAAAACTACAAATCAGTGCTGAAAGAAATTAAGGAGGACACAAAAAGACAGAAAGACATTCTATGCTCATGGATTGCTAGAATTAATATTGTGAAAATGATCATACTATCCAAAGTGATCTACGGATTAAACACAATCCCTATCAAATTCCCAATGACATTCTTCACAGAAATAGAAAAAAAATCCTAACATTCACATGAAACAAACAAACAAAAATTCCCGAATAGACAAAGGAATTCTGAGCAAAACGAATAAAACAGGAGGTATCACACTACCTGACTTCAAAATGTACCACAAAGCTGTAGTAAACAAAACAGCCTGGTACCAGCATACAAATAGACCCATGGAAAAATGGAATAGAATAGAGAACCCAGGAATAAATCCATGTACTTATAGCCAACTGATCCTTGACAAAGACCCTGAAAACATAACATTGGGGAAAGAAGAGCCTCTTCAATAAATAATGCTGATACAACTGGATATCCATGTGTGGATGAATGAACCTATACCCCTATCTTTCACCGCATACAGAAATCAAGTCAAAATAGATTGAGGACTTAAATGTAAGTCCTAAAACTATAAAATTTCTGGAAGAGAACACAGGGGAAACCCTCCACGATGTAGAACTGGGCACAGATATTATGAATAAGACCTTAAAAGCACAGGCAACAAAAGCAAAAATAATCAGATGGGAGTTATCAAACTAAAAACATCTGCACGGCACAGGAAACAATCAACAGACCAAAGAGACAACCTGCAGAACGGGAGAAAATATTTGCAGACTGTGCATCAGACAATGGACTAATACGCAGAAAATAGAAGGAACTCAAACAAGTCTATCGTAAAAAACTAAATAAACCAATTTAAAAATGGGCAAATAAGGTGAATGGATATTTCTCAAAAGAAGACATACATATGGCCAACAGGTATATGAAAAAATGCTCCACGTCATTAATCATCAGGGATATGGAAATCAAAACTACATTTAGATATCTTCTTGCTCCTTTAAAATGGCTATTACCAAAAAGGCTGAGAATAACAAATGCTGGTGAGGATGTGGAGAAATGGGAACCCTTGTACATTGTTGGTGTCACTGTAAATTAGTGCAGCCATTATGGAAAACAGAATGGGGTTTTCTCAAACAACAACAGATAGAACTACCGAAGCTCCAGTGGCGCAATCGGTTAGCACGCGGTACTTATATAACAGATAGAACTACCATATGATCCAGCAATCCCCCTACTGGGTATATACCCAATGGAATGGAAATTATCACGTCCAAGTGATACCTGCACTCCAACGTTTATCACAGATCTATTTACAATAGCCAAGATATGGAACCAACCTAAACGTCCATTGACAGATGACCGGATAAGGCAACTGTGGTATATATACACAATGGAATTATATGTACACTACTCAGACATAAAAATGATTGAAGTTCTGTCATTTGCAGAAATATAGATGAACTTGAAGAAAATCATGATAAGTGAAATAAGCCAGGCAAAGAAAGAGAAATACCTCACTCATAAATTGGAGCTAACAAACAAACAAACAAACAAACAAACAAATAAATAAGAAACAAAGAAAGAAACAACAATCCCAATGATCTGCTAACCTTTCAAAAGGAGAGAACAGAACTGTCGTTACTCAAGGTGGGAAAGGGAGAGGGGAAGGGGCGTTAGCGATAAGTTGGTTAAGGGTCACAAAGAATGATCAAATTTTGTAATGATGAATATGGTAATTATCCTGATATACTGATCACATATTGTACACAGGTATTGATATTCAACTTTGTATCCTACAAATATGTATAATCAATTATCTTTCAACTAAAAGAAAGAAAATGTGGTATATAGACTCAAGGGAATACTACTCACCCACAAAAAGGAATGAAAATCTGCTGTTTCCAGCCGCACGGATGGGCTTGGAGAAAATTAAGTGAAATAAGCCAGGCACAGAAAGAGAAATGCTGCATGATCTCACTCATATGTAGGAGCTAAAAACAAACAAGGAAACAAACAAATAAATAATACATTGAACTGGTAAAAGGAGAGGGAGGAACTGTGGTTACTAGAGGTGGGAAAGGGCAGGGAGTAGGGAGGGAGGTGAGAGGCTGGTTAATGGACACAAAATTACAGCTAGAAAGGAAAAATAAATTCTATTGCTATGCCGTGGACCCAAGAATCTTTAATAACAACGGTTTAACACAGATTATGAAACAACTAGAAGAGAGGAGGTCAAATGTCCACATCACAATGAAATGATGAAGGTTTGCAGTGATGAATATGCTAATTACCAGATTAGATCATCCCATATTGTATGCACATATTGAAATATAACTGTGTACTCCATAAATACATACAATCAATATGCTTCAATAAAAATTTTAATTCACTCACATAACAAGAAGCAGAAAAAACTTAAACAAAGCAAAAATACACAGGAAGATCTTAAACAAGTAAAAACATACAATCCATACATGCCAACACCAAGGTGACAGACACGAAAGAATTATCTGACAAAGATCTTAAATCAACCGTCATAAAAATGTTTCAATACAAAATTAGGACCACACTTGAAACAAATGGAAAAAAAAAAAAAAAAGAGGTCTTAACAAAGCAGCACATACAAAGAAAAATCCAGTGAAGTTTCCTCAAATGAAAAACTGCAATAAAACCCATTGGACGGGCTCACAAGAGCATGGAGACAATGAGGAAAGAATCAGTGAGCTGAAAGATAGAATAGGAATTTCCCAGTCTGAACAACAGATGGAAGATACATTGATATAAAAATGAACAGAGCCTCGGAAACCTACAGGACTATAACAAAAGATCAAACATTCATGTTGCTGGAGCACAGGAAAGAGATGAAAAAGAGGATAGGGCTTGAAAAGCTCCCAAATAAAAAATAGCTGAATACTTTCCAAAGTTAGAATAGCCATAAACCTACAAATTCAAGCAGTTCAGTACCGAAATACTATAAATAATAATTAAAAAAAAAAACCCGAAAACATCCACGTGAAGACACACCACTCAAACTTCCAAAGACTAAAGACAAAGAAAAAATCTTAAAAGCAGCAAGAAAGAAACCACACCTCAGCTTACAGGATGATATGGATTGAATTGTGTCCCTCGAGTTTGTGTATTAGAAGCTTAATCCCAACTGACAGTGTCAAGAGCATGGAAATCCTATTATGGTCACTGAAAGAGGGACCTTAAAGAGGTGATTAGATTGTGAGGACTGTATGAGAATTAAACCGTTGATGGGTGGTCATCGGTGTAGTTCTGCTGGCTTTAAAAGGAGAGCACACGAGAAGCTCCCTCTCTCTCCGTTTAAGCCATCCACCAGTTCACCGTGTAACACCCTGCATCACTGAAAGCATCACCAAAAAATGCCCTCACCAGAAGTGTTCCCTGCACTTTGGACTTCCCAGCTTCTAAAACTATAAGCAATAAACGTAGTTTCTTTGCAAATTACAGACTAATACAGAGGGAAATCAATTCAAATCACAGTGGGTTTTTTTTTTTTCAAAACAAATCACAAAGGCCAGAAGGAAAAATGCACATCTCTCAAGTACTTAAAGGAAAGAAGAGTGAATAAAAAATCCTATATTTAGTAAAATATCCTTCAGGATGAATGAGAAATCAAGATGTTTTCTGATGAAGGAAAAGATAGTTCCCCAAACAGAAAAATAAAAATTATGAAAAGGTTAATGTGGAATTGGATCATCCGGAAGGAAAAAAGAACATAGTAAGCAAAAATGTGGCTGAATACAATAGACTTTCTTTCTCCCCTTGAGTTTTCTAAGTTATGTTTGACAGGTTAAGCAAAAGTTATCACATTGATGTGGCTTTAAATGTACATAGAAGAAATATTTAAGACAATCAAGACATAAATTGGGGAGGGTAAAAAGACATGAAGGGAGGTAATATGTATATGTAATACCTAAGCAGTCCAAAAATCTGTACAGCTGTCTACAGTCCCATTCTTACAACAAGAAAATGCTTGACAAACTGAAAAATTAACTACTTTTCTTACACCCATCAGAGAACTGAGACTTTAGGGCAAACCACCAACCCAAAATGTGGAGAGACAGGTGCATACAAAGAGCCACAGGAAAGATCTGTTTACCTGGAGCAAACGCTGCTGGAGCCATAAACTGGTAAGAATATCTAAGTGGTAACTCTGATGAATTTCTGAAGGTTGAGTGTGGGGTACTATGAGAGTAATAAGCTACCTGGGGCTGCAGGCTTTAGAACAAAGTTTGTGGGCCTTACCCCAAGAAACCCCAATAGGTTGTCAAAATGAAGAACTGAGAAAGATCTCCTTGTGGATCTGGCCAGGGGAGGCAAAGAGGAACCATTGTGAAATAAACACCCAAGATTTTCTACCTTCACCTCTGACATTGTGTACCCCATTCTGGCTACAAGAGAGGCTAACTGCACCTGAGACACTGATAGCCAAAGCTGAGGAAGAAAGCAACCTCCACAAGAGCTCAGTTGTTCCTGGGCGGAGTGGATGTGGAGATGACCCAAACCTTCAGTGAAATCTCTGACAAAACCACAATTCAACCACTTGTGGAATCTTGAGTTTCCTGAATTCCGTGAGGGCCCTGTCAAGAGTGAGGGCACTATACTTGATCTTAGCCAAAAAAGGGCATAAAGAAATATAACGATTTGTAAGAATGAATATGCTAATAATAAATTTAAAAATTTAAAGTAAAATAAAGCAAAATATAATATAATCCAACTTGTAAATGTAAAAAAAATAAAAAGAGAGAGAGAGGACAGCTGAGAGGAAGTAGGTGGAGCAGAGGTCGGGGCACACATTGATCTGGGCCAGCAACTATCCATGGGCAGATGTGATAATCAAGATGGCGTTCTTCCTTCCTGCAGTGCCTTCTCAGCCCATCACATGGAGCTCCAGTTTAGGTGACCCCATTCTCATTCTGAGACTGACTGCTAAACTGAAGCCTTTCCAACTAGGAACTCCAAATCCCATTTTAATGGTGAAGGGTCTTCATTAAGACTTCCATGACATATCCTGCCCAGACTGGTGGTAGCTGATGTGCTGGTGAAGAAGCCCATGCACTGCTGTCCCTGGAGGCCCCCTCCCATTGTGGAATTAGCTCAGGGTCATCCCATGATACCTATCCTCTCTACCTTTAGAGTACCTCTGACCTCAGGAGAGACCCCTTCCTTTGCTCTCTGAAGTACTCCAAGTCCCAATAGTGGGGATCCCCAGAGAGGGTTTCCCACAAAAGCGCAGGATCTGCAGGACACCTTGAAGTGAGCATAAAATGAAGGAAGCAAAGACCCTGAAACCCTTCCTCCCATCAAGAGCTCACATCCTGGTGAGGACATAGGTAGGACCCTACACCTGTCACATGTGGATAACCTGGCACTGCCTCCAGGTGGGTAAAGACTTCCTGGGCTTGTTCAGAGTGTCAGCCCAATATCTCTTGTCACGAGTCTCTGAATCGTGCTGTCAGGCCATTCTTCTTGAAGCTCCAGGGCTCCAGATTTCAGCAGGGGATGCTGTGGGAGGTGGAATGAACAGATCATCGATCCAGGTAGCTTTCTCCCAAGCCACCTCTACATTCCCTATTGTGCTCTTTGAAAAGAAAGGCCCATGAAGGTGGCAAGGCAATTTACATTGGAGACAAAGGGCAGAAGGAGCTGCCACTTCCTCTCGTTCCCCCACTCATATCATCTGCATCCTTTCTGATACTGACCTGACCAGCGTCCCCAGCCTCCGTCAGTCCTTTCCTGTACGGCATTATCAATGCCCTACTTGACCCATGCTGCTAGCTCTCTAGATGACAGAAATATATGAAGGTTCGTTTTACTATTCTACATAATTTCATGTATGGCTGATATTTTTTACAACAATTTGAAAACTAGGTCTTTAATTCCTCTGCAATTAGCTTTTGTATAGCGTCAGGAGGGTTCCAGTTGCATTTTCTATCCTATTTAGAGACACAGTTGTTTCACTGTGATTTATTAAAATGACTGTCCTCTCCCCCTTACTTCGCAGTAGCACCATTTTCATAAATCAAGGGTCCATTCAGTACCCAATTTCAGAGTAAGACCTTTCAACTTTTCCCCATATAAGTATCATGTTTGCCATAGGTTTTTCATACATATTCTTCATCTAGTTGGCTGAATTTACTTTTTTTCAATTTTTAATAAACTTCTTTTAGAATAATTGTAGAGTTACAGAAAAATTACAATGATAGGACAGAGAGGGTGCATATGTCTCACTCAATCTCCCCTGTTACTATCATCTTAGTATGGCACAATTGTCACAACTAATAAACCAAAACTAATAAAATGTTATTATCAAAAATACACACTTTATTCAGATTTCCCTTCATTTTTATCTAATACCCTTTTTCTGTTGCAGGATTCTACCCAGCATTTCACACAACATTTACCCATGATGCCTCCTTAGGCTCCTCTCTTGGCTGTGACAGTTTCTCAGGCATTCCTTGTTTGTGATGATCTTGACAGTTTTGAAGAGTGCCATACTAGTCAGGCATATTGTAGGATGTCCCTCTTTTGGAATTTTTCTGATGATTCTGTCGTGATTACACTGGGATTATGAACTTGGGAAGGGGAAGACCACAGAGGTAAAGTGCTATTCTCATGGCATGGTATTAAGGACATATACTACCAACAGTGCCTTAGCACTGTTGATGTTAATCTTGACCACCTCCCCCAGGTGGTGCTTTTCAGGCTTCCCTACTGTAAAGTTACCCTTTTCCCCCCATCCACACTGTACACTCTCTCATTGGAAGAACGTCACTAATGCACAGCCCACACTTGAGGAGTAGAGAGTACCTGCATAAATGCTCAGCAATTCTTCTGCACAGGAGATTTGTCTACTCTTCTCTATTTCTTTATTTATTCAGTCATTTATTTATATCAGTATGGACTCATAGCACTACATTTTATACTTTTAGACTGACATTTCTTTCACTACTAATGTATGTTAATTTTTATTAAATACATTTAAGATTAATGGAGATATGATTTTTCTCACTCAATATGTTCACATAGTTAGCCAGTCTTAGTACTATTTGCCCACAGACCCATCACTCATTCTTCTGCTCTGCTCTCTGCTATACAGGGATTGACCCCTGTAGGCTACAATTTCAATCTCACCAACATTTGGCTGCCATCTTGGTTTAACCAACTGGAGGGACCCACAGGAGATAAAACCAGGACCGAGCAGCCAGAGTTTTTCTCATTCTTCCTCTGCATCAAGTGGCTTCTTCTTAATGACTACATATTTTCCTTGGCTCCATCACATATTTCCATGAGCCACCATCACGTTGTCCCACCATGACTTCAGATCCTGTCAAACTCAACACATAGGCTCCAGTAACATCCTCTCCTCTCAGCCTAGAGGTGGGATTTACTACTTCATGTTGCTAATTATTGGATTCTCCACCTCTGCCATCTTTGGCTTCTCCTACACTTTGTAACCAGTCCCCTGCATTATATTCCTTCTGTATTAAATGTTCAGAAGGGTTTCTATTTTCTTAACTGTTACAACTTGGCAATTATATTGATTGATCTTATAGTGTTAAACTTCTTTGCACTCCTGCAACAAAACCAACTCTGTCAACAGCATTTGAATATGGTTAAGTCCCTTCTATAACTAATGACAAAAATAAAACAAAACAAAACAAAATGCCCCTGGATCCTGAGATCTCCTCCAAATGACATTCTATCCCTCTCAAACTTTTCACAATCTTCTGAAAAATAATTTTACACCCCCTTATATGGGGATATATATGGAAAAAATAATAGGATAAGTAATAGAGTAATATACTCAACTTTTGAAGGGTTCAAGCAATACACATAAAGTATTTAACACTTACTGTGTGATACACCTCAAGTGATACTCAGAGGGAAAAGTATATCCTTAAATGTATTAGAAACTTTATAAAACATTTAAAACATCCAGGCAAATCAAGAAGCTGGGGAATAAATACAATATCAAGTCGAAGTTAGAAGAAAGTAGGAAATAATAAAGATAAATGCATTAAAATTGAAACAGATATCCGAGATAACTAACAAAACCCAGTTCTTTGAAAATGCTTATAAAATAGACATTTTTTGCAAAGATGATCAATTACTAAGAAAAAAAGGCATAAACAAAGAATAGAAGTTAAACTATATATGTTAGATATAGATGCAGGAGAGGTGTTTCTAAGGCAACACTATAGATATGACTATCCACCACTGGTCTTCCCTGCTGCAGCTCCAGACTTGGAGTCATTTTTCACAAAGGCTGCAGTTAGACAAATTCTCAGATGTGACAGGGAGGACATCTCCCAGAAAGCATTTGGTCATGAAGCCAGTTGCCAAGATGAGGGCCCTCATGAGTGACGTCGGAGGGGTCCACTCCCCAAAACAAAGCAACCTCAAAGACTCGATCTCGTGCTGTCTCGTTAGCTCAGTTGATTACAGAGTGCTTTGATAACACCAAGATCAGGGGTTTGGATCCCTTCTCCATCCGACCACCAACATATATAAAGAATCCATGCCGTAAACCCTGCAAGGACCCAGACAGAGGTGTCAGGGTGACCAATTCCCCAATTTTCACCTATACAAGGATTCACTTACACAAGTCCAATTCTGCCTCAAGGAATCGGGGAAGTGTGGACCTCGGTCCAAGAGGGGCATATTCAGGTAGGCCCAGGGAGGTGTCACAGGCCTCCTAGGAATGAAGGTGAGGACCTTGAGGGTGAAGTATGGGGACCCATACAGTCCACTTTTCCTGGACACTCCTGGCATGCTGCCGGAAGTCACGTCCTCTGACTTCCGCCTTGGGGAGTCTGAGAAACCGGAGCGGTTGCTGTGAGGTGCACGATTCCAGTCGGCAGAGGGGACCTTGATCAGTCTGTGCTAGAGTCGAGGTGAGACTCTCAGGGGGGCGAGGGACTCAGAATCATCCAGCTGTGCCCCTGCTGCCACCCGTGGACCACTCGGGGCCGACTTGTGAGGCTTAGCCCCACTCCCACATTCCCACCTCGGGAACTCACGGAGTTAGGCCTTGGTGTGACGGGGCAGATTCAGGTCACAGGGGACAGGGCTCTAGCCTCTGCCTGCAACCAAGTTGAGGCTCCAGGGGGTTCACTAAGGGCAACCACGGAGTCCATTTCAGGCAGGACACACCGAGCATGGTGCCGGAAGTCACGTCCTCTGACTTCCGCCTTGGAAGTCTGAGAAAATGGAGGGCCTTGGTGTGAGGTGCACACTTCCAGTCGGCGGAGCGGACCCAGCTCTGTCTGTGTTAGAGACGAAGTGAGATAATGAGGCTGGACTGAGGGTCCGGAATCTTCCAGCTGTGCCCCCGTTGTCAGCCGAGAGCCACTCGGGGACATACTTTTCAGGCTGAACCACCCCTCCCCCATGCCACTTCAGTCGACTCTGGAAGTCAGAGCTTTTTTGTGATATGGGTGACTGGGTTTGAATAAGGATAGAACCAGGCCCTGTCAGGCGTGAATGTCAGGACCCTGTGAAAGAACTGAGGAGACCCACAGAGTCCATCTCCACCCCCGCTGTCAGCTTCGGAAGCCCCAGGAATGGCGCCCTAAATGACATCCGCTGACTTCTGCCTTTGAGATGGGGAAGAGGCGTGGGCCTTGATTGGAGGATAGGGGGCCGAGGCTCTTCCGGGTAGACAGGTGAAAACACAGAGAGAAGAGGGAAGGGGCATTAGAATCCAGAACGAGGGAACGCCACAGAAGCCTGCGCCTGTTGTCAGGCCTGGGAGGCCTTGGGCATGTGTCCTGACTTCCACATCCAGGTGTGGGAGAGAGCAGGGGCCTGGTATTAGGAGCATGAGCTCAGAAAAGCAGAGGGATGGCCCAGGATCTGCCTGGAGTCAAGGTAAGGATTCAGGGGACCCAGGAGCCCAGGTAAAATGGGGCCCAGCCCCGCCCTGGGGTAACTTGGGCAGGGTTGCCAAAAGTGTTGCATCCTTGCTTCTCCTTTTGGGGAGTCAGGGAGGTGAACCCCTTTGCCTGAGGGACGACTGGGGATACCGCCACCCCAGAACAGCAGAGACCTCCCAGGAACCCACTCTGTCACTACTGTCGGTCCTAGAAGCTCCAGGCAGGGTGACCAGATATGAGGCTCCTTCGCTGCTGTCTCGGGGGCTCTGAGGGTGGTGAGGATTTTGGTCTGAGGGTTGAAGCCTCAGGTCGGCATAGGAAAGAGTCCCAGGCCCTGCCAAACATCCAGGTGAGGACACAGAGGGAGGAATGTACGGACCTCCCACCACAGATAGCGAGGACCCAACAGCTCCCCACCCTTGTTGTTGGCCCTGGGCCAGGGCTGTCTGGATGTGGCGGCCTCTGACTTCAGCCTGGGGAGGGTGTCAGGGAGGAAATGACTTTGTTCTGAGGGAAGTAGCCTTACATCAGCTGAGGGACAAGTGCCAAGTTTTTCAGAAGTCGAGGTAAGTACCCCTCGCGAAGACTAAATATACCTACCCATCACAGAAAAGACACCACAGAGTCTAGCTTCCCTGTTCTCAACCCCTAGGGGATCCAGGTAGGGGTACCCGGGTGTGACATGCTGTCGATTCCAGCATGGTGGGGAAAGGGGGTCCTCAAGCACGTGAGAGCTTGGCCTGAGCTAAGGGAGGTGATGCCACCTCAGCATAGGCTTGGTCTAGACCCTGTCAGGATTACAGGTGAATACTCTGAGGGTGGACTGAGGGATGCCCCAACCCAAAACAGTCTGGACCCAGGCCTTGCTGTCTGCCCTGGGACATCCTGGGCAAAAGTGCCCAGATACGATGCACCCTCACTTTTATCTTGGGCCTCTCAGGGAGGTGAAGGTCTTGGTCTGAGGGGCCACTTCAGGTCAGCATAGAGAGCCACATCTGGTCACAGAAGGAGTCATCTGAGGCTTAGCCAGGAGTCAAGGTGATAGATCTAGTTGAAGGTAACCCCTAACTCCCAAAAGAAAGGACCCCACAGAATGCAGTGGTCCCTTGTTCTCTACTATCGGAGACCCCAGGCAGGGGTGACCCACCCAGGACATGACACCTTGTCACTTCTGGCTTGGGGTTTTCAGGGAGCTGAGGGCCTTGGTTTTAGGTGTGAGATTGGACCAGAAGGGAGAGAGACATCTGATCAGCTGAGGGAGGAATCCCAGGATATGTCAAGGGAAGAGATTTTGGTGAGGACTGAAGGTATCCCCAGCCCAGAACGTAAAGAAGGCCACACAAATATCCACCGTGGCCCTGATGTCAGCCCAGGAGACTGTGGGGAGGCCTTCAGACTGAGCCTCACTTCTGGCTCAGGAGTCTCAGAGGGCAGAGGACCTTGATCTGAGAGGGCCATGCTCAGATCGACAGAGAGATTTGTCCCAGGCCCTACCAGGAGTCAAGGTGAGGGCTGAGGGGACCACCCACACCAGAACACACAGGACTCCAGCCCCTTCCTGTCCTTCTGTCAGCCATGGGAAGACCCAGGGAACAGCGGGTGGTTGGGCTCTCACTTCCTTTTCCAGTGTCTCATGGAGACAGGGCTTTGGCATAAGGAAGGTGGCCTCAGGTCAGCAGAGGGAGAGTCCCAGGACCTGCCAGACATAAAGGTGATATCACGCAGACCGCTCACTCCAGGACACATGGATCCCACTTAACTTGGGCACCTCCTGCGGTCCTCCCTGGGATGCCCTGGGCAGGTGTGGCCAGATATGGGCCCCTCTCTGCCTTTTGTTCCATATCAGGGGTGTGAGTTCTTGTTCTGAGAGTTTCTCAGGCCAGCAGAAGGGTTGGGTCCAGGTCCTGACGACGTAAAGGTGAGGGCTCAGAGTGAGTATGAAGGGGACCATTCATTCACCACAGAGGAGTGGGGACCGCACAGAGTCCGGCCCACCCCTCCTGTCGGCACTGGGAGTCCAAGGTGTCCTTGCAGTCTGCAGCTTGAGGACTTCCTCTATTCCTCTTACAGGAGCTCCAGGAACTGAGAGGTGAGACCTTGGTCTGAGGCAGTGTCCTCAGGTCACAGCAGAGGAGTCCCAGGAGAGCCAGGGGTCAAGGTGAGGTGCACGCCCTGAATGAGTTACAAGAGCCCCACCGGCCCCAGAACAGAGGGGACCCCACAGTTCCCGGCCCCACCCACAAAACTGTCAGTGCTGGACCCTCATTCTCTGACGGCTGCACCCTGCGGAGCCGTCTCATTCCCCCTTCATGTCCACAGGAGACAGGCCGAACAGGAGGACAGGAGCCCTGTGAGGCCCTAGAGCACCAGCTAAAGAGAAGACCTGTAAGTAGGCCTTTGTCAGAGCCCCCTAGGGTGTGGTTCTAGGCTGAGGCCACTCAACCGCTCTCTCCCTCCTCCAGGCCTGTGCATCCCCATCCCCGTCACCCAACTCCAGCCCACACTCCTGTTTTCTGACCCCAGGGAAAGTCGCGATGCCTTATTGTGACAAGAGTCAGCTCTGCGAGCTTGAGGAAGACCTTCGGGCCCAAAGAGAGGCACCAGCCCTGGTGGGTGCGCAGGTTCCTGGTGATGAGGAAGACATGGAGGTGTTCTTCTTCACCCCCTCTTCTTCTTCCTCCAACTCCTCTGCCTCCACCTCTCCTCTGATCCCAGGCACCCCGGAGGACGTACCTACTGCTGGAACACCAAGTCCTCCCCAGAGTCCTCAGGGTGGCTGCTCATCCCCCACGGCCACTGTTTCCCCTCCATGGAGCCAGGCAAGCGAGAGCCCCAGCATCCAAGAAGAGGAGGGCCCGAGCAGCTCACAGGATGTGGGATTCCCTGAGTACTTGCTCCAGGGTGCACCACAGGAGATGATGTATGATTTGCTTAATCTCCTGCTCCTCAAGTATCGAAAGAAGGAGCCGATCACAAAGGAAGAAATGCTGAATGGAATCCTCAAAAATTACGAGGACCAATTCCCTGCCATCTTCAGCAAAGTCTCTAAGTACATGGAGATTGTCTATGGCATTGCAGTGAAGGAAGTGGACCCTGCCAGCCACTCCTACATCCTCAGCACCTCCCTGGGCCTCACCTACGATGGGATGCAGAGCGATGACCAGAGCGTGCCCAAGACCGGCCTCCTGATTATCACCCTGGGCTTGGTCTTCATGGAGGGCGACTGCACCTCTGAGAAGAGCATGTGGTATGTGCTGGGTGTGCTGGGGTTGTGTCCTGGGAGGGAGCACCCCATCTATGGAGAGCCCAGGAAGCTCATCACCGAAGACTGGGTGCAGGAAAACTACCTGGAGTACCGGCAGGTGCCCAACAGTGATCCTGTGTGCTATCGGTTCCTGTGGGGCCCACGTGCCCACGCTGAAACCAGCAAGATGGAAGTTCTGGAGCATTTGGCCCAGTTCAATATTACTTTCCCCAGTTTATTCCCACACTTGTATCAGATGGCTTTGAGAGATGAGGAAGAAAGCGCCCAGGCCGGAATTGCCACCACAAATGGCACTTCTGCCACGGCCAGTACCAGTTCTAGTGGCACACCTTGAAGCTTCTCTAACCCCAGATGAAGTCTAAGGTAGATTCTCCACTGTGTTTGAAAATAGGAGTCACTGTTTTAAGTAGAAAGATAGTGTGGGGCTAGGGAAATAGAGTGAATAACAAACATCTTTGGTTTTCTGTACTATAAGGGTAACTTGGAGCTTTCTGTTTTCAGTTTGGAATTTTTCAAATGTTATTCCTTTAAATGGAAGGTTTATATAGCTTAAGAAACTAAGTTTATGAATGACATTGATCACACATTTATTACTCTTTATGCAGTTTAGTAGTAAAAGTTTTGCTATTTCATAAAACAAATTGAAATCTTATTTTGTGGTCTATAACGAGAGCATAGCATCGGAATAGGAATTTACTTGGAAATATGAAAAAACTTAACAAAATAAGATGAGGTCAAGAAATAGAGAAAAAAGTAAGAAATCAGTAATTTTTAGCTTCCTTTTCCCTTTAACTCTGTTTTTTTGTGAAATTAAAATATATATGTATACCTGGATTTGCTTGTGTTCTTCCATGATGTAGGAGAAATTACATCTCCATAAATGAAACCACTGCTCACAACTTGTTTATTCTACAAACATTCATTGAGCATCGCTCTCTGGAAGGCCCTGTGTTAGTCGTGGAGATATTAGGATAAGCCCAACCCATAGGGTGGTTGAGCCTAGGAGCAGCGGCCATATCGGGAAGGTGGTGAGATGTCCTCTAAATCCTACAGAACAAGTAGAAAAGGGTTAGGCAGAAGGTGGGGCTCCAGGGCCGAGCCCGTGGCGCACTTGGTAGAGTGCTGCGCTGGGAGCGCGGCAACGCTCCCGTCGCGGGTTCGGATCCTACATAGGACTGACCAGTGCACTCACTGGCTGAGTGCCGGTCACGAAAAAACGACAAAAAAAAAAAAAAAAAAAAAGAAGGTGGGGCTCCAGATGAGAGCAGTCGACTGTAAATGTCCTGAGCCAAGCCAGCCTGTGGCTTTGGAAGCTGCACTTCCCTCTGTGGGAGTTGCCTGCACTGAAGCTGGGTGGTGGCAGGGGCCAGGCTCTCAGACCCTGTGTCTTAGGGCTGCGAGCAGAGCCTGGATTGGAAATCTTCTCTGAGCAGTTCCTTTTGGATGGTGGATCGAGCAGAGAGAAATCTCCATCAGGGGCAGGTATGGAAAGTGTCCTGCACTCCTGTCCTAGTTGCAGTTGAACACAGTGCAAGAACTAGGTGATTTATACCCACCACGTGCAAGGGTTTCCTGAGAAATAAGAGTGAATCTCCCATGAGGTGAGGCCCAGAAGCCACTGGCCCGGTACTCTTCTGCCTGACTGGGACAAGCAGAGCCAGCCCCATTAAAATGGCATTTTAAGTAGGTTATCTTGAGGATAATTTGGCCCATTGTAAGCAAGAGCTGGACTTTTGGTGGGGAGGGGGATTAACGAAAATAGGGGTATGAATGGAATGGCAGCTGGGAGAATGGGAAGAGTTTTGTCCTTGACTCAGATTCTACAACCTTTGAGTTGCATCCAGCTGGGGAACACTCCCGCACACCCACATGAAATAATAGATCATCTAGGATGGAAATCTTACCTAGTTTTATCTTTCAAGCAACATTTATGGCTGAATTGGTATTCTTTGTACTATTGTGCTGCATATACTCTGAGGTCTCCTAGATGACAACAAAAGCAATAACTTTCCCAGAGGAGAGGCTAGTAGGATCTGAGGTCCAAATAGTGATACAGATAAGTGCCAAGCATTGAAAGTCTAATACATGTCAGACACTGTGCCAAGTGCTTTGCATGCATTGCATACATTTCAACAGTCCTACAAGACAAACTCATTAGGACACCCATTTCACAGATGATGAACCTGAGGCTCGGAGGGCTTGGTAATTTTCCTGTAACCACATGGCTAGTAAGCAACAGGGCTGGGGCGGGATCCCTGGTGTCATGGGCAAAATTGTGTCTGTCACAAAACTCCTAACCCCCAGTACCTCAGAATGTGACTGTATGTGGAAATGGGATCTTTACAAAGGTTGTTAGGTTAAAATCAGGTCATTAGAGCAGGCCCTACTCCAGTATGACTGCTGTCTTTATAAGAAGAGAAGATTGGAGCACAGATATGCACAGAGGAAAGACCACGTGAAGACACAGGGAGAAGATGGCCATCTACAAGCCCAAAACAGAGGCCTCAGGAGAAACCATCCCTGCCCACACCCTGATCTTGGACTTCCAGCCTCCAGAACTGTGAGGAAATGAGTTTCTGTTGTTTAAACTGCCCAGTCTACTTTACTTTGTTAGGGCAGCCCAAGCAAACTAATACACATGGTCTGAATTCCTGTAGAGCTCACACGGTTATCACTCCCCCCAACCTAAAGCAGGCCTTCTGTCGCAATTCATTTCTCTTCCCATGACTCTGTAATGTCTCTCAGGCAACCAAACGATGGGCCCCAGCCTGGTGGTACTAAAAGCAGGCATAAAGAAGTGCTAGGGATTGAATTGTGTCCCTCCAAAATTTACATATTGAAGTCATCATGCCCATGTGATGGTATTTGGAGATGGGGCCTTTGGGAGGTAATTAGGTTAAGATGAAGTCTTGAAAGTGGAGCCCCTCATGATGGGATTGGAGCCCTTATAAGAAGAGGTACCAGACCCTCCCCGCCATCCAGACACATGGAGAATGTGGCTGTCTACAAGCCAGGAATAGAGCCCTCGCCAGACACCCCCTATACTGGCATCTTGATCTTGGACTTCCCAACCTCCAGAACTGTGAGAAAACAAATGTCTGTTGTTTAAGCTACCCATTCGATGGCATTTTATCATATATAGCAGAAGGAGCTAACTAACACAAGAAGGAAGGTGACAATGTACATCAAACACAAATTGGGGATTGGCTGTGGTTCCTTGAGAGCCAATTCTGCCCAGGTGCCAACATTTTTGCACAGTCCCAGCACTTTTCTGCAATGCTGTGGCCTTCTCCTAGTCTTCGCCCATCTGTCCTCCTATCCAACTCTGGAATCTGGCCTGTTTCCCAGCTCTTCATGGCTGCATCCTCTGAAGGCTGCACCCTGCTCCCAGTGGGACAGCCAAGAATCACCTGCCCTACCCCTAACATACAGCATTTTTACTCTTTGCAGAAGTCCCCTCTGACAGCAAAATCCCTTTGACTTTAAATACTGATCTTTATACACCTAATCATCCCTTTGGATGTCTTCGGCACATTCTCCGATTGTTTTCCAGATAAGTTGGTGGTTGGAGTCTGATTTGGCCCATAAGGTACCAGTTCCTAGGATATCACCCTGAAGTGAGAGTTTTTGAAACCATCCTGATATTACAGTAGGATGTTAATGGGATGTCTCATTTGAAACTAGACACTTAACACATACATAGATGAATGAGCTCTCCCACATGGTCAAAAACCAAAGCTTCTTACATTAGTGAGCTCAGACTACCATAACAATATACCATAGACTGGGTGGCCTAAACAACCGAATCTATTTCTCATATTTCTGGAAGCTGGGAAGTCGAAGATCAGGGTACCGGCAGATTCAATGCCCGGTGAAGGCTCTCTTCCTGGCTTGGAGATGCACACCTTCTCCGGGTGTCCTCACATAGCAGAAAGAGAGAGCAACCAAGGTGTCTGGTGTCTCTACTTATAAGGGCACTATTTCCATCATGAAGGCCCCGGACTTACAACCTCATCTGAACCTAATTACCTAATGACTGAAGGCCCCATTTGCAAATACATCACATTATGAGTTAAGACTTCAACATGTAAATTCATATTTCAACGTTATATTAGGTCATAGGGGGAAACAGTTCAGCTTATGTCATCTCCCTCATAAATGGTAGATGAGGAAAGACCATGGAAATCACTGTGGAGCAAAGATCTACTAAAGCTAAACTTCTAAAGCCCTGAAATCCTCAGAGGAGCAGTTCCTTGGTGTACATGACAGCTCTGATTACAAATGAAAAAAATGACCATCTTTTCAGTGCCTGTGACCTATGTATCTGCCCCACAGGCAAGTCCTGGCTTTCAGTTTGTCTAATGGCACCTGTACAGGTAGATGTTTTGGTGTTTGGACTGTAGCAGAGACGGGCAGGTTAAGATTTTGCCCATGCATCAAAAGCAGGAAAAAATTTTCGGCCTACTGACATTTGAGGTTACTGCAAAGGATAGTGCAGAAAACTGCTACTGAATAAAAAAGGCTCCCCACTGAGGTTTATGGGATCCTTGGCAAACTACATGGGGTGATGTATTTGAATGCATCTGTCATATAGTAGGCACTTAATAGCCAAGATATGGAGTCAACCTAAATGTCCACCAATGGACAATTGGATAAGGAAAATGTGGTATATATACACCATGGAATACAACTATGCCATAAAAAAGAACGAAATTCTCCCATTTGCAGCAACACAGATGAGCTTGGAGAAACTTACATTTAGTGAAATAAGCAAAGCACAGAGGGATAAATACTGCATGTATCGTTCACAAGTGGGAGCTAGGAGAGAAAGAAGGAAGGCGAGAAAGACCACAGTGGTGTGCTGGACTTGCAGAGGGAGAGAATATGCCTAGGGATGCAAAGTGGAGTGGGAAAAGGGGGATGGGGAGGGAGGTCGGGGAAAATTGGGTGGCAGCCTTGCGGTATAATTACCACTTGTGATAATGGGCATCCTGCCAGTATGGATCTGGCCATAACATCTTGGGCACGAGTGGTGACAATTAGCTTCGTACACCATGAATATTCATAACCAATAAAAGAAACCGAAAAATTAGAAAAAAGGAAAGAATTGAGAAACTTAAGGGAAATCTGGCCTTCTCAGAACCTTCTAGCAATGGATACGGCTGTTTTCATAACAAATTAAAATAGTTGCTTTTCGTTGAGCACCTATTATGTAACAGTTTATGGGGAAGGCTTCAAGTGCTCTTAGACATCTTGCCTTCCTGTCTTTCCTGGACACAGCGACAGTACGTTGCCAGTCCACTTGTAGTTAGCAATAGTCACGTGACGTTTTCTTACCACTGAAACATGAGCAGGAGCGTTGTTTGTCACATCTAGGCATTTGAGAGCCAGTGGGCCATTTCCATCCTCTCTCGCTCCTTTCATCAGCAGACCCGGTGATCCCACACTGAGACGGTAGGACCCCAGGAATAGAAGCAGCCTGGATCTCTGGGTCACCTGAGACTGGAGAGCCTCTGCCAAGCCACATCAGAGTTTCTGTGCACAAAAAACAAACTTTTGTTCTGTTTCAAGCCATTCAAATTTTGGGGTTTGTCTGTTGCATCAGTTTGCAGTTACTTTAAATAATACACAGCTACTATTTACGTTGTTAAGCTTATTTAGATATTTTAATTGCAAATGTAATAGTGCCTATATTCTTGTTGCAAAAAATGTTTAAATACAGACAAATCACATTTTCTATCTTTAGAAAGATCTTTCACAATTTAGCCACCTCCTTAGAGGCCACCAAAGTTAATAATCTGGCGTATACTGTTTTAAAGCTTATTCTACAATGTTTCATACATAGATGTGCTATGAAAATATATAGTATTTTTTAACACACATGAGTAATGATGTACATACTGATCTGTCACATGCCTTTGCCGCTTAAAAAGAAGGATGCAAGGTGTCCTGCAGATCCTGCTCTTTTGGTCTTCTCATGGCTTTCAGTGAATAGGCCAAAGAAAGGAGTTACAGCGTTTGCTGGGGTTAATGATCCTGACTACCAAGGCGAAGTTGGGCTACGACTCCACAAAGGAAGTCAGGAAGAGTATGTCTGGAATACAGATGATCATTAGGGTGTCCCTTAGTATTACCATGCCCTGAGATTAAGGTCAGTAAGAAACTACAACAAACCACTCCAGGCAGGACTGTTAATGGCCCAGACATATGAAGAATAGAGGCCTGAGTCACCTCACCAGGCAAAGAACTATGACCAGCTGAGGTGCTTGCTGAAGGCAAAGGGAATACAAAAAGTGTAATAGAAGCATATAGTTATAAATACCAGCTACACCCACACGATGAGTATTTTGTCCCTGTTTTGTTATCAATATGTTTGTCAGCAAGAATGCCTTTGAATTGATACAGGTCGTGTGTTTCAGGACTCTCCTTTCTATTGCTGAGTAGTATACCATTGTATGGATGCACCATCGTTTGTTTATCTTTCACCCATGGAAGGATATTCAGGCTATCTTCAGATTTTGGTAAGTATGCATAGAACTTCTACAAACCTTCATGTGTGGGTTTTCGTGCGAACATACATTTTTACTTCTCTCAGGAGTGGCATTTCTGAGTCGTATGGTTAGTGCCTGCTTATGAGAAATCACCAAATGATCTTCCACATGGCTGTACCATTTCAAAACTCCCACCAGCAATGTAAGAGATTTCAAGTTGTTCTTTATCCTTGCCAGCAATTAGTCTTGTCAGAATTTTTAAAATTTTAATCGCTTTCAAATGTGTATAGTGTTATCTCATCTTGATTTTGACTTACATTTCTCTAATGGCTAATGATGTAAAACAATTTTGCATGTGCTCATCTGCCATCATATGCCCACTTTGGTGAGGTGCTCACTAACGTCTCTTGCCCATTATTAAAACTGGGTCATTTGTTTTCTAATTTTCAAGTTTTGAGAGCCCTTTACGCACCCTAGATACAAGTCCCTTGTTGGGTATATAGTTTGCAAATATTTTCTTTCAGTCTGCAGTTTGACTTTTTGACTTTTTATTGTCTTTCTCACAGCAAATGTTTTTAATTTTGAGGAAGTCTCATTTATTTTTTCCCCTTTATGAACTGTGCTCTTGGTGTCATGTTCAAGAGCTCCTTGCCTCACTTTAGGTCATGAGATTTTCTCCTGTGCTTTTTAAAAAAGTGTTACTGATTTTCATTTAACATTTAGATCTATGATACATTTTTTTACACATGGGTATCTAATTGTCCCAATACCATTTACTGAAAAGACCAGCATTTCTCAATTGAATTACATTTGTAAAACTTTAAAAGCCATACTGATCTGTGTCTATCTCCCGAGTCTCTAACCAGTTCCTTTGATCCTGTGTCTGTCCCTTAGCCAGTAGCACAGTTTCTTGATTACTATAGCCTTTTCTTAAAATCAGGCAGTGTGATTCTTCAAACTTTATTCTACTTTTTCATAATAGTTTTTTTTTCTTTTTGACAAATGAAAATTGTGTATATTTAAGGTGTACAAGTGATGTTTTGATATACATATACATTGTGAAGTGGTTACCACAATTAACATATTCATCACCTCCTATAGTTACTGTTTGTGTGTGTGGTGAGAACACTTAAGATTTACCCTCTTAGCAAATTTTAAGTATATAATACATTGGTATTAGCGATAGTTACCATGATATACATTAGGTCTCCAGAACTTACTCATTTTATAACTGAGATTTTGCAAAGCTAGAGAAAATCCTTTCGTTCCCCCCAACCTCCAACCCCTGGCAACCTTTCTACTCTCTGCTTCTATGCGTTTAACTGCTTTAGATTTCACATGTAAATGAGATCACATAGCATTTGTCCCTCTGTGCCTGGCTTATTTTGCTTAGCACAATGTCCTCCAGGTTTATCTATATTTTCCCAAAGGGCAGGACTTCCTTCTTTGCTAGGGCTGAATAATATTCCATTATACGTATTTGTCACATTTTCCTTATCTATTTAGCCATTGATGGACTCTTAGGTTGCTTTCACGTTTCGGCTATTGTGAATAACGCTGCAATGAACATGGGAGTGCAGATATCTCTTTGAGATCCCGATTTCAATTTCATTGGATATACACCCAGACCTGTGGCTGCTGGATCATAAGTTGTTCTATTTTTAGTTTTTGAGGAGTCTGCATACTGTATTACATAATGGCTACACCAATTTACAATCCTACCAACAGTGTACAAGGGTTCCCTTTTCTCCACATCCTCAAAAGTACTTCTTATCATTTGACTTTTTGATAATAGCCATCCTAACAGGTGTGTGGTGATATCTAATTGTGGTTTTCATTTGCACTTCACTGGCGATTAGTTGCCTTGAGCACTTTTTCGTGGATCTGTTGGCCATTTTGTAATATCTTCTTCAGAGATATGCCTATCCAGGTCCTTTGTCCATTTTTTTAAATTGGGTTACTGGGGGTTTTGGTTTGTTTCTTTGTTTTCCTGCTGAATGTTATGAGTTCCTTATATTTTTTGCATGTTAGGCACCTATAAGATATATGATTTACAAGTATTTTCTCTCATTCTGTAACTTGCTTTTTTATTTTATTGATTTTCTTTTCTGTGCAGAAACTTTTTAGTTTGATGTAGTTCCAATTGTTTATTTTTGCTTTCGTTGCCTGTACTTTTGAAGTCATAGTCAGAAAGGCATTGCCAAGACCCATCTCTAGATGTTTCTCTCCTATTTTCTTCTAGAATTTCTATATTTTAGGGCCTTACTTGTAAATGTTTAATCCATTTTGAGTTGATTTTTGTTTATCATTTAAAAGAAGAATACAATTTTATTCTTTTGCATTTGGAAATCCACTTTTCCTAACACCATTTATAAAAGAGACTCTCCTTTCACCTGAGGCATGGAGAAATGGACCAGATGCCCATCCCACAACCAGGCAAACCATGCCCGCACTTCGGTGCCCACCCAGGTACCCAAAGCATGGACCCGGGGACCAGACACTCCCCACAACCAGGCACATCTCCAGCACTGAGAAACATGGCAAAAACATCACCTCCGTGTGGGTGGCCCTCCATAGCCTTCACCATAACCATGGCTGCCACGAAAGCGGCTAGACACCACAACCAGCATGGAGATGGTCCGCCATCCACTGGAGTGCATTGCCACAAGAAGAGTCACCAGCAGAGTCCAAAGAAAAGAGGATGTCTCTCTCCATGAAGCCCATTTCAGAGTGACAGAAGAAGCATCTGCTCTATGATAATATTGGGGGACCTCATCACACCTCTCAGCATTAGACAGATCATCTAGGCAACAAATCAACACAGTAACCATTATTCTTTCAGAAGGAGAGAAGAAATCTAGGGTAATTAGAAGGGGGAGGGGGAGGGGGGAGGGAGAGGGGGAGGGGGAGAGATTGGACAGAGGACATAAAGAATTATTATGATTTGTAACAATATATATGCTGGTAATATTGATTTGATCAACATATCTCAATGTCGAACCCCAAAAGTATGTATAATCAATTTTCATTCAATAAAAATTTAAAAAAATTTTAAAAAAAGATCAAGAGATTCTTTTTTCTCCATTGTGTATTCCTACAGCCCTTCTCAAATATTAGTTAACTGTAATGTGTGGGATTATTTCTGGGACTTCTAGTCTGTTCCGTTGGTCTGTGAGTCTGTTTTTATGCCTGTACCATGCTGTCTTGATTACAACAGTTTTGTAATAAACTTTGACATCAGGGTGTGTGATGCCTGCAACATTGCTCTTCTAGCTCAAGATTGATTTGGCTACTTGGGATCGTTTCTGGTTTCATATAAGTTTTACGATTGCTTTTTCTACTTCTGTGAAAAATGTCATTGGAATCCTCATAGTAATTCCATTGTATCTGTAGATCACATTGAGTAGTATGAACATTGTAACAATATTGATTCTTCCAACTCACGAACATTCCATGTCTTTCCATTTCTTTGTGTCTTCTTCAATTTCACCAATGGTGTATAATTTTCAGTGTTCAGACAATTCATTTCTTTGTTTAAAATTATTTTATTATAAAAATTGAAAGAAAATTTTTTTTTAAATGGGGAAAACCTGAAAAACAAATAAAATTATTTTATTAGTTTTTGATGCTATCATAAATGAAATTTTTTCTTAGTTACTTTCTTGATAGTCTGTAGTTAATAGAAATGCAACTGATTTTTGCATGTTGATTTTGCATCCTGCAAATTTACTGAATTTGTTCATTGGTTCTAACAGTTGTTTGGGGAAGCAATTAGGGTTTTCTATATACACAGCCATGTCATCAGCAACAGAGATGATTTTACTTCTTCCTTTTCAATTTAGATACCTTTTAGTACTTTTTCTTGCCTAATATGTCTTGCTAGGACTTTCAGTGCTATGTTGGATAGAAGTGGCAAGAGTGGGCATCCTTGTCTTGTTCTTCATCTTAGAGTTAAAGCTTTCAGCTTTTCACCAATGAGTATAATGTTAGCTATGGGCGTGTCATACATGACTTTTATTGTGTTAAAGTGCATTCCTTCTATACGTAATTTGTTGAGAGTTTTTCTCATGAAAGAATGTTGAATTGTGTCAAATGATTTTTCTGCACCTATTAAGATGATCATATGATTTTTGTCTTTCTTTTTGTTAAATGTAGTGTATCACATTTATTGATTTGTATATGTTGAACCATTCTTGGATCCTAAGGATAAATTCTGCTTGATCATCATGTATAATACTTTTAATGCGCTGTTGAATTCAGTTTGCTAGCATTTTATTGAGGATTTTTGCATCTGTGTTCATCAGGGTCTCATAATTGTTTTAGCTCGACTAGTTCCTTTGCTCTTCCATAAACTTTTATAAAAAATTTTGTTTTAATTTTGTCATTGTACCTGTTTATGGGATACAAATTGTTGTTTTAATACATGCATATATTATATAATGATCTAATAAGAATAGTTAGCATATCTATTATTTGTTTGTGGTTATACCATTCAAGATCCTCCTCGAGTGGTACAATAATGTAATAGTTCTGCCTAACATGATGCAACTATCCTGCATACAACTGAAAACGTGTTAATCCCTTTCCCAGGAGAAGAGGTCAAGTCCTTAGATATTTACACTTCTTCAAATATCCCATGACTTAAGTGCAAATACTATAATGTAAAGTTAACAATATTAAAATGTTGATATAAAGCCAATAAGTCTCACGGTTCATAATAAAGAATAAAAGGAACAAAAACAAAGATAATTGCATAATGGATGTACAGTATATAGGCATAGAGATATATCTTTTTTTTAGTTTATATTATTTATTTATATTATTACTTTTTTACATTCTAAGGTGTTGTTGCGGAGCAGTTATGGGGAGGGGGAGAGGGAAAGGGGAAAGAAAAAAGGGTGGGAGAAGGAGGAAGGTGGGGACATGGTGAGGCTCATGGCATCCCCCTCATTTCTGCACGGAAGGCCACTGGCCTTTCAGCGGTGGCTTGGTGGTTGCTGGGCTGGATGCAGTTGTTGGGAGGTGTGGCTGAAGCCCTCGGCTTCTCACCGCCCTGCCGTGGGAGCCTGGGATATTTCCTGTGGTGGCTTGGTGGTCGTTGCTGGGCTGGTTGTGGGTGTCATGGGGGCATGGCTGATGCCCTAAGCCCACCACTGCCTTGGCTCAGGAGCCCAGGGTACTTCCTACTGCAGTTTAGTGGTCCTTGCTGAGCTGGTTGCAGTTGTAGGGGAGAAGCTCAGGTCCCTGGCACTCCCAACACCCTGGCTTGGGATCCTGGGGGCTTCCAGTCCTTTTAGGTTTTATAGGTGCTCTTTGGTTATGTGGGACCTTTACTACCTAATATCAAATTTTTTCTCTGGTCTTTGGGTATTTTATTTTTCCTTTCAGTTCTGTGTTGGATTATTTGCTATTCCCACCATTTAAATTCTGCACTGGAACTAATTTGTTGTCCTTTGTTCACTTCTAAAATAGGGGAACTTCCTGTGGGGACCAGCACTTGAGCCCTGTGGTTGAGCTAAATTGCTGCTTTGTTCCTGATTCCCTGGGGAAGGCTTTTTGTGCAGCTCAGGTTTTAATTATTGACCTTATATATACTTCTGAGTCTTGTGATTTCTTGTACACCTGGGTTGTGTGGAAACTCTGGTCTTGGGCCTGAGACTTTTCAGCAAACTACACCCTCCTGCAGTTCTATATTCCTGACCAGTCTCTACTAAGTGGTCCTGTGCTGATTGGAGGGCCGATCTGCTGTCCATGCTGTGCCCCAGTGTTCCCCTGGTGGCCTGTCTCCCCCACCACCTAGGCTCCAAACACTTCCCATGGGATGGGCTGTGCAGTGATCCCTTGCGATGACTCACTGGCTTCTGAGTGGCTTTTTTTCCATTTGTTGTGGCTCCTCGCTCCTGTGTGGGTCCTCATTAACCTGTTCGTGGTCTTACTGGCCTTTGGGCCATCAAGGCCCTCTTTTCCCCTGCTGCCTCAAAGCAATTTCATACGAAGAGCATGGCAGCGACTTTTGCCAGCTCTTGCTCCATGTGTTCACCAGCTCCAGGCTTGAAGCAGCTGGGATTCAAAATGGTCAGAGCAATCCTTTCTTTCTCACACAATGGCTTCTCCTGCCTTCATGAACTCTGTAGGTCTGTCTTTCTCTTCCCCTGAGCTCTAGTGGCCCCAGCTTGTCTGTCAATGCTTTTTTTTTTTTTTTAAAGATGACCAGTAAGGGGATCTTAACCCTTGACTTGGTGTTGTCAGCACCACGCTCACCTAGTGAGCTAACCGGCCATCCCTATATGGGATCCGAACCCATGGCCTTGGTGTTATCAGCACCACACTCTCCCGAGTGAGCCACGGGCCGGCCCTGTCAATGCTTTTTAATAGCTGTAAATTGGTTGATTTGTGGGAGAGAGTGACACTGGGGACCATCCAGTCTGCCATCTTTGAGACATATTCTTAGCACAATACTGAGGACAATTATAATCCCCCTTTCTGTGACTGGTCACGTGGTCAAATTGGTATTTATAACTACCTTCTCCTACTACCCATTCTGTACTCTATTTGCCTTCACTGAGCACCTCAGGTTGTCATGATTCTTTACCTGGGGGAGGAGGGGGTGACTCAAACCTGTATCCCTGAAGAGTCTGGGACATTCGTCGTCTTGCCTGGATTGAGTTGTTGTAATTTTCCATTAACCTTAATCACAGAGGATGGTAGTACAAAGAGATACCCTTAGTACTAAGGGATCTCCTGTATTCCAGACATAATCTTCCTTACCTCCATTGTGACATAGTCGTACAACTTCCCCTTGGTAGTCTGGGTGAGTCACTCCAGCGAACACTGTAACTCCTTTCTTAGCCTGTTGACTTAGAGGCATGAGGAGCCCAAAGTGGTCAGGTGGCAGCCTTAACTTCCAGTTCGATGGGATCATTTTTGTGCCTCTTGATGGAAGCATTTCTCCCTCTGGAACCAAGACCTCTAGACCAGCAGGGCATAAAGTTATTGGGACGGGAAGCAAAAATTTTGCTAGTGGGTCGTTAGGGATAATGGCGTATGGTGCCACTCCCATTTCCACTCCTTGATTCTTGGACCTGTGAATCCTGGTTATGGCAGAAACAGTACCATATATTGGGCACTGATTTAGAGCATATACAGCCTTCTGGAGAACCTTGCCCCAGCCGTCTAGAGTATTGTCACCTAGCTGGCACTGTAACTATGACTTCATAAGGCCATTCCACCATTCCATCAGAACAGCTGCTTTAGGATGGTGGGGAACATGGTAAGACCAGTGAATTCAAAGAGGACAAGCCCATGGCCGCACTTCTTTGGCTGTGAAGTGAGTTCCTTGTTCGGAAGCAATGCTGTGTGGTATACCATGACAGTGAATAAGGCATTCCGTGAATCCACAGATGATCGTTTTGCCAGAAGTATTCGTGCTGGGAAGGCAAATCCATACCTAGAGTAAGTGTCTATTCCAATAAGGACAAAACACTGCCCTTTCCATGATGGAAGCAGTCCAATGTACTCAACCTGCCAGCAGGTAGCTGGCTGATCACCCCGGGTAATGGTGCCATATTGGGGGCTCAGTGTAAGTCTCTGCTGCTGGCAGATACAGGTAAGTTGTCATTTCTCTGTCACTGTTTTCAGATATCTGTCTTTGTCTTTAGTTTTCTGAAATGCTGATTATGACATGTCTTGGAGTCAATTTCTTTAGGTTTATCCTGTTTGAGATTCACTCAGTTTCTTGAATATGTATGCTATCAATTTATGCCTTTCGCCAAATTCGGGAGGTTTTCAGGAATTTGTTCATTTTAATACTTTTTTGAGCCTTAATCTTTTTCCCCTCTCCTTCTGAGATTCTGATGTCAAAAATGTCAGATCTCTTATTATAGTGCCATTGGTCCTCAAGGACTTATTTTTTCCTTCTTTTTTTTTTCTCTGTTGTTCAGATCAGATAAATTTATTGCTCTATTTTCAGTTCACTGATTCCTCTGTTCTCTCCATTATGCTGTTGAAAGCATCCACTAAGGTTTTTATTTCAGTTATTTTATTTTTCAGTTTTGAACTTTTCATTTAGTCCTTTTTTATATATCCTGCTTCTTTGTTGAGACTTTCTATGTTTTTATTATTTCAAGTGTGCTTATGATTGCTCATTGAAGCATCTTATGATGGTTTCTTTCTAGTACTTTCAGATAATTCCAACACCTGTGTCCTCTTGGTGTTGCTCTCTCTTGATTGTCTACTCAAATTCAAGTTGAGATTTTCCTGGCTCTTGGTGTGATGAGTTATTTTTTCTTGTATCCTGGATATTTAAGTATTGGGCCATGAGGCAATGGATCTTATTCCAACCTTCTGTTTTAACTGACTTCTTCTGACACTGCTTCAGCAGGAGAAGGAGACCACTTCTTCATCACTGCCGGATGTGGATGGAAGACCAGGTTCTCCACTTGGCCTCCACTGATACCCAAGTGGGTTCTCTGTGTTACTGCTGGGCAGTTGTGGCAGTTCCAACTTCCTACTACACCTCCCCTGAATATTTTTTTGGCTGGGGAGGGTAGGGCTGCCTCATTACTGCTCCCCATGTGAAGCTCTGATGTCATGGGGCTTAGGGGTGGCCTCACAATTGCTGGGCCAAATTGAAGTCCTGATTCTCTACTAGGCCTCCTTGAATACCACCACCTCAATAGTGAGCGTCCATGGACAGTCTGGGGGCAGGCGGAAGTAGTGACTGGGAGGCCTCATTACCAACTAGTGGAGAATCAAACTCCCAGGTCCCTGCTGAGTCTTCTCTGTCACCATCCCTGGTGGGGTGCAGTGGAATGGGGTTCAGATGCCTTGGTATAGCCTGGTAAGGTTAGAAATCTAGTCTCACTACTTGATCTTCGCTGGCTGGTTGGGATAGAGCCACAGTTTTCTGTGGTGTTTGGCTAAAGTAGAGCAGTTCTTGTCTAAAAGGTTTCTGTCCTACTGGGTTGCACCTTTCCTGGTCCTTTGACTAGAGAAAGCAGGCTTTTGTTGTTTGTTTTTGTCTGTGCCCATTGGCGTTTCCGAATTGCTACTTCTACATCTCCAAGTCTGGAATATATGAAGCAAAAAGAAAACCCAGGGAACTCACTACCATGTCATTCCTTGTGTTCCAAGGTCACTAGACAGTCTATTTTCTTTCTACGTTTCAGAGTCATCTTATGTTTGTTTTATATACAATGTCGAGGCTGTTTAGTTGTACTTAGCAGAAAAAAATAGGGAAAAGTATATCTACTCCACGTTCTTGGAGGCAGAAGTTGAATCCTTACAGAGAATTGTTAAATGGTAATGAAACAAATTTTAAAAGTCTTGATTTATATCAACACCATACTGTAGCAATACTAAATAATTTCAATGACTAAATACTTTCCCTTACAAATCCTTTTATTTTTATTTTTTTCAAAAGTTGTCTTTTGCAGAAAATACTATTTTTAAAAAACAGCTTTATTGAAGTATATTTGACATACAAAAAACTACATAATGTGTAAATTTGATAAGTTTTGACACATGAATACACCCTGGAAGCCATCACCACAATAAAGATCGTGAACAGATCCATCACACCCAAAAATTTCCTCTTTAGCCCTTTGTAAATCCTCCCATATGACTTTTCCTGCAGCTCCATCCCCAAGAACCCACTGATCTGTCTTCTATCACAATAGATCCTTTTGCACTTGAAAAAGTTTTATCTAATTACCTAGGAGTCGGATGCCTGCATCACATAGTAGGTGCATCTGTAACATTTTAACAAATTGCCAAACTGTTTTGAATAACGATCATGACATTTTACATTCTCGCAGATGTATATAAGAGTTCCGGTACTTCAAATCCTTACCAATGCTTGGCATAGCCAGTCTTTTCAATATTAGCCATTCTAATAGGTCGATAGTGGTATTTCGTTGTGTGTTTGATTTGCATTTCCTCGATGACTAATGTTGCTGGGCTTTTACCCATGTGAATATGTCTATCTGTATGTCTTTTTGTAGAAGTGCTCAAGTCTTCTGCCAATTTTAAATTGGGTTGTTTGGTTCCTTCCTAGTGAGTTTTAAAAGTGCTTCTTTGTATTTGTTATGTAAGACCTTTATCAGATATGTGATTTCAGAATATTTTATCCCAACGTGTAGGTTGTCTGTTCACTCTCTTAACAATGATTTTCAAGAGCAGAAGATCTTAATTTGCAGAAACTCCAATTTATAATTTTTTGTTAATTAATGGATTGGGCTTTTTGCTGTATCTAAGTAATTGTTGACTAATCAAAGGCAACACTTGTTTTCTTCTGGAAGATGTATAGATTTAGTTTTACAGTGAGGTCTATCATTCATTTTGAGTTACTTTTTAAAATATGCTTTGAGGTATGGATTGAAATTTATATTTTTGTAAATGGATATCTGATTTATCCACACCCAATTGCTGAAAAGACAGTTTCTCCTTTTTTCTCTAATCTTTCTTTGCATTTTTATTTATATTCAGTTGCCTATATATGTGTATATAAGAGGATCTATTTCTGCACTGTTCTATTGACGTATTACTATCATTTTGCCAATACAACACCATATTGACTATTCTTACTTTGTAAGAAGCCTTAAAATCAAGTAGTGTAAACTTTCCATCTTTGTCCTCTTTTTCATTACAGTTATTTCAGCTATACATGTCCTATCCATTTCGATATGAATGTTATTATCAGCCTGCCAAATTCTACTAAAAGCCTCATGGATTTTGGTTAGAATTGCATTATGTCTATCAATAAATCTGGAAATTATTGACATCTTAACAATAATGAGTCTTCCAACTTTAGAACAAAATATCTATCTCCACATATTTGCATCCTTATTAATTTCTCTTCATTGCTTTCTAGTTTTCAGTGTACAGATCTTCAACAGATTTTGTTAGATTTATATTTATGTAAATACATCCCTAAGCTTGCAAATTTTCTAAAGCTATTTTAAATTATACTGTGCTTTATTTCAATTTTCCAATATTCATTGCTAGAATATAAAAAAATATAATTGATTTTTATATTGATTTTGTATTCTGCGACCTTGCTAAACATAGTTATTAGTTCTACAAACATTTTGTTAGATTGATAGGATTTTCTGCATACAGTATTCATTGTTTGTGAATAAAGAGGGTTTTACTTTTCCCTTTCCAATATGGAGAACTGTTTTTTTCCTTGTGGCACTGAAAAGAATCCCAAGTAAAATACTGAGGAATTCCCCTCTCCTCTAATGAATTTCTTATTTTTGGATAATAGTTCCCTATTATACGGGAACATCCAGCACGACTTCTGGCATGTAAATATCTGCCTCACCCGTGCACACACACTGTTAAAATCCAAGTCTTGCTATTACACCTGTTGAGATAAGTAGATCCCCCAGACTGGAAACAAGACTAGGATACTCAGAAGAGCAAGTTTATTTACTGAGTCTGACAGCCGGAAGGCAGTGATTTCAGACTGGAAAACAAAACTGAGGGGACCTCTGTGGACACCGGGAAAAGCAAGTGGGATGGAAAAGTTTCCTGGTGGCAGCCAGGAAGGAAGTGCATGGTCTTCAAGGTGCGTAAGAGAAATTGTTAGGAACGCGGTAGGACGATTCATATCTCCACCTAGATTTAAGTGTGGCCACATTACCGTGGGTGGATTGGAGGTAGCATATACAAAAACCAGGTAATGGTGAAGGTTGGGAGAGAACAGAATGAGCCACTGAATCAGGTGGCCCTGGGGAAGGGCTTGGAGAAGACACCCTCTCCTTGCCATGTGATCCCCCAGAATTGAACCATGAGGAGTGTGGCAGGTCTGTTCGGAAGGCGCTGTCGGTTGCTAAGAAAACACCCATTTTCCAACCAGGGCACCTTGGCCTCCCCCCACTCCCGGAGGAGTCAGGATGGGCCACTGTGATGTCTGAGCCACCCCTGCCAGGACAGGGCTAGACAGGCTGGGGGACTGGCTTGCTGACCAAACAAAGTGGAGGGTGTGGCTGCTCATTGTCCTGTGCAGGGCGTATATAGGGAGGCCAGGGGCCCTGGGACAGACCACTGGGCAGTGCTGACATGGCAAAGAGACCAGGAAACCACAGCTCACTGGAGACAGCAAAGCGGGGAAGAAGAGGAAAGGGCAAGGTGAGATGACCACGTCCTTCTCGTCTTCCCCTTGACTCCTTTCTCCCAAGACTCCTACCCGGTCCTCACCTGGTACAACCCCTCAGCCCACACGCATTCTCAGGAAGCCCCTGTTCCCATCCCTTCTCCATCCTCTTCCTTATACCATTGCCCTTCTGTGATTTCCCTGCTGTCCTTACAGGAGCCCAAGACATCCGTGAAACTTAAAAGGCCACTTCTTGGGAGTGTAAGGACCAAAGCCACTGCAGAAATTATCACCCCCTCAAACCCCAAAAAGGGAAAAGGCCAACACTATTCAGCCACTATCAACAGCTGAATGAGGAACTGCAGTTAAAAGAGCCGAAGCAGGACCAAAAGGACAAGGATATCCCCAGCACTTCCAGTGACGAGGAGATCCCCAGCACAAGTGATGACCTGGGCAGCCACTAAATTAAGAGTGAGACTAGAGAACTCAAAGTTACCTACCCAGGATTCCGACAATTGAACCTATGAGGACTTGCCTGAACTTTGGTCTCCCTTGCAGCTGCAGCCCAGCATCATAATCGGGCCCCGGTACCTTCCATGCCTCAGCGGGCGGCTCAGCAACCTCCTGTGTCTGCATCTCCGCTTAGTGACCAGGCTGCAGATTCAACTCTATCTGGCTCCACCGCCTATGCTAGTCCTGTCTCCCTACCTTGTAGGGAAACTCATAAAATTCAGCAGTAAAACAAACAAAGAAACAAACGACAAACCCCAGTTACCCAATTTTAAAAATGGGCAAGGGACCTGAATAGACATATCTGTGAAGAAGATATTACAAATGGCCAACAGATACACGGAAAATGTGCTCAAGGCAACTAATCACAAATGAAGTGCAAATGAAAACCACAATTCGATATCATCACACACCTGTTAGGATGGCTATTATCAAAAAGTCAAATGATAAGAAGTACTTTTGAGGATGTGGAGAAAAGGGAACCCTTGTACACCGTTGGTAGGATTGTAAATTGGTGTAGCCATGATGTAATACAGTATGCAGACTCCTCAAAAACTAAAAATAGAACACCTTATGATCCAGCAGCCACAGTTCTGGGTGTATATCCAATGAAATTGAAATCGGGATCTCAAAGAGATATCTGCACTCCCATGTTCATTGCAGCGTTATTCACAATAGCCAAAACGTGAAAGCAACCTAGGAGTCCGTCAATGGCTAAATGAATAAGGAAAGTATGATGGAATATTATTCGGCCCTAGCAAAGAAGGAAGATCTGCCCTTTGGGAAAACATAGATTAACCTGGAGGACATTATGCTAAGCAAAATAAGCCAGGCACAGAGGGACAAATGCTATGTGATCTCATTTACATGTGAAATCTAAAGCAGTCAAACGCATAGAAACAGAGTCGAAAGGTTGCCAGGGGTTGGGGGTTGGGGAAAATGAAAGGATTTTCTCTAGCTTTACAAAATCTCAGTTATGAAATGAGTAAGTTCTGGAGACCTAATGTATATCATGGTAACTATCGTTAATAGCAATGTATTATATACTTAAAATTTGCTAAGGGGGTAGATCTTAAGTGTTCTCACCACACAGTTAACTGTACGAGGTGATGAATATGTAAATTGTGGTAATCACTTCACAATGTACATGTATATCAAAACATCACTTGTACACCTTAAATATACACAATTTTTATTTGTCAAAAAGAAAAGGAAAACATTATGAAAAAGTAGAATAAAGTTTGAAGAATCACACTGCCTGATTTTAAAATAAGGCTATAGTAATCAAGAAACTGTGCTACTGGCTAAGGGACAGACACAGGACCAAAGGAACTGGTTAGAGACTCGGGAGATAGACACAGACCAGTATGGCTTTTAAAGTTTTACAAATGTAATTCAATTGAGAAATGCTGGTCTTTTCAGTAAATGGTATTAGAACAATTAAATACCCATGTGTAAATAATGTATCATGGATCTAAATGTTAAATGAAAATCTGTAACAGTTTTTTAAAAAGCACAGGAGAAAATCTTACGATCTAAAGTGACGCAAAGAGCTCTTGAACATGACACAAAGAGCACAGTTCATAAAGGGGAAAAAATAAATGAGACATCCTCAAAATTAAAAACATTTGGTGTCAGAAAGACAATAAAAAGTCAAAAAGTCAAACTGCAGACTGAAAGAAAATATTTGCAAACTATATACCCAACAAGGGAATTGTATCTAGGGTGCGTAAAGGGCTCTCAAAACTTGAAAATTAGAAAACAAATGACCCAGGTTTAATAATGGGCAAGAGACGTTAGTGAGCACCTCACCAAAGCGGGCATATGATGGCAAATGAGCACATGCAAAATTGTTTTACATCATTAGCCATTAGAGAAATGTAAGTCAAAATCAAGATGAGATAATACTATACACATTTGAAAGCGATTAAAATTTTAAAAATTCTGACACGACTAATTGCAAGCAAGGATAAAGAACAACTTGAAATCTCTTACATTGCTGATGGGATTTTTGAAATGGTACAGCCATGAGGAAGATCATTTGGTGATTTCTCATAAACAGGCACTAACCATATGACTCAGAAATGCCACTCCTGAGAGAAGTAAAAATGTATGTTCGCACGAAAACCCACACGTGAAGGTTTATAGAAGTTCTATGCATATTTTCCAAACTCTGAATATAGCCTGAATATCCTTCAATGGGTGAAAGATAAACAAACGATGGTGCATCCATACAATGGTATACTACTCAGCAATAGGAAGGAAAGTCGTGAAACACACGACCTGTATCAATTCAAAGGCATTCTTGCTGACAAACATATTGATAACAAAACAGCGACAAAACACTCATCGTGTGGGTATAGCTGGTATTGATAACTATATTCTTCTATTATACTTTTTGTATTCCCTTTGCCTTCAGCAAGCACCTCAGCTGGTCATATTTCTTTGCCTGGTGAGGTGACTCAGGCCTCTATTCTTCATATGTCTGGGCCATTAATAGTCCTGCCTGGAGTGGTTTGTTGTAGTTTCTTACTGACCTTAATCTCAGGGCATGGTAATACTAAGACACATCCTAATGATCATCTGTATTCCAGACATACTCTTCCTGACTTCCTTTGTGGAGTCCTAGCCCAACTTCGCCTTGGTAGTCAGGATCATTAACCCCAGCAAACGCTGTAACTCCTTTCTTTGGCCTATTCACTGAAAGCCATGAGAAGACCAAAAGAGCAGGATCTGCAGGACACCTTGCATCCTTCTTATTAAGTGGCAAAGGCATGTGACAGATCAGCATGTACATCCTTACTCGTGTGTGTTAAAAAATACTATATATTTTCATAGCACATCTATGTATGAATAATTGTAGAATAAGCTTTAAAACAGTACACGCCAGATTATTAACTGAGGTGACCTCTAAGGAGGTGGCTAAATTGCGAAAGATCTTTCTAAAGATAGAAAATGTGATTTGTCTGTATTTAAACATTTTTTGCAACAAGAATATAGGCACTATTACATTTGCAATTAAAATATCTAAATAAGCTTAACAACGTAAATAGTAGCTGTGTATTATTTAAAGTAACTGCAAACTGATGCAACAGACAAACCCCAAAATTTGAATGGCTTGAAACAGAACAAAAGTTTATTTTTTGTGCACAGAAACTCTGATGTGGCTAGGCAGAGGCTCTCCAGTCTCAGGTGACCCAGAGATCCAGGCTGCTTCTATTCCTGGGGTCCTACTGTCTCAGTGTGGGATCGCCGGGTCTGCTGATGAAAGGAGCGAGAGAGGATGGAAATGGCCCACTGGCTCTCAAATGCCTAGATGTGACAAACAACGCTCCTGCTCATGTTTCAGTGGTAAGGAAACGCCACATGACTCTTGCTAACTACAAGTGGACTGGCAACGTACTGTCGCTGTGTCCAGGAAAGACAGGAAGGCAAGATGTCTAAGAGCACTTGAAGCCTTCCCCATAAACTGTTACATAATAGGTGCTCAACGAAAAGCAACTATTTTAATTTGTTATGAAAACAGCCGTATCCATTGCTAGAAGGTTCTGAGAAGGCCAGATGTCCCTTAAGTTTTTCAATTCTTTCCTTTTTTCTAATTTTTCGGTTTCTTTTATTGGTTATGAATATTCATGGGGTATGAAGCTAAATGTCACCACTCATGCCCAAGACTTTATGGCCAGATCCATACTGGCAGGATGCCCATTACCACAAGTGGTGATTATACCCCAAGTCTGCCACCCAATTATCCCCGACCTCCCTCCCCATCCCCCTTTTCCCACTCCACTTTGTATCCCTAGGCATATTCTCTCCCGCTGACTCCATATCTTGGCTATTAAGTGCCTACTACATGACAGATGCATTCAAATACATCACCCCATGTAGTTTGCCAAGGATCCCATAAACCTCAGTGGGGAGCCTTTTTTATTCAGTAGCAGTTTTCTGCACTATCCTTTGCAGCACCCTCAAATGTCAGTAGGCCGAAAATTTTTTCCTGCTTTTGATGCATGGGCAAAATCTTAACCTGCCCGTCTCTGCTACAGTCCAAACACCAAAACATCTACCTGTACAGGTGCCATTAGACAAACTGAAAGCCAGGACTTGCCTGTGGGGCAGATACATAGGTCACAGGCACTGAAAAGATGGTCATTTTTTTCATTTGTAATCAGAGCTGTCATGTACACCAAGGAACTGCTCCTCTGAGGATTTCAGGGCTTTAGAAGTTTAGCTTTAGTAGATCTTTGCTCCACAGTGATTTCCATGGTCTTTCCTCATCTACCATTTATGAGGGAGATGACATAAGCTGAACTGTTTCCCCCTATGACCTAATATAACGTTGAAATATGAATTTACATGTTGAAGTCTTAACTCATAATGTGATGTATTTGCAAATGGGGCCTTCAGTCATTAGGTAATTAGGTTCAGATGAGGTTGTAAGTCCGGGGCCTTCATGATGGAAATAGTGCCCTTATAAGTAGAGACACCAGACACCTTGGTTGCTCTCTCTTTCTGCTATGTGAGGACACCCGGAGAAGGTGTGCATCTCCAAGCCAGGAAGAGAGCCTTCACCGGGCATTGAATCTGCCGGTACCCTGATCTTCGACTTCCCAGCTTCCAGAAATATGAGAAATAGATTCGGTTGTTTAGGCCACCCAGTCTATGGTATATTGTTATGGTAGTCTGAGCTCACTAATGTAAGAAGCTTTGGTTTTTGACCATGTGGGAGAGCTCATTCATCTATGTATGTGTTAAGTGTCTAGTTTCAAATGAGACATCCCATTAACATCCTACTGTAATATCAGGATGGTTTCAAAAACTCTCACTTCAGGGTGATATCCTAGGAACTGGTACCTTATGGGCCAAATCAGACTCCAACCACCAACTTATCTGGAAAACAATCGGAGAATGTGCCGAAGACATCCAAAGGGATGATTAGGTGTATAAAGATCAGTATTTAAAGTCAAAGGGATTTTGCTGTCAGAGGGGACTTCTGCAAAGAGTAAAAATGCTGTATGTTAGGGGTAGGGCAGGTGATTCTTGGCTGTCCCACTGGGAGCAGGGTGCAGCCTTCAGAGGATGCAGCCATGAAGAGCTGGGAAACAGGCCAGATTCCAGAGTTGGATAGGAGGACAGATGGGCGAAGACTAGGAGAAGGCCACAGCATTGCAGAAAAGTGCTGGGACTGTGCAAAAATGTTGGCACCTGGGCAGAATTGGCTCTCAAGGAACCACAGCCAATCCCCAATTTGTGTTTGATGTACATTGTCACCTTCCTTCTTGTGTTAGTTAGCTCCTTCTGCTATATATGATAAAATGCCATCGAATGGGTAGCTTAAACAACAGACATTTGTTTTCTCACAGTTCTGGAGGTTGGGAAGTCCAAGATCAAGATGCCAGTATAGGGGGTGTCTGGCGAGGGCTCTATTCCTGGCTTGTAGACAGCCACATTCTCCATGTGTCTGGATGGCGGGGAGGGTCTGGTACCTCTTCTTATAAGGGCTCCAATCCCATCATGAGGGGCTCCACTTTCAAGACTTCATCTTAACCTAATTACCTCCCAAAGGCCCCATCTCCAAATACCATCACATGGGCATGATGACTTCAATATGTAAATTTTGGAGGGACACAATTCAATCCCTAGCACTTCTTTATGCCTGCTTTTAGTACCACCAGGCTGGGGCCCATCGTTTGGTTGCCTGAGAGACATTACAGAGTCATGGGAAGAGAAATGAATTGCGACAGAAGGCCTGCTTTAGGTTGGGGGGAGTGATAACCGTGTGAGCTCTACAGGAATTCAGACCATGTGTATTAGTTTGCTTGGGCTGCCCTAACAAAGTAAAGTAGACTGGGCAGTTTAAACAACAGAAACTCATTTCCTCACAGTTCTGGAGGCTGGAAGTCCAAGATCAGGGTGTGGGCAGGGATGGTTTCTCCTGAGGCCTCTGTTTTGGGCTTGTAGATGGCCATCTTCTCCCTGTGTCTTCACGTGGTCTTTCCTCTGTGCATATCTGTGCTCCAATCTTCTCTTCTTATAAAGACAGCAGTCATACTGGAGTAGGGCCTGCTCTAATGACCTGATTTTAACCTAACAACCTTTGTAAAGATCCCATTTCCACATACAGTCACATTCTGAGGTACTGGGGGTTAGGAGTTTTGTGACAGACACAATTTTGCCCATGACACCAGGGATCCCGCCCCAGCCCTGTTGCTTACTAGCCATGTGGTTACAGGAAAATTACCAAGCCCTCCGAGCCTCAGGTTCATCATCTGTGAAATGGGTGTCCTAATGAGTTTGTCTTGTAGGACTGTTGAAATGTATGCAATGCATGCAAAGCACTTGGCACAGTGTCTGACATGTATTAGACTTTCAATGCTTGGCACTTATCTGTATCACTATTTGGACCTCAGATCCTACTAGCCTCTCCTCTGGGAAAGTTATTGCTTTTGTTGTCATCTAGGAGACCTCAGAGTATATGCAGCACAATAGTACAAAGAATACCAATTCAGCCATAAATGTTGCTTGAAAGATAAAACTAGGTAAGATTTCCATCCTAGATGATCTATTATTTCATGTGGGTGTGCGGGAGTGTTCCCCAGCTGGATGCAACTCAAAGGTTGTAGAATCTGAGTCAAGGACAAAACTCTTCCCATTCTCCCAGCTGCCATTCCATTCATACCCCTATTTTCGTTAATCCCCCTCCCCACCAAAAGTCCAGCTCTTGCTTACAATGGGCCAAATTATCCTCAAGATAACCTACTTAAAATGCCATTTTAATGGGGCTGGCTCTGCTTGTCCCAGTCAGGCAGAAGAGTACCGGGCCAGTGGCTTCTGGGCCTCACCTCATGGGAGATTCACTCTTATTTCTCAGGAAACCCTTGCACGTGGTGGGTATAAATCACCTAGTTCTTGCACTGTGTTCAACTGCAACTAGGACAGGAGTGCAGGACACTTTCCATACCTGCCCCTGATGGAGATTTCTCTCTGCTCGATCCACCATCCAAAAGGAACTGCTCAGAGAAGATTTCCAATCCAGGCTCTGCTCGCAGCCCTAAGACACAGGGTCTGAGAGCCTGGCCCCTGCCACCACCCAGCTTCAGTGCAGGCAACTCCCACAGAGGGAAGTGCAGCTTCCAAAGCCACAGGCTGGCTTGGCTCAGGACATTTACAGTCGACTGCTCTCATCTGGAGCCCCACCTTCTTTTTTTTTTTTTTTTTTTTTGTCGTTTTTTCGTGACCGGCACTCAGCCAGTGAGTGCACTGGTCAGTCCTATGTAGGATCCGAACCCGCGACGGGAGCGTTGCCGCGCTCCCAGCGCAGCACTCTACCAAGTGCGCCACGGGCTCGGCCCTGGAGCCCCACCTTCTGCCTAACCCTTTTCTACTTGTTCTGTAGGATTTAGAGGACATCTCACCACCTTCCCGATATGGCCGCTGCTCCTAGGCTCAACCACCCTATGGGTTGGGCTTATCCTAATATCTCCACGACTAACACAGGGCCTTCCAGAGAGCGATGCTCAATGAATGTTTGTAGAATAAACAAGTTGTGAGCAGTGGTTTCATTTATGGAGATGTAATTTCTCCTACATCATGGAAGAACACAAGCAAATCCAGGTATACATATATATTTTAATTTCACAAAAAAACAGAGTTAAAGGGAAAAGGAAGCTAAAAATTACTGATTTCTTACTTTTTTCTCTATTTCTTGACCTCATCTTATTTTGTTAAGTTTTTTCATATTTCCAAGTAAATTCCTATTCCGATGCTATGCTCTCGTTATAGACCACAAAATAAGATTTCAATTTGTTTTATGAAATAGCAAAACTTTTACTACTAAACTGCATAAAGAGTAATAAATGTGTGATCAATGTCATTCATAAACTTAGTTTCTTAAGCTATATAAACCTTCCATTTAAAGGAATAACATTTGAAAAATTCCAAACTGAAAACAGAAAGCTCCAAGTTACCCTTATAGTACAGAAAACCAAAGATGTTTGTTATTCACTCTATTTCCCTAGCCCCACACTATCTTTCTACTTAAAACAGTGACTCCTATTTTCAAACACAGTGGAGAATCTACCTTAGACTTCATCTGGGGTTAGAGAAGCTTCAAGGTGTGCCACTAGAACTGGTACTGGCCGTGGCAGAAGTGCCATTTGTGGTGGCAATTCCGGCCTGGGCGCTTTCTTCCTCATCTCTCAAAGCCATCTGATACAAGTGTGGGAATAAACTGGGGAAAGTAATATTGAACTGGGCCAAATGCTCCAGAACTTCCATCTTGCTGGTTTCAGCGTGGGCACGTGGGCCCCACAGGAACCGATAGCACACAGGATCACTGTTGGGCACCTGCCGGTACTCCAGGTAGTTTTCCTGCACCCAGTCTTCGGTGATGAGCTTCCTGGGCTCTCCATAGATGGGGTGCTCCCTCCCAGGACACAACCCCAGCACACCCAGCACATACCACATGCTCTTCTCAGAGGTGCAGTCGCCCTCCATGAAGACCAAGCCCAGGGTGATAATCAGGAGGCCGGTCTTGGGCACGCTCTGGTCATCGCTCTGCATCCCATCGTAGGTGAGGCCCAGGGAGGTGCTGAGGATGTAGGAGTGGCTGGCAGGGTCCACTTCCTTCACTGCAATGCCATAGACAATCTCCATGTACTTAGAGACTTTGCTGAAGATGGCAGGGAATTGGTCCTCGTAATTTTTGAGGATTCCATTCAGCATTTCTTCCTTTGTGATCGGCTCCTTCTTTCGATACTTGAGGAGCAGGAGATTAAGCAAATCATACATCATCTCCTGTGGTGCACCCTGGAGCAAGTACTCAGGGAATCCCACATCCTGTGAGCTGCTCGGGCCCTCCTCTTCTTGGATGCTGGGGCTCTCGCTTGCCTGGCTCCATGGAGGGGAAACAGTGGCCGTGGGGGATGAGCAGCCACCCTGAGGACTCTGGGGAGGACTTGGTGTTCCAGCAGTAGGTACGTCCTCCGGGGTGCCTGGGATCAGAGGAGAGGTGGAGGCAGAGGAGTTGGAGGAAGAAGAAGAGGGGGTGAAGAAGAACACCTCCATGTCTTCCTCATCACCAGGAACCTGCGCACCCACCAGGGCTGGTGCCTCTCTTTGGGCCCGAAGGTCTTCCTCAAGCTCGCAGAGCTGACTCTTGTCACAATAAGGCATCGCGACTTTCCCTGGGGTCAGAAAACAGGAGTGTGGGCTGGAGTTGGGTGACGGGGATGGGGATGCACAGGCCTGGAGGAGGGAGAGAGCGGTTGAGTGGCCTCAGCCTAGAACCACACCCTAGGGGGCTCTGACAAAGGCCTACTTACAGGTCTTCTCTTTAGCTGGTGCTCTAGGGCCTCACAGGGCTCCTGTCCTCCTGTTCGGCCTGTCTCCTGTGGACATGAAGGGGGAATGAGACGGCTCGGCAGGGTGCAGCAGGCAGAGAATGAGGGTCCAGCACTGACAGTATTGTGGGTGGGGCCGGGAACTGTGGGGTCCCCTCTGTTCTGGGGCCGGTGGGGCTCTTGTAACTCATTCAGGGCGTGCACCTCACCTTGACCCCTGGCTCTTCTGGGCCTCCTCTGCTGTGACCTGAGGACACTGCCTCAGACCAAGGTCTCACCTCTCAGTTCCTGGAGGTCATGTAAGAGGAACAGAGGAAGTCCTCAAGCTGCAGACTGCAAGGACACCTTGGACTCCCAGTGCCGACAGGAGGGGTGGGCCGGACTCTGTGAGGTCCCCACTGTTCTGTGGTGAATGAATGGTCCCCTTCATACTCACTCAGAGCCCTCACCTTTACGTCGTCAGAACCTGGACACAACCCTTCTGCTGGCCTGAGAAACTCTCAGAACAAGAACTCACACCCCTGATATGGAACAAAAGCCAGAGAGGGGCCCACATCTGGCCACACATGCCCAGGGCATCCCAGGGAGGACCGCAGGAGGTGCCCAAATTTAGTGGGATCCATGTGTGAGCGGTCTGCGTGATATCACCTTTATGTCTGGCAGGTCTTGGGACTCTTCCTCTGTTGACCTGAGGCCACCTTCCTTACACCAAGGCCCTATCTCCATGAGACACCGGAAAAGGAAGTTAGAGCCCAACCACCCGCTGTTCCCTGGGTCTTCCCATGGCTGACAGAAGGAAGAGGGAGGGGCTGGGGTCCTGTGTGTTCTGTTCTGGGTGGTCCCCTCAGCCCTCACCTTGACTCCTGGTAGGGCCTGGGACAAATCTGTCGATCTGAGCATGGCCCTCTCAGATCAAGGTCCTCTGCCCTCTGAGACTCCTGAGCCAGAAGTGAGGCTCAGTCTGAAGGCCTCCCCACAGTCTCCTGGGTGACATCAGGACCACAGTGGATATCTGTGTGGCCTTCTTTATGTTCTGGGCTGGGGATACCTTCAGTCCTCACCAAAATCTCTTCCCTTGACAGATTCTGGGATTCCTCCCTGAGCTGATCAGATGTCTCTCTCCCTTCTGATCCAATCTCACCCCTAAAACCAAGGCCCTCAGCTCCCTGAAAACCCCAAGCCAGAAGTGACAAGGTGTCATATCCTGGGGGTGTCACCCCTGCCTGGGGTCTCCGAGAGTTGAGAACAAGGGACCACTTCATTCTGTGGGGTCCTTTCTTTTAGGAGTTAGGGGGTACCTTCAACTAGATCTATCACCTTGACTCCTGGCTAAGCCTCAGATGACTCCTTCTGTGACCAGATGTGGCTCTCTCTGCTGACCTGAAGTTGCCCCTCAGACCAAGACCTTCACCTCCCTGAGAGGCCCAAGATAAAAGTGAGGGTGCATCGTATCTGGGCACTTTTGCCCAGGATGTCCCAGGGCAGACAGCAAGGCCTGGGTCCAGACTGTTTTGAGTTGGGGCTTCCCTCAGTCCACCCTCAGAGTATTCACCTGTAATCCTGACAGGGTCTAGACCAACCCTCTGCTGAGCTGGCATCACCTCCCTTAGCTCAGGCCAAGCTCTCACGTGCTTGAGGACCCCCTTTCCCCACCATGGTGGAATCGACAGCATGTCATACCCGGATACCCTTACCTGGATCCCCTAGGGGTTGAGAACAGGGAAGCTGGACTCTGTGGTGTCTTTTCTGAGATGGGTAGGTATATTTAGTCTTCGCGAGGGGTACTTACCTCGACTTCTGAAAAACTTGGCACTTGTCCCTCAGCTGATGTAAGGCTACTTCCCTCAGAACAAAGTCATTTCCTCCCTGACACCCTCCCCAGGCTGAAGTCAGAGGCCGCCACATCCAGACAGCCCTGGCCCAGGGCCAACAACAAGGGTGGGGAGTTGTTGGGTCCTCGCTATCTGTGGTGGGAGGTCTGTACATTCCTCCCTCTGTGTCCTCACCTGGATGTTTGGCAGGGCCTGGGACTCTTTCCTATGCCGACCTGAGGCTGCAACCCTCAGACCAAAATCCTCACCACCCTCAGAGTCCCCGAGACAGCAGCGAAGGAGCATCATATCTGGTCACCCTGCCTGGAGCTTCTAGGGCTGACAGTGGTGACAGAGTGGGTTCCTGGGAGGCCTCTGCTGTTCTGGGTTGGCGGTATCCCCAGTTGTCCCTTAGGCAAAGGTGTTCACCTCCCTGACTCCCCAAAAGGAGAAGCAAGGACGCAACACTTCTGGCAACCCTGCCCACGTTCTCCCAGGGTGGGGTTGGGCCCCATTTTACCTGGGCTCCTGGGTCCCCTGAATCCTTACCTTGACTCCAGGTAGATCCTGGGCCATCCCTCTGCTTTTCTGAGCTTATGCTCCTAATACCAGGCCCCTGCTCTCTCCCACTCGTGGATGTGGAAGTCAAGACACATGCCCAAGGCCTCCCAGGGCTGACAACAGGCTCAGGCTTCTGTGGCGTTCCCTTGTTCTGGATTCTGATGCCCCCTGCCTCTTCTCTCTGTGTTCTCACCTGTCTGCTTGGAAGAGTCTCGGCCCCCTATCCTCCAGTCAAGGCCCACGCCTCTTCCCCATCTCAAAGGCAGAAGTCAGCGGAAGTCATTTAGGGCGCCATTCCTGGGGCTTACGAAGCTGACAGCGGGGGTTGAGATGGACTCTGTGGGTCTCCTCAGTTCTTTCACAGGGTCCCGACATTCGCGCCTGACAGGGCCTGGTCCTGTCCTTATTCAAACCCAGTCACCCATATCACAAAAAAGCTCTGACTTCCAGAGTCGCCTGAAGTGGCATGGGGGAGGGGTGGCTCAGCCTGACAAGTATGTCCCCAAGTGGCTCTCGGCTGACAACAGGGGCACAGCTGGAAGATTCCAGACCCTCAGTCCAGCCTCATTATCTCACTTCGTCTCTAACACAGACCGATCTGGGTCCCCTCCGCTGACTCGAAGTGTGCACCTCACACCAAGGCCCTCCATTTTCTTAGACCTCCAAGGCGGAAGTGAGAGGACGTCACAAACCGCACTATGCGGTGGCAGCAGGGGCACAGCTGGATGATTCTGAGTCCCTCACACCCCTGAGAGTCTCACCTCGACTCTAGCACAGACGGATCTTGGCACCCTCCGCCAAATGGAAGTGGGCACCTCACACCAACCGCTCCAGTTTCTCAGATGCTCCAAGGCGGAAGTCAGAGGACGTGATTTCCGGCAGCATGCCCGGAGTGTCCCGGGAAAGTGCACTCTGTGGGTCCCCTTACTTCACCCTCAAGGTCCTCACCTTCATTCCTAGGAGGCCTGTGACACCTCCCTGGACCTACCTGAATATGCCCCTCTTGGACCGAGGTCCACGCTTCCCCGATTCCTTGGGGCTGAAATGGACTTGTGTACGTAAATCCTTGTGTAGGTGAAAATTGGGGAAGAGGTGACCCTGACACCTCTGTCTGGGTCCTTGCAGGGTTTACGGCACGGGCGGAGATGGATTCTTTATTTATGTTGGTGGCTGGATGGAGAGGGGATCCAAACCCTTGATTTCGGTGTTATCACAGCACTCTCTAATCAACTGAGCTAACCAGACAGCACGAGATGGAGTCTTTGAGGTTGCTTTGTTTTGGGGAGTGGACCCCTCCGAAGTCACTCATGAGGGCCCTCATCTTGGCTACTGACTTTACGATCAAATGCTTTCTGGGAGATGTCCTCCCTGTCACATCTGAGAATTTGTCTAACTGCAGCCTTTGTGAAAAATGACTCCAAGTCTGGAGCTGCAGCAGGGAAGACCAGTGGTAGACAGTCATATCCTTAGTGTTGCCTTAGAAACATCTCTCCTGCATCTATATTTAACATATATATTTTAACTTCTATTCTTTGTTTATGCCTTTTTTCTTAGTAATTGATCATCTTTGCAAAAAAAGTCTATTTCATTAATATTTTCAAAGAACTGGGTTTTGTTTGTTATCTCGGATATCTGTTTCATTATTAACGCATTTATTTTTATTATTTCCTACTCTCTACTAACTTTGGCTTAATATTTTATTTATTCCCTTGTGGTTGGGTGGTTCTCTCTAGCAGTATATTTTGATTTCTTGCTATTTATTTTTAGTATGTCTCATAAGTTTTTGTGTTATAGTTGTCATGAGGCTTACCAAAAACTTGTTATAATTATAACAGATTATTTTAGACTAATAACTTTACTTTGATATCTAAAAAGAAAAAAAACAAAGCCAACTTTCTGCTTTGGACTCTTTCCTCACTTTCTGACATTGTTTTCTCAAGTTACATTTTTTAATATTGACTATCTCTTATATGGTTGTTGTGTTTGTTATTGTCTTGTTAGGTTTGTCCTTTAGTCTTCATACAGAGGATGTAAGTGGGTTATTCACCACCCGTATCACACTGGAGTATTCTGAGGTTGTCTTGTAGTTATTTGACTAATGAATTACGTACTTTCAAATGTTTTCTTGCTGCTCCTTCGTGTTGTCTTCTTTCAGACTGAAGGACTCTCTTTAGCGTTTCTTGTAAGGCAGATCTCTTGTTTATGAATTCCCTTAGCTTTTGTTTATCTGGGAAAGATTTTATTTCTCCTTCATATATGAAGGTTAGTTTTGCTGGATGTAGAATTCTTGGCTGACAGTCTTTTCCTTCAGAATGTTGAATATACACCCCATTCTTTTCTGTCCTAAAAATTTCTACTGAGAAATCTGCAGACAGATGTATTCAGGCTCCACTGAATGTTATGTGTTCCTTTTCTCTTGTTGCTTTCAATATTCTTTCTTTGTCTTTGGTTTCTGATAATTTAATTATTATGTGCCTTGGGGTCTTCCTCTTTGGCTTGAATTTGAATGGTGACCTCTTAGCTTCTTGTACCTGGATGCTGTCATCTTTCTCCATGCTTGGAAAATTTTCAGTCATTATTTCCTTGAATATACTTTCTAGGTCTCTTCCTTTTTCCTCTCCTTCAGGTATCCCAATTATGTGGATGTTATTTTGCTTGAGGGAGTCCCATAACTGATGTATTTCTATTTCATTTTTTCCTATTCTTTTTTTTTTTTTTTTTTTTTTTTTTTGCTTCTCTGATTGGATAATTTCATATGTTCTGTCTTTGAGCTCACTGATTCTGTCTTCTGTTTGATCAAGTCTGCTGTTGGAGTTTTCTATCTTTTTTTCTAATTTTTCAGTTCAGATAATGTATTCTTTATTGCTAGAATTTCTATTTTTTAAATTGATTCTATTCCTTTGTCAGTTTTCTCATTCGGCTCCTGGATTGTTTTCCAGATATTTAATTTTCTATCTCTATTTTCTTGTGACTCTTTGAAGATCTTTAAGAGGGCTATTCTGAATTCTCTGTCTGACATTTCATAAATCCACTGTTCTTTTGGGTTCTTTGCTGGTGCTTTGCTTGTTTCCTTTGTTGGTGTCATATTTCTCTGTTCTTTCTCGATCTTTGCGTCTTTACATTGATACCTGGGCATTTGAGGAGACTTCTACCTCTTCCAGGGTTTATAAATGTTCTTTGGTGGTGGTAGACCTTCAGTCATTAATATCAGAGCTTTGTCTCTGGTCTGTTGTATTTTCCATTTTGTGGTGGGGCCTGTGCCTAACTCCAAAATTGGGGGCACTTCCTGTGGAGACCTGAACTTGAGCTCTGTGCTTGAGCTGAATTGTTGCTTTGATGCTGATTCTCTTTGATAGGGAAGGCTTTTTGTGCAGATCGGATTTTAAGTGTGGTCTTTTAATCACTTCTGGGTCTTATGAGGTCTCCATTGATATAACTGGGATGTGTGGAAATTGTCTTCCAGGACTAAGTATTTCTTGCAAACTGCATCCCCTGCAGTTTTATCACCCTTACTGGTATTCACTGAGTGGTGCCCATGTAGATCAGCTGCCCACACTGTGCTCCAATATTCCCCCAGCAGGCCAGCCTTCCTCCTCACTCGAAATTCTTCCTGTGGGGCAGACTGTGCATGAGTCCCTTGCAATGATGCACCGAGCTCTGGGTGGTTCCTTTCTCTGTAGGCTGTGGCCCCTTGCTGCTATACAGGTCCTGGAGAACCCTGCAAGTGGTCTTGCTGGCCTGGGAGCTGGAATGGTATGTTCCAAAGCCCTCTTCTCCTCTACAGACTCCAAGAAGCTTCATGCAAAGGGCACTGCTGCAGCTTGGCCATCTTCCAGCAGCTGCTTCGTGTGCTGCAGCTGCTTCCTACCCGACACTGCACTGGCCCAGAAGTAACCAGGGTTTGGAACAGTCCCTACTCCCTCTCACCATGGCTTCTCATGCCTTCACATACTCTGCAGGTCTCTTCTCCTCTTCGGCTGAGGCCCAGCGGTCTTAGGATGGCAGTCTTTCCTTTTTAATAGGTGTAAATTGATCAGTTGTTAGGAGGGGGAGGAGTAATGCTGAGGATTGTATATCCTGCCATCTCGATGACATCACCCCCAGAAGCAATGTGTTTCTATGGTATATAGAGGTTATGTCACATCAGAGGGAAATTGAGAAAAAATGTTTGGATAAATACCACAAACATTATATTGGTTGGTGTCTGATAGTGCCAGGATAATAGTGCTGATATAATTTTAAATGCAATGGAGATGAAGCTACAAGCCTGAAGACATATGGTGAGCTTCTGGAGTATGCTAAAATCAATGAAAGTGACACATTTGGTCCTGGAGATGATGACAAAATTAATTTTGATGACGCTGGAGATGTTGACGAAGATATTGATGATATCTAAATTGAGCTCAACATTTTACATTTCTAATTTTTCTGAACGTTGTCCTACAGTTTGGATTTTGGCCTTAACCCTTAAAGAAGGTTAAAATTTCTGTGGCATTGAATGCAGTTTGTCAAAGCAGGCTGATTTGTTTCTAAGATATTCATGTTTCCTTAAAAACTAGTAATGCTGAATTATCTTAAGTGAAGAATTAATCCCACTTTGTTCTTTTGATGTAATGGATCTTCTGGGTAGAAGACCACGTTGGCTGTGTAAAGAAAAAGGAAAACATGCATTGTTGCCTTTGCTATTTTGATCCCTTCCAATAAGAAAATAGATGTTTTGAATAAACCATTTGCCTTGTATGATTAAGCCATAGTTTTGACTAGCCTGTTGACTGTACAGTCTTTCTGTATATTTCAGTTACCTAGATCTTCTCTTGAGATTTTGATACAATTTGAGGGAGGCAGAAATCTGCATTTGGAATAAAAAAAGATAGGTCTGATTTTCACATTTAAGTAGCATGTGGCTATTTTTATACTAATTTTGACATCATGTACATTCTTTTTGTAATCTTATTTTGCCATCATAAACATATGTTTTAAAAAGCATTTCTAAAATGTAGTTTTTAGAACCCGAGTTTCAATAGCAATTTTAGATTTGTAAGGTTAGTAGTTGCAGAAATTGAACACTACGTGGTGCCCAGTTATCTTAACATGGGAAGTATGAATCTTGATACTGTTGACGTTTTTTTTCTTAACTTACTGTGCATAGGAAATTTCCCAAACAAGAAAAGATTATTCTGGTCATACTCATGTATGTTGAATATTTTTACAATGGAAAGATTATCTTAAAAGTGTTATTTTATTTTCAGAATTCATGTACATGTAATCTACAATTTTGAGTGCTTTATAAACACTTAACTATGTACAAATGAAAATTTAATTTTATAACAATTTGTACAAGTTAACCTACCTGTAATCTTGGGAAAGAGGAAGGAATAACAACTTCATTAAAAGATGGTCTCCAATTTCTGAGTGGAAGAGCTATAGCTGAGAAATATAATAAAGAAAATATTATGCTGCAGAGTATATTATACCCTTACTTTTTGCTAAGGATGTATTTTATTACATGGACAATTTTTTTTTTCTTGTATTGGGAATTTATGTTTACCCTTCCTTATTTAATTTTTAGTTATCAACTCTAATGAAATTAGGGCTGGGCTAGGTAGACTGCACTAGCCACATTAAAATCATATGCAACTTTTTAAAATAAGAGAACCGACATATGGCTTGTAAAACTTTTATTCTATTGGTCTCCAAAGAACTTTTCAGTGATGAAAAGTAACAAACAGAGGAATAAACCTTCACATGGTTTCAAAAAACAAGTAAATCTTCTCTAATCTCACTCTTACCATAATTTTCTTTCCTAGGTATGCAAACTCTAGATTCAAAATCTGAGGTCCCATAGAACATTAAGTTGAAGAAAAGAAATTGAGTGTAAAATTGTGGTTAATATTTCTTATTCTATTGAGTTCTTGAACATTCATCTATGTGGAATGCATATGAGACTAAGGGCTGGTTTTTAATACTACTAAGATACTGTCCTTGAAGAATTTACTTAGTGATTTTCTTTATCAGTAATCTAACCTCCTAAGATATTTAGGCTTCTGTACATAAAAGTGTTTTGCTAAATTTACAGTATATATATCCTTCCATGTTATTTTACCAAGAATATTTGAACTATGAATATGTGACACAGTTCCTGGTAGGGATAGTGCAAATCAAACATTAGTTTTTCTACTTACTTCCTCTAACAACTATGGTTTATCTGAAGAGTTTTTAAAAATTACTACTACGACCCCCAATTCATGTGTTTGCTAGTGGCATATTTTTCTTGCCTAGGTAGTAACAGCCCCATCTAGTGCTGTTGCATCTTGGAAACTCTTGAATCAAAATGATTAAAATAGTTGGGGTAGAGATGTAATATATGCAGCACTACTTGGACACATTCTTGTACCAACTTGTTTTTAATGTGGAAATTGTATAGTTTCATGGATTTGATTATATTTAGAATAAGGAATGCACTGGTCCTCATTTTTTTTTTTTTGTGGTTATGCTTTTTGATTCCTATAGTACAATGCTGTAAGCTGTGCCCAGAAAGAAAATAAAATGTTTGAAATCTAGGAATGATGGTCCTTAGTGCGAAAATTGCATAATAGGTATTACTGATGAATTTGGTAGGGTTGCATTTTTTCATGCAGTGTTTATTTCACTTCTGGTTAGAGTATAAATACGTTGTATCACTAAAGTGACTAAATAACCAAACCAAGCAGTTGTGTAAAAAGACCTGCCAAGACTTCATTGTTTAACTGTTGAATCTTTCTAGAACATCCAGCCTGTAAAGGGACCTTTTTATAAGGCACCTGTAAACTAAGCATAATGGAAATTCCTGTATGAAACGGCCATTTGTTTACTTACCACATCTATAGAATTTTGGCTATAAATTGTTGCTTACAAAACTCTGTTGCAGCTTGTAACTTAACATAATTATGTCAATATTAAATTATGATGCTGCATAACATCTTTAATAGGTATAAAGTGCTGTCAGTATTGACTTCAGAGGAAGTGTGAGTGATCATTAGGTAAAAGTATGTTTTGAATAAAACACCTAGATAGATTTATACTCTGTTTGTATTGTGTACAGATTTAACAACATGCAGTATTTGTGGCTTAAAAGTTTAAGTATCAGAATTTGATACTTAAAGTAGAATTTGATGCTTAAGTGAGTTTCTTAAAAAAAACTTTTTTTTCACTGTACACGCTTATGGGGTACACTGCGTTGTTTCAATACATGCATATATAATGATGCAATCAGAACAGTTAGCATATCTATCACTTAAGCATCATTTCTTTGTGCTTATAATATTCAAGATCCTCTTTTCTGGCTGTCTTGAAATATACAATATTATTAGCTATTGTCCCCCTAGGGCACCAGAACTTATTGTTCCTGTCTAACTGTAACCGTGTACCAGGCTACCAACCTTTCCCTGGCCCCCCGCCCCCCGTCCCTTTTTCTGCCTCTGGTAACGAGAAAGTGAGGTTCTTTATGTTATCTGACTGTCGTAAAGACTAAGAGGATTTTTTTTTATTAAAAATCCGCTGATATTGATGAAGATGGTGATAATTATTATGAAACTAATGATAGTGAACATGATGATTTTAGTGATACTGGTAATAATAATTAAGATGGATAGTGTGCTAAAATAATGTTGATAGTGATGAAGATGAAGATTATTAGGATAATGATGAATTGGGTGTTTATAAAGATGATGAGGTTGGTGATGATTCTGGTGATAATAATGAAGATAATGATGAGTGGGATCACAAAATCCATGTAGATGATAATGAAAATGATGATGAAGGTGATGAGAATGGTGATGATGATGAAAAAGGTGGTGATGACAATGATTATAAATGAAAGCGAGGATGGTGGTGATGGTGGTGCTAATGGTGAGATGATGAAGATGTTGATTATGGTGATAATCTTGATGAGAATGGTGGTAAGAATAGTGATGGTGACATAGATGATGATGGTGTGATGATGATGACAACGACGGTGGTGATGACGATGAAGATGATAGTTGTAAAAATAGTGCTGGTGAAGAGAATGGTGATGACGGAGTGATCATCATGATGATGATAATTTTGATGATGATGATGATGATGATAATTATGGAGATAATGAAGATGATAGTGATTGTGCTGATAATGACTATAGTGTTAATGGTGAGAATAAAGATGATGATGATAACGAAAATGATGAATATGGTCATAATTCCAATGATTCTGGTGACAGTGATATGAAGATGATGCTAAGGGTGATGATGTCGGGGACGAAGATTGTGATGAAGATAAAAATGGTGATGGAGCTCATGACGGTGATGAATGTCATGGTGTACATAATAACAATGTTGAGAGTGATGCTGAGGAAGATGATGAATTTGATAATGAAGATGATGGTGATAAGAACGGTGATGATGAAAATGATGGTTATAATAAAGATGATGCAGAGGGTGATGATGGTGGTGACTATGATGCTGCTGATAATGAAAATGATGCTGATGCTGATGATGAAAATGACAGTGGTGGCGGTTTAGATGATAAAGATGATACAGTAATGTAGTTATCTGCTCAGCCTGCCTTAACAACATACCACAGATTGGGTGGCTAACACAGCAGAAGTTTATTTTCTCACAGTTCTGAAGGCTAGAATTTCAAGATCCAGGTGCCAGGAAAGTTGTTTCTGGTGAGATCTCTCTCCTTGGCTTGCAGATGGCACCTTCATGCTGTGTCCTCACAAGGCTTTTGTCTTTGCCCGTGCTGAGAGAGAGAGAGAGAGAGAGAGAGAGAGAGAGAAGAGAGCGAGCACGCGCACTCTGAAGTCCCTTCTTCTTATAAGGATGCCAGGTCTATTGGTTTAGGACCCCACTTATGTGACCCCATTTAACCTTAATTACCTCCTTAGAGGCCCTGTCTCCAAATTCAGTCGCATTGGGGGTTAGGGCTTCAACATATGAGTTCTGGAGGTGCACAATTTATTCCATAACAGATGCTGACAATGATGATGAAGATGATGCTGAGGGCGATGGTGATGAGTCTGCTGCTGGTCATAATGAAGATGACGAGAATGATGATTATCATAATCATGATCGTGAGGATGAGGATGATGATGGTGATCTTCTGCTGCTGATGGTAGTAAAGATGATGATTGTGATCATGATAAAGATCCCGTTGATTATGAAGATGATGATGATGTTGATAATTGTGGTGATGGTGATGATGATTAAAAAGATGGCATGGTAAGGATGATGGGATAATGAAGATGATGATGACTCAGTGACGGTGAGGATGATGATGGTGTTGATACTGATGATCATGGGAATGGTGATGATGATGGCAATGGAGGGAGGGAGGAATGAGCAGGTGAAGCATAGGGCATTTTTAGTGCAGGGCAACTACTCTGCATGATACTGTAATGGCGGATAATATCATGACACACTTGTCAAAACCCATGTCATGTATAGCACAAGAAGTGAACCCTAATATGTTGTGAACTTTAGTTAATAATAATGTGTCAAGATTGCCCCATAATTGTGACAAATATGCCATACTATTGTAAGATATTAACCATAGGGGAACCTGTGTATGTGCATGTTTGGGGGTCGGTGGTCAGGATATATGAGGGTACTTCAAAAAGTTCATGGAAAAATGGAATTAAAAGATAATAAAAATCTTTCCATGAACTTTTTGATGATCCCTCGTATGTGAACTTTGCATACTTTTCAGTTAATTTTTAGGTAATCTTAACGCTGCTCTAAAACGCAAAGTCTATTAATTAAAAAAAAAAAAAATTAACCAGCCTAGAAATGTGCAAGAAAGAAAGATCGACAAAAAAGGAATCAGCATTAGAATGATATCAGACTTTTCAATAGCATTCTGAACACGAGAAAGCAATAGAGCGATTTTTATATAAAACATGAAGAAAAATAACTTTGAAACTAGATTTTTTATCTAGCCAAATTGTTACTCGAATGTGAAGGAATAATAAAAATATTCTTCAGAATATTAGTCCTTAGGGGATTTGCTACACAAGAACCAACACTGAACAACTCAACCAGAAGAAGTATTCAATCAAGAAGAGAAATCCAAACACGGTGCTAGGAATATAGCAAGTTAGGATGACCAAATTTCTTTGATAAGGTTATTGGTGCCTTAAAAGTAAAATTAAAAATTATTTCAGGACTATAGAGAAGAAAAAAGTGAAAGTATATTATTCATAACCCATAACTAAAATTCTAGTCAATGTTAACATAATGGAAATGGCAGCAAACCAAATTAAGTTGAGAAACATGCTGAACGTCTTGTTCTATTAGAGAAAAATTATAAGTATTAATAGCTAAGAAATTTAAAAGTTAAATAAACATAAGAATGATTCTTAAGGGCAAACACTATAGAACATTAAAAAATTATAACTTTGAAAACGATAGAGAGAGGAAACCACTGTGCAACGGAAAGCACTTAATGAAGACTGGAGAAACAAAAAGTGTGTAGTATAATCTGATTCCCGGCATTTTCTAAAAGCTCATCCTTCAATGTAAATTCATTAGATTTAGTCCAACTGAAAGAAAATCAAATTTCTTCTTCTTTTAAACACTAGATTATCAAACTTGGAGTTGTCCAGTCCCAAGGATTTAATGTTTTATGGGGCACTGTATGCTCAATATTAAAATGATTAGTGCATATTCAGCTGTTATCCAAATTATAGCATCCATAATTTGTCTGTGTTCTGATTCTGCTCCAAGCACACAATTATGGTCTGGTCATAGAGACAAAGAGAGATATACATATTCTGTGTGTGTGTGTGTGTGTGTGTGTGTGTGTGTGTGTGTGTGTGTGTGTGTGTGTATGGGTGGGTGGGTGTGTGTGTGTGTGTGTGTGTTTAGTTACTAACGATAAATATGAACATTTTTGCATTTAAAGACAGACTGCTGAAAAGGAAAAAAAGTAACTCGAGATAGTGTGGTGGCTACTCTTTGTTTGGGCACTAGAAGGAGATCATGATTCACTTTTACTCTCTTGAAAATGAGTGCAACTTTTTAAAGTGGGCTGATTTTTTTCCATCGTTCTTATTCTGAACCAGTATTTTCTTTCCAGGGAATTATTTTTCTTCTACTTGGTCCAGAGGGTATAAAGTCTGGGTACAGTTGAGAGGATTAGTCTGTGTCTGAGGACATAATGAAGCTAACAAAGTTAACGTTCCTTCATACGTTGATTAGTCATCAGAAATGCCAAATGACTATGCTGTAGCTAGAGTTTTGCTAAGCTTTTAGCAGTAGAAATACTATCTGGCTACCTAAGGAACACAGGTCCCTTCACCTCCCCACACTCTGACACACACACACACACACACACACACACACACACACACACACACACACACACACACACTTATTGCTGTAGGTGGTTAAGGCTGGATTTGGGGAGGCAGCCAGCAGTGAAAGAAAGTTTAGTTTTCCTGGTTACTGCCCAAAAATGTTGTTTCTGTTCAACATCCGTCTGAATTTACTAATCTCCTGAAAAATCAACAGGAAAGCAAAGACTAATTTTTTTTAAATAAGGGTTTTACAGTTGTAAAATTATTTTGCCTCTATTACAGAGTATTATTTGGTCATTTAAATGTAGCCATGTCTAGAAAGTAAAGAACATAGGAAGGTCAAAAAGAAACATTTATAATTTTCAAATTAAGAATATAAATTAGAATTCAGTTTGGGGATATCACTTCCCACACAAAATCTAGTCTGAGACACAGGAAGGTGTAGAGAGAGAGCCTTTGTTCCTTTTACTGATGAGGCACCTTGGGACTCATAAATATTTAATTAGTAAGGGGAGGCTAGAACCAAAGATGTCTGGAATGGGGCAGATGCTGGAGAAGAGACCCAGCTTTGGCTAATAAAAGTAATCCCAGCTCGGAAGGCAGAAAGTACAGAGTCCCGCCTTGTTTCTAACATCAGGGAGAGGATACCACAGGGTATATCTGTATGGCAGTGGGCATTGTATTGGCTGATAGGGGAGTGAGCAGGTTAAGAAAAAAATGCAATGCTCATTGACTATTTTGACCCCCTTTTCTGTGTCTCAAGACTTAAAAACAATCATTTCAACATATTATATTTAAAATATTGTTGAAAATCATCACTTTTGGAGAATGTTTTCTCCCATTCTTTCCTTAGTTAAACTTGTAGGAATGTGATATTCAGAACAGATAGTGACAGATAACAAAGTGTACTGAAGGCAGGCTGTTGACATAAGAAACTTGGGTTTAGCAATATATGTTCCAAAGGGTGGACAGTGAAAAACAACAAAAAGGCTTGGAGCAGCTGTTAATAACTGGGGCACAGAGTCAGAGTTAGAATTTGTAGTTAGGATGACCTGATGTTAATTTGCTGATGAAATCAACGAGAGCTCATTACATGGTTTTTTTTTTTTTTTTTTTGACAAAATTAGTTCTGAAGCCTGGAGGACAGGCTGTTTGGTGAGGAGTTGTGGTGGTGACCAAGGAAAATGGGAGGCAGGGAGACATCGTCAGCCCGTGGACTGACAATACTACTTATTTTGCTTACTGTGAACAGCATGGTAGAGTGCTATAGTTCTTAACCCGGTATACATTAGAATCACCTTTGGTGATTTTTTTTTTTTTTGGTCTGACATTTTTTGTTCAGCACAATTTAAAAAAATTTTTTACCCACAAAACAAGTCTTAATACATTTAAAATGACTAAGATAATAGACAATGTGTTCTCTGACCACAATAACAGAAGGAAATTTAGAAAATTCACAAATGTGTGGAAATTAAACAACATTCTCCTAAATACACAATGGCTAGAAAGAAAAATCCCAGGGAAACGAGAGTACTTTGAGATAAAAATCCAAGCACAACATTTCAAAATTTGTAGGATACAGGGCTCATGGAGCGCTTAGAGGAAAATTTATGCTTATAAACACCTATATTAAAAATAAGAGAAATCTATCAGAAATGTTAACTTCTACCTTAAGAAAATAGAAAAAGAAGAGCAAACTCAACCAAAAGCACATATAAATAGGAAATAACAAGATTACAACAGAAATATATGAAATAGGGGATTAAACAATACTGGAGAAAATCAACAAAGCCAAAATTTGATTCTTTAAAAAGATCAACAAAATTTGCAAACCTTTATCTAGACTAAGAAAAAAGAGTGAAGACAGAAATTACTACAATCAGAAATAAAGTGGGGTCATTATTAAATTGTCATTATGGATTTTTGTGGTGGTAAGATTTAGTTTCTTTTTCTCTTTTGCATTTTTGTTCTATCAGTGGGTTTTGTTCTTTCTTTTGTATTTGTGGTGCTGATTATTATTTTTTGGATTCCAGATGCAGGACTTCTTTGAGGATTTCTTGTAGGGCCGGTCATGTGGTGGTGAACGCCCACATGTTTTTTTGTCCTGAAAAATAGACTATTTTCTCCTCATTTCTGAAAGATGGCCTTTTGGGAATAGTATTCCTGGCTGTCATGTTTTATTTTCTTTTAGTGTTTTGAATATGTCATCCCATTTTCCTCTGGCTTGTAGAGTTTCTGTTGAGAAGTCTGCTGTTAGTCTCATAGGGGCTCCCTTGTAGGTGACTTGACACTTTTCTCTTGCTTCTTTTAAGATTTTCTCTTTGTCTTTGAGCTTTGCCAGTTTGACTGTAATGTGTCTTGGAGAGGATCTTTTTTGGTTGAATCTGTTTGGGGATCTTTGAGCCTCCTGGAACTGAAGGTCTGTGTCTCTCCCTATATCTGGAAAGTTTACCATTATTATTTCATTGAATAGGGTTTTTGTGCCTTTTCCTTTCTCCTCCCCTTCTGGAACATCCATGATTCGAATGTTCGTGTGCTTAAGGTTGTCTGATAGCTCTTAGATTTTCTTTATTTTTTTAAATTCTTTTTTCTTTTTCTTTTTTGTCTGCCTGGGTTATTTTGAAAAGAATGTCTTCAGGATCAGAAATCTTTCTTCTGCTTGTTCTAGCCTTAAGCTATTGGTTGCGTTTTTAATTTCATGGAGTGCATCTTTTAGTTCCATGAGTTCTCCTACATTCTTATTTATGATATTAATCTCTTTGTAAATTTCCTCCTCCATATCCTGGATTTTTTTTCATTTCATTATGTTTTCTAACTGAGTCTTCTCATTTCTCAGTGAATTTCATTAAGATTGTTGCTCAAAATTCTTTCTCAGTCATTTCAAGGGTTTCCCACTCTATAGGGAATAGTATTTGAGAATTACTGTATTCTTTTTGTGGTGTCATATTTCCTTGGTTTTCATATTTCTAGTATCTCTACATTGGTGTCTGGTCATCTGGTAGAGCAGTTGCTTCTTCTCTTACTCTGGAGTGGGCTTTGAGAAGAGATACGTCCTCTTCTTTTTCCAGTGTCCACTGGTGACTCTCCTTGTGTCAATGCAGTTGAGTGTCTGGCAGGTTGCCTGCACAGTGGCTGTCACAACTGCTGTGGCATTGAGCCACTTTTGTAGCAGCCATGGCTCTTATGGTGGCTGTTGTGGGCCACCCATGCTGAAGTAGTGTTTTTGGTGTGCTCAGTTGCCTGCTTCCAGATGGAGGTGGCTGCCCTTGGCTCCTGCCTAGAACCCCTGGCATTGCTGTATTGCCTGCTACTGGGCAGAGCTGGTGCTTTTAAAATATAACCATTCTGAAAGTCTTTGGCAGGTTTAATGAAAGTTGAACACACACACACACACACACACACACACACACACACACACACACACACACACACACACACACACACACTGCACTTTCCCTCCTAGGTAAAAAGCAGTGTTTCTCAGTAATGTTTCTTTTATTTTTTTTAGTAATGTTTCTGTAAAAAAACACCTTTTAAAATTTTCCCTCTCTCCTTACTCCCAGCACATGGAACACTTTTAGATATTTTTGTTTTCCTTATCATGCCCACTCCTTCATAAAATTTTAATACTCAAGATATATTGTATATGTGTTTATGCTATTTATGTATTATGACCTTTTGGAGGGCTACAAACTATTGCAATATATGTTTGGTTTTTGTTTGTTTGTTTGTTTTGCCTCTCCAAGAACCAATTTTCATCCCCATTGAGGGTGGGTTTTTTTGTTTGTTTTGATAATGTATGATTCAAATCTGAGAAATGGGGCCTCTGTCCATCAAAAGACATGCATAAGAATGTTCTTAGCAGCTTTAATTATATTTGCCTCAAAGTGGAAACTAACCAAATGTTCATCAGTAGTGAACAGTTAAACATATTGTGGCAGATCCATAGAATTAAAACCCTATGCAGCAAAAAAAGGAATGGACCACACATTCACACAACTGTACATTTGTTTCATGAACGTTTCTCTGCATGCTTTGAAAATATATGTATGCCAATATCCTTCCCTCTTCCCCTATACCTAAATAGTTAAATCATAATCTCTGGGAGTGGGGCTGCAAATGATTTTAATATGCATATTAAATGTGAGAGATGTTGGGCTGGTGGAAGGATCATGGGTTTTAGAATCAGAGAGTTGTGGGTCCAAATCACGTTTCTGCCACTTACTAATTTTTGTGTCTCTGAGACAGTTTTCTCACATGTAAAAAAGTGATAGGAATACTACCTATCTTATGTGACTGTTGGGAGGATTAAACACCATGTCAAAGTAGAAGGCCCAGAATATAGGAAGTTCTCCATAAATGCTAGTTTCCAACCTCTTTCCTCCTTTCCACCACTGTGGGCAATAGAAAGAGTTTATAACTGCTGAAACTACCATGTCCTTCAGAAATTCTGCTCTAAGTTAGAACTGTTCTTGTACATACATAATTGCCTGAATTATTAAATTTTGGTGTTGTGCTGCAGCCCTCGCCTAAGAGATATTGTACGTGGAGTAACTTGATTAGTGATACACTCTGTTGGTCAGTGTATATGATTGCCATCCTGTTTTCTAACTTCCTTCCCATAATCAAAGCAGGAGAGGACCAATATCAAGTAGTTAAATTTGTCATACCTAGGTGTATTAGTCAATATCTGTTGCTTATAACAAAATACACACAACCGGGCATTTTATAAAGAAAACAAAATTTATTGCTTACAGTTTCAGAGGGTAGGAAGTCCAGAGTCCAGGGAACACATCTGGTGAGGGTCTTCTTCGATGGTGGCTTTACAGCAATGAAGGGATCTCATGTGGCAGAAAATGGTAGAGCAGAGAGAGAGAGAGAGAGAGAGGGACTCTTCATGTGCTCTCCTTTTAAAGCCAACAGAACACTCCCATTATTCCAGGAATGGATCAATACATCCATGAGGGTTCAGTCCTCACAGTCCAATCACCTCTCTAAGGCCCCATCTTTCCACTACCACAGTATGATTTCCCATCCTCTTAACACTGTCACAGTGGGGACCAAGCCTCCAACACATTAAACTTCGGGGGGGACAAAATTCAATCCATAATAATAGGTCAGAAGTACTTGTTCATAGTAGCTTTCCTTTTCTTGCTCCCTCAAGTTAGGTCAGCTGGGGCTTCTGGAAGTCTATCTCTAACCCCCCTCATTTTCTTTAACTTTCTATAGTTTCCTTTGTCCTACAAATGGCCACTTTGGGAACTTCTCGTATATATAATATATATATATATTTATATATATATATATATATTTTTTTTTTTTTTGGCAGCTGGCTGGTACAAGGATTGAACTGTGGATCTTGGTACCATGCTCTAGTCAACTGAGCTAACCAGTCAGCCTTCCTCTTTTTTCAAGACTCTCTTCATAGACTCTCAGTACATAGTTTTGTTTTTCACAACAGTGGGCATTTTTTAAATTAGCATTTAATCAGTTTTTTAAACACCATCTCAATGATCCGGTAAGTTGGAACCTATCTTAGTATTATTTCTACTTCTGGAAATGGACGTTCTTTCCTTCTTTCTTGTTTGTTTTTGTTTATTTTGCCTAGTTTTGAATGTGCTGTGAATTAAACTTTACATTTCATACATGTTATTATGTCTGGCTTTTAGTCATTATTAGTTTATCAATTTCATCCATTTTTTTTTTAAAGATGACCGGTAAGGGGATCTTAACCTCTGACTTGGTGTTGTCAGCACCACGCTCTCCCAAGTGAGCTAATTGGCCATCCCTATATAGGGATCCAAACCCATGGCCTTGGTGTTATCACCACCACACTCTCCCAAGTGAGCCACGGGCCAGCCCCATTCATCCATTTTTTTAATGTGCAGCTGTAGTTCATTCATTTTTACTCTTGTATAGTATTCCATTGTTGGACTATGTCACAATTTATTTATTCATTGCATTGTTAAGTGACATTTGGGTTATTTCCTGTTTGAGGAAGTTGAATGAAAATACAAGTTGGAGATTGGAAAAAATGGCAATTTTCTGAGAGAGTGTGTGTGTGTGTGTGTGTGCGCGCGTGCACGTGCGTGTGTTGGGGAGAGGGAGAATGTAAAAGATATAAATGTAACATAAAGCCACAGTAGATAGGAAGAAGGGGAAATATTTCTGAAGTGAAGATATTTCTTTGTTGACTATAGGAACATGGGCCTCATGTGGTGCCCAAGATTTATAACAAGACATATAAGAAGTCTAGAAGATTCAGTGGAAGCAAAGTTTACTGAAACAATTTAAGTTACTGTGTAATATTTCATCTCCTCTTCACATCTGTCACATAGAGAGAGATAGGGGAGGTTGAAACTGGGAAGTAATCTAAACCCAGAGTTTGGAGATAGGCCTTTTCTCTGAGCTTATGAAATTCCATTACCCACCTTGGTTCTGGCCTGCTGCAGGATTTTCCCACTTCTGTGTTCATGTTTGGTGAGGGCCGAGGAGCCCGGTTTTGGACTTGAGACCTCAGTACTCCTCTCCACAGCTTCTCTTCTATACAGGCTTCTGTTCAAGATTCCTTTCAGAAACTTGTCTCACATTCAAGGTGTACAAACACAGAAAATCATTTCCAAATTAGTGTGTGTGTGTGTGTGTGTGTGTGTGTGTGTGTGTGTGTGTGTGTGTGTGTGTCAGTGACTAAGGCCATGTTTTCAATCTTTGGATAAAATTGGGAATTGGGAGTAGATGTATCTGTTAGGAAAGTAGTCTTAGTCACATTTTTCCCTCCAAAAAATACAGAAGCTATAATAGGGAGGATAGCAATATTTGAATTGAAAAAATAGACAATTATTGCTTGTGAAGAGATATTAGGAATAAAATTAGAGGACTGATTAAATAAAAAATATTGTGATATTTATGAAAAAATTATTAGTAGCTATAATTTACTGTAAGTCCTTAAAGTGATAAAAACAAGAAAACACAATAGATTAAAGAGAAAAGAATATGGATAAGCAAATACTGGGACAGGAAACCCAAATGGTCAATAAATCAATGCAAAGGTGCTAAACTACCCTACCTATCCAAGAAATGTAAAATAAAGAATAATACTTATAATCTTACAGTTTGGAAAATATTAAAATTGAGTTAACATTTACTGCTAGAAGAGAGAGATAGAGGTGTTTTCATATATTGCTGGTACAAAACTTATTTTAAAAGCCTTTTAGTAAAACAATTTGATAAAAATGTAATTTGACTTAATAAACTTACTTTAGACAATGCATCAAAGAGAAAACTTTTAGTAACTAATAGTAGATAGAAAAGAATGCCAACTATTTTGTAACTTGTAATGGTGAAATGTTGGAAATAACCTCAATTTCTTTTACTGGGAGAATTATGGAATAAAGTATTGCACACTCATACGTATGAGATATAGGCAGCCATAAAAAGAATGTTCTAGATCTATAGCAGTTATCCTAGCCATAATTCTGACATAAAGTCCCAAGAGTACCAAAAACCAGAGAATAAAATATAACACGATACCATCTTTGTAAAACATTCTGTACACATACACATGTATATGTGTATATGTTCATTTGCCTATGAGGGAAATTTATGAAAAAATGAACATTAGGTCATTAACTATTTTTCTCTTTTTTTGGTGGTGGTGGTTAGGAATGGAGATGGTATATATGATTTGATTGATACTCCCTCTAAAAAATTTTTTTAAAAAGAGAGAGAAAAAAGAAGCTGTTGCTATGGGTCAAATGTGTCCTCCAAAAGTTCATGTATTGGGAACTTGATCTCCATTGTAACAGTGTTAAGAGGGTGGGAAATCCGAATATGGCATTTGAAAGGTGGGGCCTTTGAGAGGTGATGGGACTGTGAGGACTGTGCCCTCATGAATGGATGTTGCTCCATTCACGGAGTAATGGACATGGTTCTGATGGCTCTATAAGGAGAGCGCGTGAGAAGGTTAGTTCTCCTGCTCAGGCCATGCTTGCCGTGTGACACCCTGCATCATTGTAGAGAGTCGCCACCAAGAAGAAGGCCCTCACCAGATACGTTCCCTGGACCTTGGATTTCCCAGCCTCCAAAACTATAAGAGTTGTCCAAAATGAAAATGTCCCAACAGTGGGATGGCTGGGTCATATGGTAGATCTATTTGCAATTGTTTAAGGAACCTCCATACCATTTTCCATAGAGGCTGCACCATTTTGCAGTCCCACCAACAATGTATGAGAGTTCCTTTTTCTCCGCAGCCTCGCCAGCATTTATCGTTCATAGTCTTTTGGATTTTAGCCATCCTAACTGGGGTTAGATGGTATCTCAATGTGGTTTTGATTTGCATTTCCCAGAGGAATGGAAATCATCAAGTCGAAGGTATACCTGTTCCCCAATGTTCATCGCAGCACTCTTTACAATAGCCAAGAGTTGGAACCAGCCCAAATGCCCATCATCAGATGAGTGGATACGGAAAATGTGGTACATCTACACAATGGAATACTACTCAGCTATAAAAACGAATGAAATACTGCCATTTGCAACAACATGGATGGACCTCGAGAGAATTATATTAAGTGAAACAAGTCAGGCACAGAAAGAGAAATACCACATGTTCTCACTTATTGGTGGGAGCTAAAAATTAATATATAAATTCACACACACACATACACACATACACACACAAACCGGGGGGGGGGGGGAAGAAGATATAACAACCACAATTATTTGAAGTTGATACAACAAACAAACAGAAAGGACATGGTTGGGGGGGAGGGGGGGAGGGAGAAGGGAGGGAGGTTTTGGTGATGGGGAGCATTAATCAGCTACAATGTATATCGACAAAATAAAATTAAAAAAAAATAAAAAATAAAAAAAAAATTAAAAAAAAAAAAAACAAAATGAAAATGTCATGTATAATATAGTATGAGAAAAATTTCATATGTATGTGCACATATACATAAAAATGTATTTAAATGATTAGTATAAAAATAATGCTGGTCTTCCATGTGAAATTTCTGGTGAAACAACATACTGTACCCCACAAATATGGACAAGTAAAGGTTAAAATAAAACAAATATTTCTGATGATTTTCATTTCCTTTTGTATTCATACTTCCATTTGAATTTTATGATGATAATGTATTATACATGAGTCAGGAAACTGTAGCTGTTTTAACTGATGAAAACAATCAAAGCACCAGACCTGAAGAGACCTGGATTCAAAGTTTTACTTCAAAAAAATTTTCTTTTTCTTTATATATTTATTTACTGAAACAATTGATTGTATATATCTGGGGGGTACAGAGTTGCATATCAATGCCTGTGTGAAATTTGTGATGCTCATATGAGAATAATTAGTATACTCAATATTATACAATGTAATTGTTTTTCATGGCCCTTTATCGATTCCTCCCTTACTCCTCCTTCCCCTTTTCCCACATCTGGTAACCTCAGTTGTGGTTCTGTACTTTTGAAAGTTCAATGAACAAAATTTGACTTTTGAAGAGATAGAACCATATTATTTTAACTTCCTGTTCTCTTAGTAAGACTATACTATAGTCTGGGTCACCTTTGATTTAATAACAAGGATAACTTTTCTTGATATTGGGATATTCTTTCTGTAAAGACAAACAGATATTGAAAAAATTCTTCAAGATGAAATGTTGCCACCATCAAACGAGGTTTCTGTCCATTTCCAGATATAGAGATAACATAATCTTGGACTTGAAATCACCTCATCCAATTTTTCTTCTGTCATATATGAAATCCCACTACAATATCCTTGCTAAGTAGTTACTGAGTTTCTGCTGACATACCATCAGCGATAGGCAGTTCACTACCTCCCAAGGTTGGCCCGCACCATTTTTTGTCTGGTTCTGACTGCTGGAAATGAATTGCTAGTTTCTGAGGGCCTTCTAGCTCTGGGGTTCTTATGATTATGGTGGTTTTATTACACTCTGGGGCAACACTACTTAACATGGCCTGTGGACCTGATGCGTCTGGATCAGCTGGGAGTAACTGTGACAGATGCAGTTACCTAAGCCTCTCCCCAGGTCTGTGAGGCCACCAGTCATTAGTGTCCCTCTTCATATTTCTTTTCTTAAAATGTATTTATTTTTGATTATACATATTTATGGGCTACAGAGTTGACTGTCAGTATTTGGGTACAGCATGTGATGATCAAATCTATATTCTTAGCATGTTCATCATTACAAATCATAATTACTCTTTGTGTCCCTTACCCAATGACTCCTTAACCCCCCCTCCCACCCCCTTTCCACCTCTAGTATAGGTCTGTTCTCTCCTTTTGAAAATTGAGCGTTTTATTGTGGGGTCTCTCTCTCTCTCTCTCTCTCTCTCTCTTTCTTTTTCATACTTTCTTAGCTTCCACTTACGAGTGAGTACAGATGGTATTTCTCTTTTTCTGCCTGCCTTATTTCACTTAACATAATTTTCTCCAATCTCATCCGTGTTGCTGCAAATGGCAAAATTTCATTCTTTTTTTATGTTAGAGCAGTATTCCATTATGCACATACACCACAATTGTCTTATCCAGCCACCTATCGATGGGCATTTAGGTTGGTTCCACCTCTTGGCTATTTTAAATATAGCTGCAATAAAATAGGAGTGTAGGTATCCCTTTGACGTGATGATTTTCATTCCTTTGGGTACAAACCCAGAAGTGAGATTGCTGGATCGTATGGTAGTTCTATTTGTAGTTGTTTGAGAAAACTCCATACTATTTTCCATAATGGCTGTGCTAATTTACAGTCCCACCAGCAGTGTAGAAGAGTTCTCCTTTCCCCACATCCTCACCAGCATTTTTGATAATAACCAATCTTTTTGATAATAACGAGTCTAACTGGGGTGAGATGATGATATCTCAGTGTGGTTTTGATTTGCATTTCCCTGATGATTAGTGACGGTGAGCATTTCTTCATGTACCTTTTGGCCATTTGTACATCTTTCTTTGAAAAATATCTATTTAGCTCCTTTGCCCATTTTTTAATTGGATTATTTGGGGTTTTTTACTGTTAAGTTGTTTGAGTTCCTTGTATATTCCGAATATCTATCACTTGTCAGATGTATAGATTGCAAATATTCTCTCCCGTTCTGTAGGTTGTCTTTTTTCTCTGTTTTTTCTTTTGCTCTGCAGAAGCTTTTTAGTTTGACGTAATCCCATTTGCTTATTTTCTTTTGTTGCTTCTACTTTGGGGGTTTTATTTATAAATTCTTTGCCTAGACCTACATCTCAAAGTGTTTCCCCTTTGTTTTCATTTAGAAAGTTTATAGTTTTCAGGTCTTATACTCAAGCATTTAATCCATTTTGAGTTAATTTTGGCATATGATGAGAGATATGGGTGTAGTTTCATTCTTCTACACATGGATATCCAGTTTTCCCAGCACCATTTACCAAAGAGGCAGTCCTTTCCCCAATGTTTGTTCTTGGTGCTTCTGTCAAAGGTCAATTGGCTGTAAGTACCTGGGCTGATTTCTGGGTTCTCCATTCTGTTCCATTGATCAGAGTGTCTGTTTTTATGCCAGTATCATGCTCTTTTGTTTACTATAGCTTTGCAGTATAGTCTGAAGTCAGGTGGTGTAACGTCTCTTGTTTTGTTTTTCGTTTGTTTGTTTGTTTGTTTGTTTTTCTTTCTTTTTGTTCAGTATTGCTTTGGCTACTCAGGGTCTTTATTGTTCCATGTGAATGTTAGGATTGTTTTTTCCTATTTCTGTGAAGAATTTCATTGGTATTTTGCTGGGGATTACATTGAATCTGTAGATTGCTTTGGGTAATACAGACATTTTCACAATGTTAATTCTTCCAATACATGAACAAGGAATGTCTTTCCATCTTTTGGGGTCCTCTTTAATTTCTTTTAGCAGAGTTTTGTAGTTCTTCTTCCTATTTCTGTAGGGTGTAGATGGTGACATCGTCTATCCCACAGATTGGCTGTGATGTTCATCTGTTCAGTTTAACCTGAATGAGCATGGTGGGATAGTGCAGGAGGGACAGAGTAGTATTTGCTCCAGATTCAGAGCTCCTAAGATGACCATGCCCTTTCCTTTTTCTTGGATTATTATATCCTGTTTCTACATTTGGTGGCTGAGTTCAGGACCCAGCCCTGCTTTTCTTTACTCTGGCTTCACCCTTCTAAGTGTAGTTCCAGATTCCTTCCTGGGATATTAGGAAGGTAGCACATGCTCTCAGTGCTTCTCTGCAAGTGCTTGTTTTAACAGTTGACTGGAGAGAAATCTCTCTTTTGACTAATGCTTTGTGCAATTTTTCAAGGCTTGTTGTTTAGCACCACAAAAATGAACCCAGGGTTAATTTTTATGCCATTCTCTTTTGACCCATGCAAATATATGCTGTTCCAGATTGATTCTGATGATGCGACTGAATCCTGAGGGCCAACATTTATAAAGAATCACTAAATTACTCATTGATTGTTTTCAAATAATTTAATTTCCTTACCTGGCCAAGGGTAATGATATCATTATCTTAATTTGCCAGGAAGAATGGCAGCAAGATGCTGATGAGATCCTGAGCAAGACCCAGTACTTAATGTGGAACAGCTCAGGACAATTCCTATCCTATGACTTTCCTCCATTGACACAGTCTAGGCAATGTACAGACAAAGTTCCAGGAAATGGGATTTTGAAAAGCATATACCTCTTCTTAGGTAAACTTGGGGGCCAGATGACATAGGAGACAACTTCAGTTATTTATGCCTGAAGAGGAGATGTGATTTTATTAGATGAGAAAGCACAAAATAGAGGATTTTTAAGTGGCTGGCTGGTAGGCTTAGTTGGTTAGAGCATGGTGCTGATAATACCAAGTTGCAGGGTTCTATCCCTGTACCAGCCAGCTGCCAAAAAAAAATAATAATAAAAGGAGGAATTTTCAGAACTCATTTTTCTGTTGATTTAAATTTATCATGTCGATCAGATTGTTAAAAAGGGACCTACTACTATAATTTATTTAGTAATAAAATATAAACTCTCTAGCTTGATCAAACCACAGAAAATCTCATTTAGCAAGCTTGGTCATTTGTTCCTGGCCTAAATTGAACATGAAATGTATTGAGCTTAATAGACTGCATGTTTCAGTTTGATTTATCTAGATCTAAATATTTTCAGGAACACTTAAGAGAATATTTACAGATACTTGTGAAAAAATTTCCATATGTCTTCAATGTAATTGATTGGCTTTGTGTAGAGACTGGTGATATTTGAAAATTTTGAAGACTTGTGGAGATGTATAGTATCTGAGTAGAGATTAAATCAAAAGTTTTGGAAGAAAAGAAATGAAAATGCAAAAAGAAAGATTTCATGGTCACTAGAGTAATTAATGTGATTTGTTTAAAAAGACCACTTAAAGTATTAATATGAGATATGTCCATGAGAAATTTTTGCTCAGATGCACCTCTTGGACTCTTGAGCACATTAAATAATCCAGAGTAAAAGAACATCACCACAGTGTGGTCTAGCCAAAGATCGTGAAGGGGAGTCTGGTGATGAATACACTAGTTTTAAACAGTACTGGCGAAAGCATTTATGGGATTTATGGAAATAGTAGATATCATAATTTTGGCAGCAGGATGCCTAAGTTTTTTTTTTTTTTTTTTAACAGAGAAACACCTTCTGAAAATCATGTGGGTTACAGTTAGGAACACATAACTATGTAGGCCACACCGAAGGTAATGCAGAAAAGGTAAGCTGGAACGTTTTAAAGAGTTGAGTCACTAGACTGAGTTTTTGTCAGTGTGTAACATGTAGCTTGTGTCTATTGCAGGCCTGTGAGGCTCATCTGTGTTGCAAGGGATAGCTCAGAGGAATGGTGTAGGGCCCCTTTATTATAGGCCTTACTGGCTGCATAATAGTGGTAAAATTCCCTTCCTAGGCATGCACCACATTCTCATCCAGGGGGAGGGGAGGGGCTGTGGCATAATTGGGCAGGGCATGTCAGCCTAGGAACAGGCAGGAAGGGAACAGATTGTACCTCCTGACCCATCCATGGAAAAGGAAAGGAGAGGACTGAATCAGTCTATCCACTGGCGAGAAGGCGTTGATTTTGGAGGTGGGGTATGGTAGGAGCCTATAGCAAAGGCAGCAGAAGTACAACTATTAAAATTTGTCCCAGGCACAAAAGGAGGCTTTGAGTGAGGTTAGAAGCCATTTTGATCTGCAAAGCCGGTGATTTAACGATTATTTTGCTCTCCTGAGAAACTTTCCTGCCTTGCTTGGGGAACCCGGTTGGCTCATTCTACTAAAGCAGCAGTTGTAAATAGCAGCAAGTATGAGCAAGATGAGACAAGACAGGCAGGGCCAGAGGCATAACACGGAGTCCTGAAGGTGTCACAGCCAGGATTCAGTTTGCATAGGCAACCTTTGTAAGACAGTAGAGGTTTGGCCAATGAAAGAGAAATCCTCGGCGACATAACACAGTCTAATTATCCTAACAGGACCCACTAGCATCTAGACACGCAGCACTTCAATTATCTAAAGTACAGTCTGACTTACTCATAATAAAGTAACACAAAGATGAACAGAGGTATGAGTCCTTATAAATCCTCAATTACCTCCCATAGGTACACAAATGAAACAAAAGCCTCTTATTAAAATACGTTTGAGATTAATGTGAAAAAGAAATTATAGCAACTTGGATTTTTGTCTCTTCTATTCTCTAATTGACTTTCCATTCACTTGTTCCTTCATTTTTTATTTATAACATATTAATTAAGCATCTACTATGTACTGAATAAGGTACTATGCAATAGGGATACAAAAATAAATATCAACAAATCAAGCCCAGATGATAGAAGAGTCATACAAGTAAATCGAGGTCCACACTTCCCCGATTCCTTGGGGCAGAATTGGACTCGTGTAAGTTAATCCTTGTATAGGTGAAAATTGGGGAATTGGTCACCCTGACACCTCTGTCTGGGTCCTTGCAGGGTTTACAGCACGGGCAGAGATGGATTCTTTATATATGTTGGTGGCTGGATGGAGAAGGGAACCAAACCCTTCATCTCGGTGTTATCACAGCACTCTGTAATCAACTGAGCTAACCAGACAGCACGAGATGGAGTCTTTGAGGTTGCTTTGGTTTGGGGAGTGGACCCCTCCGATGTCACTCATGAGGGTCCTCATCTTGGCTACTGGCTTCATGACCAAATGCTTTCTGGGAGATGTCCTCCCCATCACATCTGCGAATTTTTCTAACTGCAGCCTTTGTGAAAAATGACTCCAAGTCTGGAGCTGCAGCAGGGAAGACCAGTGGTGGACAGTCATATCTATAGTGTTGCCTTAGAAACACCTCTCCTGCATCTATATTTCATGTATATTTTTAAACTTCTATTCTTTGTTTGTGCTTTTTTTCTTAGTAATTGATCATCTATGCAAAAAATGTCTATTGTATAAATATTTTCAAAGAACTGGGTTTTGTTAGTTATCTCTGATAACTGTTTTATTACTTATGCATTTATCTTTATTTTTTCCTACCTTCTACTTAGATTTAATGTTGTATTTATTCCCTAGTTTCTTTACTTGCCTGGGTGTTTTAAATGCTTTTTTAACTTTCTAATACATTTAAGGATATACATTTCCGTCTGAGTATCACTTGAGCTGTATCACACAGTCAGTGTTAAATAGCTTTATGTGTATTGCTTGAACTCTTTACAAGTTGAATATATTACTCTATTACATATCCTATTAATTTTTTCCATATATATCCCCAAATAAGGGGGTGTAAAATTATTTTTGAGAAGATTATGAAAAGGTTGAGAGGGATAGAATGTCATTTGTAGGAGATCTCATGGTCCAGGGGCATTTTGTTTTGTTTTGTTTCATTTTTGTCATCAGTTATAGAAGGGACTTAATCATATTCAAATACTGTTGACACAGATGGGTTTAATGCAGGAATGCAAAGAAGTTTAACACTATAAGATCAATCAGTATAATTGACAATGTGTAACTGTCAGGAGAATAGAAACCCCTCTGAATATTTAATACAGAGGGAATATAATGCAGGGGACTGGTTAGACAAGTGTAGGAGAAGCCAAACATGGGATAAGTGGAGAACCCAGTAATTAGCAACATACAGTAGTAAATCCCACCTCTAGGCTGAGAGGAGAGGATGTTACTGGAGCATATGTGTTGAGTTCGACAGGATCTGAAGTCATGGTGGGCCAACGCGATGGTGGCTCAGGGAAATATGTGATGGAGCCAAAGAAAATATGTAGTCATTGAAGGAGAAGCCACCTGATGCAGAGGAAGAATGAGAAAAACTCTGGTTGCTCTGTCCTCCTGCTTTTATGCCCTGCGGATTCCTCCAGTTGGCTGAATCAAAATGGCAGCCAAATGTTAGTGAGCTTAGAAATTGTAGCCTGCAGGGGTCAATCCCTGCATAGCAGAGAGCAGAGCAGAAGAATGAGTGATGGGTCTGTGGGCAAAAACTACTAAGCCTGGCTAACTACATTAACATACTGAGTGAGAAAAATCATATCTCACTTAATCTTAAATGTATTTAATAAAAATTAACATACATTAGTAGTGAAAGAAATGTTAGTCTAAAAGTATAAAATGAAGTGCTATGAGTCCATCTGATATAAATAAATGACTGAATAAATAAAGAAATAGAGAAGAGTAGACAAATCTCCTGTGCAGAAGAATTGCTGACCATTTATGCAGGTACTCTCTACTCCTCAAGTGTGGGCTGTGTATTAGTGATGTTCTTCCAGTGTGGATGGGGGGAAAAGGGTAACTTTACAGTAGGGAAGCCTGAAAAACACCACCTGGGGGAGGTGGTCAAGATTAACATCAACAGTGGTAAGGCACTGTCGGTAGCATATGTCCTTAATACCATGCCATGAGAATAGCACTTTACCTCTGTGTTCTTCCCATCCCAAAATTCGTAATCCCAGTGTAATCATGACAGAATCACCAGAAAAGTTCCAAAAGAGAGTCATCCTAAAATATGCCTGACTAGTATGGCACTCTTCAAAACTGTCAAGATCATCACAAACAAGGAATGCCTGAGAAACTGTCACAGCCAAAAGAGGAGCCTAAGGAGGCATCATGGGTAAATGTGGTGTGAAATGCTGGGTAGAATCCTGCAACAGAAAAAGGATATTAGATAAAAATAAAGGGAAATCTGAATAAAGTGTGTATTTTTGATAATAACATTATATTAGTATTGGTTTATTAGTTGTGACAATTGTGCCATACTAAGAAGATAGTAACAGGGGAGATTGAGTGAGACACCTGCACCCAATCTGTACTATCTGTGTAATTTTTCTGTAAATCTAAAATTCCTCTAAAAGAAGTTTATTGAAAACGGAAAAGAAGTAAATTGAGCCAACTGGATGAAGAATATGTACGAAAAACCTGTAGGAAACCTTACACATATATGTGGAAAAGTTGAAAGCTTTTACTCTGAAATTGGGCATTGGATTCCTGCCATCACCATTTCTATTCAACATTTTGGTATAATGACAATGCAGTGCAGTAACAGGAAGCATCAGGAGAAATAAGAGACAGGGATCATAAAATTTTTAAAAAGGTTCATGATTAACAGATGATTAGACTATGAGGGAAAAAAATCCGAAAGAAATGAAATTAAACTATTCAATGAATAAAAGTGTTTATGAAGGTTGCTAAGTGTAACATCAATATACAAAAAGTAAACTTTCTTTCCGTAGCAACAAACACTATGAAGTAAAAATGGAAGTAAGCAAAATGCAACTTGTAAAATATTATACAAAATATCAAATATCTAAGATTAAATATAGCCAAAGTACGTTTAAAAACTTTGAAGAAATAATATTAGAATACCATTTAGAGAAATAAATGAATGCCTACATGAATATAAAATATAACATGATCATAGATATAAAGATTTAATATTGTAAACATGTTAATTATCCCTAAATTAATCTACAGATTGACTGCAATCTTACTAAAAAGTACAAATGGCTTTGTGGGTGAATGTGTGTGTGTGTGTTTATGTTCATGTGTATGTGAAATGTGACCCAATGATTCTAACAGCTAAATTGACATTCAATAGGCAAAGCATCGGCTCTTGAGGTAACAGAAGATAAGAGGTGCCACCCTAGCACGGGAGTAAGAATTATTAAAATGCTATAGTAATAAAGTCTGTGGTATGGGTACAGTGATTGATAAGTAGACCAAAAGAACTAAACAGAGTACTGAATGGACCCTTGATTTATGAAAAAAAGGTGCAACTGTAGAGCAATGGGGAAAAGACACTCATTTTAATAAATCACAGTGAAACAACTGTGTCTCTAAATAGGATAGAAAATGCAACTGGAACCCTCCTGAGGCTATACAAAAGCTAATTGCAGAGGAATTAAAAACCTAGTTTTCAAAATGTTGTAAATATTGTCCGCCATACATGAAATTATGTAGAATAGCAAAATGAACCTTCATATATTTCTGTCATCTAGAGAGGTAGCAGCATGGGTCAAGTAGGGCATTGATAATGCTGGACGGGAAAGGACTGAAGGAAGCTGGGGACGCTGGTCAGGTCATTATCAAAAAGCATGCAGATGATACGAGTGGGGGAACAAGAGAGGAAGTGGCAGCTCCTTCTGCCCTTTGTCTCCAACGTAGATTGCCTTGCCACCTTCATGGGCCTTTCTTTTCAAAGAGCGCAATCGGGAATGTAGAGGTGGCTTGGGAAAAAGCTACCTGGATCGATGATCTGTTCATTCCACCTCCCACAGCATCCCCTGCTGAAATCTGGAGCCCTGGAGCTTCAAGAAGTATGGCCTGACAGCACGATTCAGAGACTCGTGACAAGGGATGTTGGGCTGACACTCTGAACAGGCCCAGGAGGACTTTACCCACCTGGAGGCAGTGCCAGGTTATCCACATGTGACAGGAGTAGGGTCCTAACTCCGTCCTCACAAGGATGTGAGTTCTTGATGAGAAGAAGGGTTTCAGGGTTTTTGCTTCCTTCATTTTATGCTCACTTCAAGGTGTCCTGCAGATCCTGCGCTTTTGTGGGAAACTCTCTCTGGGGATCCCCACTATTGGGACTTGGAGTACTTAACTGAGCAAAGGAAGGGGTCTCTCTTGAGGTCAGAGGTACTCTAAAGGTAGAGAGGATGGGTATCATGGGATGACCCTGAGCTAATTCCACAATGGGAGGGGGCCTCCAGGGACAGCAGTGCATGGGCTTCTTCACCAGCACATCAGCTACCACCAGTCTGGGCAGGATATGTCATGGAAGTCTTAATGAAGACCCTTCACCATTAAAATGGGATTTGGAGTTCCTAGTTGGAAAGGCTTCAGGTTAGCAGTCAGTCTCAGAATGAGAACAGGGTCACCCAACCTGGAGCTCCAGGTGATGGGCTGAGAAGGCACTGCAGGAAGGAAGAACGCCATCTTGATTATCACATCTGCCCATGGATAGTTGCTGGCCCAGATCAATGTGTGCCCCGACCTCTGCTCCACCTACTTCCCCTCAGCTGTCCTCTCTCTCTTTTTATTTTTTTCCATTTACAAGTTGGATTATATTATATTTTGCTTTATTTTATTTTAAATTTTTAAATTTATTATTAGCATATTCATTCTTACAAATCGTTATATTTCTTTATGCCCTTTTTTGGCTAAGATCAAGTGTAGTGCCCTCACTCTTGACAGGGCCCTCACGGAATTCAGGAAACTCAAGATTCCACAAGTGGTTGAATTGTGGTTTTGTCAGAGATTTCACTGAAGGTTTGGGTCATCTGCACATCTACTCCGCCCAGAAACAACTGAGCTCTTGTGGAGGTTGCTTTCTTCCTCAGCTTTGGCTATCAGTGTCTCGGGTGCAGTTAGCCTCTCTTGTAGCCAGAATGGGGTACACAATGTCAAAGGTGAAGGTGGAAAATCTTGGGTGTTTATTTCACAATGGTTCCTCTTTGCCTCCCCGGGCCAGATCCACAAGGAGATCTTTCTGAGATCTTCATTTTGACAACCTATTGGGGTATCTGGAAGTAAGGCCCACGGACTTTCCTCTAAAGCCTGCAGCCCCAGGTAGCTTATTACTCTCATAGTACCCCACACTCGACCTTCAGAAATTCATCAGAGTTACCACTTAGATATTCTTACCAGTTTATGGCTCCAGCAGCGTTTGCTCCAGGTAAACCGATCTTTCCTGTGGCTCTTTGTATGCACCTGTCTCTCCACATTTTGGGTTGGTGGTTTGCCCTAAAGTCTCAGTTCTCTGATGGGTGTAAGAAAAGTAGTTAATTTTTCAGTTTGTCCAGCATATTCTTGTTGTAAGAATGGGAGTGTGGACAACTGTACAGTTTTATGGACTGCTTTATGTATTACATATATGGTATAAGTATACATATAATATATATATATATAATATACATACTATGTATGCATGTATGTATATATAAAATATCACAGTCTACTGTTGTTGACATTTTACCAGTTTACCTGCATTCATGTCTTTTTACCCTTCCCAATTTATGTCTTCATTGTCTTAAATATTTCTTATATATACATTTAAAGCCGCATCAATGTGATTATTTTTGCTTAACTGTCAAACATGACTTAGAAAAGTAAAGGGGAGTGAGAAAGTCTATTGTATTCACCACATTTTTGCTTACTATATCCTTTTTTCCTTCTTGATGATACAATTCCCCATTAACCCTTTCATAATTTTTATTTGTCTGTTCAGGGAACTTCCTTTTCCTTCATCAGAAAATGTTTTGATTTCCCATTCATCCTGAAGGTTATTTTTAGTATATATAAGATTCTGTGTTGATTCTTCTTTCCTTTTAGTACTTGAGAGATGTGCATTTTTCCTTTTGGACTTTGTGATTTCTGTTGGAAAAAACCCAATGTCATTTGAATTGTTTTCCCTCTGTATTAGTCTGTAATTTGCAAAGAAACTACGTTTATTGCTTATAGTTTCAGAAGCTGGGAAGTCCAAAGTGCAGGGAACACTTCTGGTGAGGGCATTCTTTGGTGATGACTTCAGTGATGCAGGGTGTTACACGGTGAACTGGTGGATGGCTTGAAGAGAGAGAGAGGGAGCTTCTCGCGTGCTCTCCTTTTAAAGCCAGCAGAACTACACCGATGACCACCCATCAACAGATTAATTCTCATACAGTCCTCACAATCTAATCACCTCTTTAAAGTCCCTCTTTCAGTGACCATAATAGGATTTTCCATGCTCTTGACACTGTCATTCGGGATTAAGCTTCTAATTCACAAAGTTGCGGGACACAATTCAATCCATATCATCCTGTAAGCTGAGGTGTGGTTTCTTTCTTGCTGCTTTTAAGATTTTTTCTTTGTCTTTAGTTTTCAGAAGTTTGAGTGGTGTGTCTTCACTTGGATGTTTTGCTTTTTTGTGTGTGTGGATTTTTGATTTATAGTCTCCGGGTTCACTGAGCTGCTTGAATTTGCAGGTTTATGGCTATTCTAAATTTGGAAAGTATTCAGCCGTTATTTATTTGGGAACTTTTTTAGCCCTATCCTCTTTTTCATCCATTTCCTGTGCTCCAGCAACATGAATGTTAGATCTTTTGTTATAGTCCTGTAGGATCCCGAGGCTCTGTTCATTTTTATGTCAATGTATCTTCCATCTGTTGTTCAGACTGGGAAATTTCTATTCTATCTTTCGGTTTACCGGTTCTTTCCTCATTATCTCCATGCTCTTTTGAGCCCATCCATGGAGTTTTATTGCATCTTTTCATTTCTGAAAACTTCACTGGATTTTTCTTTGTATGCGCTACTTCTTTGCCAAGACTTTTTTTTTTTTTTCCACGTGCTGCAAGTGGGGTCATAATTTTGCGTTGAAGTGTTTTTAGGATGGTTAATTTAAGATCTTTGTCAGATAATTCTTTTGAGTCTGTCACCTTGGTGTTGGCATGTATTGATTGTATGTTTTTACTTGTTTAACATCTTCCTGTATATTTTTGTTTTGTTTAAGATCTTCCTGCTTCTTGTTATGTGGGTGAATTAAAATTTTTATTGAAGCATATTGATTGTATGTATTTATGGAGTATAGAGATATATTTCAATATGTACATACAATGTGTGATGATCTAATCTGGTAATTAGCATATTCATCCCTGCAAACCTTCATCATTTCATTGTGATGTGGACATTTGACCTCCTCTCTTCTAGTTGTTTCATAACCTGTGTTAAACCGATGTTATTAAAGATTCTTGGGTCAACTGCATAGCAATAGAATTTATTTTTCCTTTCTAGCTGTAATTTTGTGTCCATTAACCAGCCTCTCACTTCCCTCCCTCCTCCCTGCCCTTTCCCACCTCCAGTAACCACAGTTCCTCCCTCTCCTATTACCAGTTCGATGTATTATTTATTTGTTTGTTTCTTTGTTTGTTTTTAGCTCCTACATATGAGTGAGATCATGCGGCATTTCTCTTTCTGTGCCTGGCTTATTTCACTTAATTTTCTCCAAGCCTATCCGTGCTGCTGCAAACGGCAGATGTTCATTCATTTTTATGGGTGATTAGTATTCCCTTGAGTTTATATACCACATTTTCTTTCTTTTAATTGAAAGATAATTGATTATACATATTTGTAGGGTATGATGTTGAATATCAATACCTGGTACAATATGTGATGAGCTAATCAGGATAATTAACATATTCATCATTCCAAAATGTGATCATTCTTTGTGATCCTTAACCAATTTATCGCTAATGCCCCTTCCCCTCTCCCATTCCTACCTTATTAATGACAGTTCTATTCTCTCCTTTTGAAAGTTCAGCATATTATTGTGGTTGTTGTTTCTTTGTTTCTTATTTGTTTATTTGGTTGCTTTTTAGCTCCAAATTGTGAATGAGAAAATGAGGTATTTCTCTTTCTGTGCCTGGCTTATTTCACTTAACATGATTTTCTTCAAGTTCATCTATATTTCTGCATATGGCAGAATTCCAATCATTTTTATGGCTGAGTAGTGTATCTATATTTCCTTGTGTGTATATACCACAGATGCCTTATCCGGTCATCTGTCAATGGACGCTTAGGTTGGTTCCGTATCTTGACTATTGTAAATAGATCTGTGATAAACGTTGGAGTGCAGGTATCACTTGGATGTGATAATTTCCATTCCATTGGGTATATACCCAGTAGGGGGATTGCTGGATCATATGGTAGTTCTGTCTGTAGTTGTTTGAGAAAACCCCATTCTGTTTTCCATAATGGCTGCACTAACTTACAGTGCCACCAACAATGTACAAAGGTTCCCATTTCTCCACATCCTCACCAGCATTTGTTATTCTCGGCCTTTTTGGTAATAGCCATTTTAAAGGAGCAAGAAGATATCTAAATGTAGTTTTCATTTCCATATCCCTGATGATTAATGACGTGGAGCATTTTTTCATATACCTGTTGGCCATATGTATGTCTTCTTTTAAGAAATATCCATTCACCATATTTGCCCATTTTTAAATTGGTTTATTTAGTTTTTTACGATAGACTTGTTTGAGTTCCTTCTGTTTACTGCGTATTAGTCCATTGTCAGATGCACAGTTTGCAAATATTCTCTCCCGTTCCGCAGGTTGTCTCTTTGCTCTGTTGATTGTTTCCTGTGCCATGCAGATGTTTTTAGTTCGATAAATCCCATCTGTTTATTTTTGCTTTTGTTGCCTGTGCTTTTAAGGTCTTATTCCTAATATGTTTGCCCAGTTCTACATCGTGAAGGGTTTCCCCTGTGTTCTCTTCCAGAAATTTTATAGTTTTAGGACTTACATTTAAGTCCTCAATCCATTTTGACTTCATTTTTGTATGCAGTGAAAGACAGGTGTCTAGGTTCATTCATTTACACATGGATATCCAGTTGTATCAGCATGATTTATTGGAGAGACTGTTCTTTCCCCAATGTTATGTTTTCAGGGCCTTTGTCAAGGATCAGTTGGCTATAAGTACATGGATTTATTCCTGGGTTCTCTATTCTATTCCATTTTTCCATGGGTCTATTTGTATCCTGGTACCAGGCTGTTTTGGTTACTACAGGTTTGTAGTACATTTTGAAGTCAGGTAGTGTGATACCTGCTGTTTTATTCCTTTTGCTCAGAATTCCTTTGTCTATTCGGGAATTTTTGTTTGTTTGTTTCATATGAATGTTAGGATTTTTTTTCTATTTCTGTGAAGAATGTCATTGGGAATTTGATAGGGATTGTGTTGAATCCGTAGATCACTTTGGGTAGTATGATCATTTTCACAATATTAATTCTAGCAATCCATGAGCATAGAATGTCTTTCTGTCTTTTTGTGTCCTCCTTAATTTCGTTCAGCACTGATTTGTAGTTTTCATCGTAGAGATCTTTCACCTCCTTGGTTAGATTTATTCCTACATATTTGACTTTTTTTGATACTTATTGTAAATGCTATTGCATTCTTGATTTCTTTTTCTGCTAGTTCATTGACAGTGTGTAAAAACACTAGTGAATTTGTATACTGATTTTGTATTCTGCTACTTCACTGAATTCTTAATTGAGCTCTAACAGTTTTTTGATAGACTCTTTAGGTTTTTCTCTATATAAGATCATGTCATCTGCCAACAGGGACAATTTTACTTTCTCCTTTTTAATATGGATGTCCTTTATTTCTTTCCTTTGCTCAATTACCCTGGCTAGAACTTCCAGTACTATGTTAAATAGGAGCGGTGAGTGTGGGCATCCTTGTCTTGTTCCAGTTCATTGAGGAAAAGCTTTCAAGTTTTCACAGTTCAGGATGATGCTAACTGTGGGTTTGTCAAATATGGCCTTTACTGTGTTGTGACACTTTTCTTCTATGCCTAGTTTGTTGAGAATTTTTATCATGAAGCGATGTTGAATTTGATAAAGAAAGGTTTTTTCCACCTTTTGAGATTATCATATGACTTTTGCCATTCATTATGTTGATGTGGTGTATCACATTCATTGTTTTGCATATGTTGAAACTTCCTTGCATCCCTGGGATGAATCCCACTTGATTAGGTGATGTACAATCTTTTTGGTGTGCTGTTGCATTTGTTTGCTAGTACTTTGTTGAGAACCTTAGCGTCAAATCCATCAAGGATGTTGTCCCATGATTTTCTTTTTTGGTTGTGTCTTTGTATGATTTTGGTATCAGGGTGATGCTGGCCTCATAGAGTGAGTTTGAAAGCTTACCCTCTTCTTTAGTTTTTTGGGTAGTTTGAGAAGATTTTGTATTTAATCTTCCTTAAAAGTTTGGGAAATTTCAGCAGTGAAGTCCTCTGGTCCTGGGCTTTTGTTTGTTGAGAGATGCTTGTGTACTGATTCAATCTCGTTGCTCATTACTGGTTTGTTCAGGTTTTCTATTTCTTCTTGGTTCCGTCGTGGTATGTTGAATATGTCAAGAAATTTATCCAGTTTCTCTAGACTTCCAAATTCGTTGGTGTATAGTTGTTGAAAATAGTCTTTAGTGAGTGTGTATTTCTGTGGATTCAGTAGTAATGTCTCCTTTTTCATTTCTAAAGTTTGTTATTTGTGTCCTCTCTTTTTCTCTCATTATTCTTGGTAATGGTTTGTCAATTTTGTTTATCTTCCCAGGAAAACAAGTTTTTGGTTCACTGATCTTTTGCGATTTTTCTTGCTTTTGTTCCATTTACTTATGCCTTGATTTTTATTATTAATTTCTACATACTAATTTTGGGGTTGGATTGTTCTTGCTTTTCTAGTTCCTTGAAGTATATAATATTAGGCTGTCTATTTTTGATCTTTCATCTTTTTTTGACATAAGAACTCATTGCAATAAATGTCCTTCTTCATACTGCTTTTGCAGTATCCCACAGGTTTTGGTGTGTTGTGCTTCTATTTTTGTTTCCAGAATTTTTTTTTTGATTTCCTGCTTACTTCTTTTTTGACCCATTGGTCATTCAGGAGCATGTTGTTTAAGTTCAATGAATTTGTATACTTTCCAAAGTTTCACTTATTGATTTCTAGTTTTATTCAATTTGTTCTGAAAAAAATACTTGATTTAATATCAATTTCTTAAAATTTGTTGAGTCTTGATTTAGCCCTAATATGTGGACCACCCTGGAGAATGAGCCACATGCTGAGGAGAAGAATGCATATTCTGTAGGTGGATGAAATGTTCTATAAATGTCTGTCAGGTGTGTTTGGTCTAAAGTGCAGTTTAAATCCAATGTTCCTTGGCTAATTTTTTGTGCACGTGATCTGTCCAATGCTGAGGGCAGAATGTTTACATCCCAAAGTATTATTGTATGGGGGTCTATGTTTCCCTTTAGATCCAAGAATAATTGCTTCATATATCCAGGGGCTCTGATGTTGGGTGTATATATATATATTGATAATTATTACCTCCTATTGCTGAACCATTCCCTTTATCATTTTATAATGTCCCTATTTGCCTTGTCTGATAGTTTTTGTTTTGAAGTCTATTTTACCGGATATAAGTATACTCATTCCTACTTGTTTGGGGTTTCCACTTGAGTGGAATACCTTTTTCCATCCCTTCACTATTAGTCTATTTGTGTCTTTATGTATAAGTGAGTTTCTTGTAGGCAACATATAGTTGGTTCTATTTTCTTAGTTCATCAGTCAGTCTACATCTTTTAACTGGGTAATGTCATCCATTTATATTCAGGGTTGTTATTGAAAGGTTTTGCCTTACTCCTGGCATTTTATTGATTTTTTTAATGATTGTTTTATGTTTGTTTTGCTTGTTTCGTTCCCTTTAATTATTTTTCTTTTATGTTTTTTCTTTTTGTTTTCTTTGTAGTGGGAAGATATAGGTTTTTTCACTCTGTTTGCGTGTCTACTCTACCAGTGAGTTTTGTTCTTTCTCAGGTATTCATGACAATGATTATTGCTCTTTTGATTCCAAATGTAGAACTCTCTTGAGGACTTCTTGTAGGGTTAGTGCCATGGTGGTGAATTCCCACAGCTTTTGTTTATCTGGGAAAGCGTACTTCTCCTTTATTTCCGAAGGATAGCACTGCTGGTGATAGTATTGTTGGAAGGCACTTTCCTTTCTTTTAGTACTTTGAATATACCATCCCACTCTCTCCTGGCCTATAAGGTTTCTGTTGAGAAGTCTGCTGTTAGTATGATGGGGATTCCCTTATAGGTGACTTGACACTTTTCTCTTGCTGCTCTCTCTCTCTCTCTCTCCCTTTTTTTTTTTTTTTGAGTTTTGACAATTTGACCATAATATATCACAGGAGGACATTTCTTCTGAGGGGGGGAGTTGAACCTGTTTCAGGATCTTTGAGACTGTTGGGTCTGGATGACCATATCTCTCTGAATACTTGTGTGGTTTTCAGCTATCATTTTGTTAAATACATTTTTGATGACTTGTCCTTTCTCTTCTCTTTCCAGAACACCCATAGTCTCTGTTTTCATGCTTAAGCTTGTCTGATAGATCTCATAAGCTTTCTTCAGTTTTTAAATTCTTTTTTTTTCTTGTTCAAATTGAGTTAATTCAAAAGCCGGTCTTCAAGTTTAGAAATTCTTCCTTTTGCTATTTCTAGGCTGTTGCTTAAGCTTGTGGTGACATTTTTTATTTTGTTGAATGAATTCTTCAATCTTACTACTCTTGCTTTGTTCCTTTTTATGATATCCATCTTTTCACTGAATTTCTCCTTCAGGTCCTAGAATGTTTTTCACACCTGTTGTGATTTCTATCTATTTACTTTTATCATGTTGAGTTTCCTGAAGATTATGGTTTGGATTTCCTTTTTAGGCATTTCATAGACTTTCTGATTTTGGGGGTCTGGTACTGGAGAACTGTTTTTTCCTTTACTGAAGTCATGTTTCCTTGTTTTTCTTTTTTTCATGCTACTCATATCTGTGAGTTGATGTTTGGGCATCTGTTGTGGCAGTCACTTTTTCTATCTTTTGGAGTAGTTTCTGAATGGAGAAACTGGTCCTATAGAAGTGTTCTCTATTAACATTCAGTTTGAGCATTTCAGGTTTGGTTCTTGGTGAGCGCAGGAGTGTAGTCTTCATGCAACTTCTTCAACTGTATTCAATCTTGGAGTTGTCTGTGGGTGTCTTCGTGGTTGAGGCAGTGGGCCCTTTGGCAGTTTCTTCTTGTGAGTGGGTGACACTGGGTAGGGTTTTTGTAGCTATGGGCAGAGCATTAAGTCCACTGGGGATATGCAGGCTTGCTCAGTGGTTCCTATGCCAATGTGAGTGGCTCTGTATGGTGTCACTGTGGTCACCACTGGAACTTTGATTTCTTGGATGGGTGTCGTGGCAATGGGCACTTCCTCTTCTAAATTGGGCATGGTTGCTTGGGTACTAAGCAGGGTGTACACCACTGGGCGAAGTGCTGGTGCACTTCTCTGTGCCCCCAAGCGAGGTGGGCAAGCTTTCTGAAGTTTCCCCACTAGAGCAGGTGGGTCTATACAAGTTTATCAGGGCCACAATGCACTGTGCATACCTGGGAGAGGCCAGCATGCTCCCCTCAACCTCTCAGTTGGAGTGGGAGGTCCGAGCATGCTCTCCAAGTTCGGTAGGACCCCGCATTGCCCAGGGCTGGTGTTTGGGCTTTCTGAAATTTCTCTGCTGGTGAAGCTGGATCTACACAATATTACCTGAGATTCGCAGGACTGTGAGCACTCAGAGAGGCCAGCATGCTCCCAACATCCTCTCCACTGTGGTGGGCGATTTTTGCTTGAGCTATTGCCATTTTGGTTATTATGGTATATTATTCTGGATCTTATTTAATGCTTCTATTCTAGCTCGCTTTCTCTGACACCACTCTAGCAAGAGAAGCAGGGTACCCTTTCACTACTGCCATGTGAAAATGGAATACCAGGTTTCCCTCTTTGTGAGTTTGCCTCAAATGGGGTGATAGAGACGTGAAAAGGATTACTCAAAGCCCATTTCTTCTGAGCAGTGAGAAGCCCCGAAGGGATTAATTTTGCAGAAATCCTTGAGAGAGAGCCATTCCTCCTTGGAAAAATAACCCCGAACTTGGGTTCTGTCTCAGTATTTATTCTCTAGGTCAGAAAGTTACAGAAAAGGGGTATACGTGAAGTTTTGGCTAAGTATCATTAAACAGTAGAGACTGGTCACATCAGTGAAGTAACAAAGTGACATTCCATAATGCAATTTGCAATAGGTTAAGTCGATCCACCAACAAAAGCTTGTTCTTAGCAAATACTATCTTTTCCTACTGCAATTTCCTCTGTATGTTTACATTACAATAAAGCAACTCAGGTTAACCTGCACTACGGGCATCTGTCCTTGAGCCAACAATATTGCTGTGTTACAATTCTTTATCTGCAGCAGAGACATTAGCTTGGGATAAGTTTCCTGTCTTTTGCAAGCTTGACATTTCTATATGTAATTTTTAAAAGTTAGGTTATACCTGAATCTATAGGGCTTTGGAAACTAGGCTCTGTGAAATACATTTGCTCTAGAAATGTTAGTATACTCCACAACTCCCCCATTTTATTTATTTAATTAAAAGAAAAAGCAAAGCTATAGATTAAGTTTTCAGAGTTAAGACAAAAACATTTTGTTAAAGTAAAGTTAGTATCACGCCGGCCCCGTGGCTCACTCGGGAGAGTGCGGTGCTGGTAGCGCCAAGGCCGCGGGTTCGGATCCTATACAGGGAAGGCCAGTGCGCTTACTGGCTGAGCGTGGTGCTGACAACACCAAGCCAAGGGTTGCGATCCCCTTACTGGTCAAAAAAAAAAAAAAAAGTAAATTTAGTATCATTTAGCATGGGAAGTCCTTTTATTTATTTCAGGTGGGGACTGATGATGTCATCGTCTCTCAGAGCTGTTGCATTGGCATCATTCCTGGTACTGTGAATTGGGCTGTAATTGCCAGGTTTTGAAACTCTGGAATGGGGCCCTGTTCCATATAATATTTGATTTTGAGTCCGGAGAGTTTGTTGGTGTTCACCCATCCAGGACATTACTGCTTTCAAAGCATGTAATCTTTGTAAAATTGTTTGATCAATTATAAATCTTTTGTTTAAGAACAGGATGTCTCATCCAAGTCATAGCTGAGAAAATTTAGAGAACTGCTTTCATAGACAAGATATTATTTCCTCCTTTACGATCAATGCATTCCTCATAAAAGCACTGATGATCAATTTTTTGATAGAAAAGGTTTTGCCTTTCTTTGTAAAGATCCCTCGGCACTGGGAAGGCTCATTCCCAGGATGTCATGTCCCAAATCAGGGGGAAAGATGATGCAGCAAGATGAAGCAGCAGTTAGGCCAAATTAGGGCAAGATGAAGAGGGGTCAGGAACTTAGAAGAGACATGCTATCTTATAAGCAATGTTTTAAATTATATCCTGTTATAAAGAGAGAGATTTAAATTTTATTGAGGTTATGAAAATTGCCACATTGTCATAATAATCATAAAGATACTTAAAGTTATTAAATTATGGGGTAATCAAATAGAGAGAAAACAAATGCTTTTATTTCTGTTTTAAGTGATATTTTACCACGCTGTTGTTAGTTATAGATAACGTAGGAGAGAGAGAGAGTTTTCTTAAATTTGGAAAACAAAACATTAAGAGAACCAGCAATGTTTTAAAATAAGGAAATTGTGAAAATCCGCAATTCTTTTTAATCAGTTCATTAACTAACTATTGTTGTTTTGACTTTGGTGAGTAATTTTATAAATCTATCAGTTTCTTCATTAGAATTCTGGAAATTTAGTTTAAACGTATGAACTCAGCATTTGTCAGGAAACTGTACCTTTCAGAGCTGTTTTTTATTTTTGAAATATTTGAAGACACAACCTTTTAAAATTATGATTGAACCAAGATTATGACTGGTAGCATTTATATCTAGACACACATTCCAAGAACCTTACAAGATTTTGGGAACATATATTCATAATATCTCAGTATTGACATTGCTTTTCCATATAGTCTAATTTATTAAATAAGCCAATTAATTTTGATACATCTTTTATATATCCTTTGAGAAGTTCCAGGGCCCTTGGAACTTCTCGAAGTTAGTTTAAGTCAAAAGGTTGAGTTTTCAGAATTTGGTTTTGGAAAGTTTGTCAAATAACAAAGGCTTAAAACAGTTGAATAAGATCACAAATTACTACAGAAACCAAAGTGACAAAGGATTTCAAAGGCAGAGAGCACAAGAAATTATCAAGCACAACTTAAAAGATCTCTAGAAAAGACAAATGTAATCCTGTTTGATTAGTAAACCCAGGCAAAGATGTGGGCTGATAAGAATATTTTTATACATTCAGGTTAGTAAATGGGCATTCATTTGTCAGAGCAGATTACACAAAGCCCAGTTTGAGCCTCAGCTATTTTAACCAAATGAATATTTATAGTTTCCCAGGCAAAAGGCTGGGGTATTAAATCTATGCCCTTATCGTATAATGTTAACTAAGGCCTTTGAGGTATTGGGCATAGGTCTCCTTCTACTAGCCATCCTGGGCCCCAGGTTTCCACGTGGCATTTAGGGCCATATGGAACCCAGAAAGGCCATGGGAGCAAAGATAATGTCTAAAACATATTGTTTCTCCCAGCATGGCCAGAAGGCACTGATGACATAAGGAGTAGGCATATTGACCTAGAGACAAATTAGGGCAAAAGGTTTAAATCAAATTTTGAAGATATATTTATTGTAGCAAAACTTTAGAAAATTAAACTCACATGAACTTGAAAAGTATACTTATGTATTTAATGAGCGTGCATCAATTATAAGCCAAGTTGGTACCATGCAGACAATACAAACATACAGACAGACACGAACATAGAGACATAACATTCAGCTTACATACGTATATATACAGACATAAACAAAAAATACCAAATAAGGAGATCTTATAGGTTTTGTTTAAAATGTAATAAGGAGACAGATAAAATAGAAAACTCACTAGTATAAAAGGACATTCAAGTTTAGATTGTGTTTCTAAAGAATGTGAAAGCTTATCTGTGAGGCCTCACCATGTTTTAGAGAAAGCAAGGTAACACATTTACATTGTAAAGCAAAGTATTCAAGTCTTTTCAAGGAGATGCAGAGAAGGTTTTCTTCCTTTAAAGAAAATAGCATAGAACTTTACCATAGGATTTTGTGAAGAAATGCATAGATGAGCCTAGAAGAAAATTTAGAAGTCTGTTCAAGATAACCAGCTGGATGCCAGAAAATTTGAGAAAATCTAGTTAAACAGGTAGATTTTAGTCTAGTTTTTGTTTTTTAACTGGGTTACTGAGCTTAAGGGCTGAGCTAATGAAAGCCATTTGACTGTTGAGGTTTTCAGGACAAGAGCAGTAGACCCACAAAAGGTCTGGATGTTGCCATGGCTGCTTCTTTCATAAAACCTCAGAGTCTTTGGTGAAAAAGAGTAGCACATGCAGTTAAGGAAAGAACCACCGCTTTTAAGAGAAAAGAGAAGCATTGTGCAAATAAGAAAATAAAACATGCTCAAACAAAACCAACATTGCAAAGAAATATGAACCTTTTTTACTTTAGATTGTCCAATTTAAAGTTCTCTCAGTCATTGGCAAAGATTAAATTTTATCCTTTTTTGGTGATACAAACATGTCTTTGTTTTTTGTGAAGGTCTTGAACAGGTCTCAAAGCGACTTGACATAGATTCCAAGCTGTTAGATGGGATGCCTTGATGAGACCCATTGTATAAATTAACCAGTGATCAATTTGTTCCCCAATTTTTATGTCAAGGCTCCCTTCCTGGTTATTATAGTTGTCTAATGACCACTAACAGTTTTACAAGCTGCCATTCGGTTACTTTACAGCCTGCTGTTTTAAGGAGACATTGGAGTTGTAATGTATGTTCAGTCTCCCCTTTTGTTTAAGAATTATCCATATTTTAAAAGTAAAAACAAGGGAAAAAACCTTTGGGGTTAAAAAGACCTAACTTAACCCGCTGCAGCCATGGACCCCTAATCGAGAACCGCCTGTGATCCCCTTTACTGGGGTGAGTCTCCCTTACCCGGACTTCCCTTGAGAGGATGAGTAGTGGACCTCCTTTTCCTTTCCAAAGCTTGGGAGGTTGTTCTCCAATCCATGGAGCCAGAATTCCTCACACGGGACACCATTTGTCACTTTGCCTCACTCGGGGTGACGGAGATGCAAAAAGGATTACTCAAAGCCCATTTCTTCTGAGTAGTGAGAAGCCCCAAAGGGGTTAATTTTCCAGGAATCCTTGAGAGAGAGGAATTCCTCCTGGAAAAATAACCCTGAACTGGGGTTCTGTCTCACTATTTATTCTCCAGGCCAGAAAGTTACAGAAAAGGAACATAGGTGGAGTTAATGGCTAAGTATAGTTTAACAATATAGGCTGGTAACATCAGTGAAATAACAAAGTGACATTCCATAATGCGATTTGCAAAAAGGTAAGTTGATCCACCAACAAAAGCTTGTTCTTAGCAAATACTGTCTTTTCCTACAGTAATTTCCTCCGTATGTTTACATAACAATAAGCAACTTTAGGTTAACCTGCATCAAGGGCATCTGTCCTTGAGCCAACAATATTTCTGTGTTACAATTCTTTTTCTGCAACAGAGACTTTAGCCTGGGGAAAGTTTCCTGTCTCTTGCAAGCTTCACATTTCTATATGGAATTTTAAAACGTTAGGTTATACCTGAAAACACAGTGCTTTCGAAACTAGGCCCTGTGAGATACATTTGCTTTATAAATGTTAGTATACTCCATACCTCTTGACCTCAGCTGACACCCAAGTTTCCTCATTACTGCTGAGTGGAAGTGGGTGTCTTGGGTCCTCACTAGGCCTCTACTGATACCTCCTTAAATGGGAGTAGTTGGTGTTTTCATTCATGTCCCCCATGTGGCCTCCACTGACACCATGGTGTGTGGGGATGCCCTCATATTGCTGGACAGTAGTGAAGGTCTTCACACTTCATTAGGCCTAATTTGATGACATCTATGTTGACAGAGGAAGGTGTAACTTGTTATTTGGGGATGGAAGACTGGGTTCCCCACATAAGATGTGCAGACAACCAGGGGTTGGTGGTAGGGGAAGGCTTCATTTGTACCTGGTGGGGAAGGAACGTCAAGCTCCCAATTAGACTTCTCTGACACCAATCTAATGGTTGTGCGGGGGCAGTTGAAGCACCATGGTGTATCCTGGTGAGGGTGAAAATCTAGGCTTCCTACTTGGATTTTGTTGGTGTGGGTGTGAGGGGAGCCACCAATTATTATTATTTTTTTATTTTTTCTAGTGGTGCTGTTTGGTGGGAGCAGAGCAGTTACTGTCTAAAAGATTTCCGTCTTACTAGGCTGCTCTCTTCCTTTTTGGGGGGTAGAAAGAGCAGGCTTCGGTTGAGGCCTTTTTTTACCATCTGCACCTATTGGCCTTTTCATTTGCTAGCTTTTTAAGCTCCATTTCTGAGATATATGAGGCATAAGGAACACCCAAGGAACTCACCACTGTGTGGTTCCTTGGACCCCAAGGTCTTCACCAGCCTGCCTTTCTTTCTCCACTGTTCAGTCTTCTCCTTTTTTTTTTTTTTTTTTTTTTGTCTTTTTCGTGACCGTTAAGGGGATCGCAACCCTTGGCTTGGTGTCTTGGTGTCGTCCGCACCGCGCTCAGGCAGTGAGCGCACCGGCCATCCCTATATAGGATCCGAACCCGCAGCGCGAGCGCCACTGCGCTCCCGAGTGCGCCACGATATCGGCCCACACTGTTCATTCTTCTTATGCTTGTTTTACATATATTGTTCTGAGTGTTTAGTTGTACTTAGCAGGAGAAATGGGGGAAAACACATTTAATCCATCTTCTCAGAAGTGGAAGTTGAATCTCTATGGAGAATTTTACAACAGTGATAAGACTGAATAAAAGCCAGCCTTGACTTTTGTCACCACCATATCCCAGTTTAAAGTTACAAAATACTCTCCCCACAAATCTCGTATCTTTAATCTTTTCAAAAGTTGCCTTACTCTGCAGAGAATATAATTTTAAAATAGAGTTTGGTTGAGGTAAGTTGACATCGACATTCAATAAATTTCCCAAAGTGTCCAATTTTAAAAGTTTTAAATATCTATACACCAGCAAAATCATCACCACAATCAAGATAATAAACATATCCATTACACTTAAAAGATTCCTCCTAATCCTTTGCAGTTCCTCCCTTCAGCCCCTTCCTGTATCACCAGTCCCAAGCAACTATTGATCTGTCTGTAATGGTAGATTAGCCTGAATTTTGAAAAGGGTTATATGAATACTTGAGAGGGGGATGTTTGCAGTGCACTGTAGGGATATGACTAACTTTTTAAGAAACTGTCAAATTGTTTTTGAAAAGGTATCATTTTATATTCTCACCAGGTATGTATGAAAGTTCCAGTATTTTGCATGCTTGATAGCCATTAGATGGGATGATTCTTTCCAATTTCAGCCATTCCAATATGTGTATAGATATCTCATTGTGATTTTGATTGTAATTTTCCTAATAAATATTGATGTTGAGCTTTTATTAATGTAACTATTGGTCAGCTTTAATCCTACATAATTCTTATTTTCTAAAGCTATTTCAAAAGACACTGTTATCTATTTTAATATGCAACTGTTCATTGCAGGTTTATAAAACTACAATTAATTTTTGTGTATTGATCTTGTGTTCTTTAACTTTGCCAAAATCCATCATTAGGTCTGGGAGCATTTTTTAGATTTTTGCATAGACTAACCTGTGGCCTATGAAAAAAAGTTTTAGATCTCCTTTTTCAATATGGAGGCCTAATATTTTCCTTGTTGCACTAAACAGAATTCCAGGTAACTTACTGAGCAATCTCCCTCCCCCTATCATGAATTTATTATTCTTGGATAATAGTTTCCTCCATGCAAACATCCAGCACAACTTCTGGCATGTAAATATCTGCCTCACCCGTGCACACACACTGTTAAAATCCAAGTCTCAGTACTACACCCATTGAGATAAGTAGATCCCCCAGATTCGAAAGAAGACTGGGATACGCAGAAGAGCGAGTTTATTTACTGAGTCTGCCAGCCTGAAGGCAGTGATTTCAGACTAGAAAACAAAACTCAGAGGACCTCTGTGGACACCGGGAAAAGCAAGTAGGATAGAAAAGTTTCCTGGTGGCAGCCAGGAAGTGAGTGGTCTTCAGGGTACATAAGAGAAATTTTTAGGAAGGTAGTAGGATGATTCATATTTCCACACAGACTGAAGCGTGGCCACATTACCATGGGTGTACTGTAGGTAGGACATACAAAAACCAGGTAATGGTGAAGGTTGGGAGAGAACAGAATGAGCCACTGAATCAGGTGACTCTGGGGAAGGGCTTGGAGAAGACACCCTCTCCTTGCCATGTGATCCCCCAGAATTGAACCATGAGGAGTGTGGCAGGTCTGTTCGGAAGGCGCTGAAGGTTGCTAAGAAAACACCCCATTTTCCAACCAGGGCACCTTGGCCTCCTCCCACTCTCAGAGGGCTCAGGATGGGCCACTGCGATGTTGAGCCACCCCTGCCAGGACAGGGCTAGACAGGCTGGGGGACTGGCTTGCTGACCAAACAAAGTGTAGGGTGTGGCTGCTCATTGTCCTGCGCAGGGCATATATAGGGAGGCCAGGGGCCCTGGGACAGACCACTGGGCAGTGCTGACATGGCAAAGGAGACCAGGAAAGCACAGCTCACCGGAAACACCTAATCGGGGAAGAAGGGGAAGAACCCCTCTCCACCCAAGTCCAGAGGATAGGGCAAGGTGAGATGACCACCCAAGCTCCTTCTCGTCTTCCCCTTGACTCCTTTCTCCCAAGACTCCTACCCTGTCCTCGCCTGGTACAACCCCCTCAGCCCACACGCATTCTCAGGAAGCCCCTGTTCCCATCCCTTCTCCATCCTCTTCCCAAACCTTGCCCTTCTGTGATCTCCCTGTTGTCCTTACAGGGACCCAAGACATACATGAAAATTAAAACACCCCTTCAAGGGAGTCTGAGAAAAAAAAGCCACTCCAGAAATGACCACTCCTTCAACTGAATCCCCAAAAGGGAAAAAGCTGACACTATTCGGCCATTATTACTGGATGAATGAGGAACTGCAGGAAAATGAGCCAGAGCAGGACCAAAAAGAAGAGACGATTCCCCCCATCTCAAGTAGCGACACAGGCAGCCACTAACTTAAGTGTGTGACCGGAGACCTCGAAACTAACTGCAAAGTCTCCGGAGGGCTGGCAGCCGGGTAGTGGCCAGTGAATTTTACACCAACAGGGTACACCATGGTGCTAATTAAAATAAAATGTGCCCCTTGTGAAATAAAGTGTATGTCTGCGTGTTTTGTGATGATGGGGAGGGGAAAGGAAGGGAAGAGGCAGGTGTGGGAGGGGAGGGAGGGAGGTGGGTCCTGAGGGGTTCGGGTCAGATAAACAGGTCCACTCCTTGCCAGAGAGGATTAAGACTGGGTGAAGACTGAGCACTGAAGACAAATCTTAAGTTTCCATTTCTCTGTGATAAATGCCCAATAGCACAATTTCAGGGTCATATTCTAATTGCATGTTTAGTTTTATTAGAAATTGCCAAACTCTTTTTCAGAGTCATGGTACCATTTTATACACCCATCAGCAATATATGAGGGATCCAGTTTCTCCGCATCATTGCCAGTGTTAGGAGTTGTCACTATTTTTTAATTTTAGCAGATATACAGCAAAAGAAACAATCAACAGAGTGAAAAGATAACCTGCAGAATAGGAGAAAATATTTGCAAAGTATGCTTCCGACAAGAGATTAATATCCAGAATGTACAAGAAAGTCACACCCCTTAATAGTAAAAATAAAAAAAAAAACCAAGCAACCCAATGTAAAAATGGGCAAAGGAGCTGAATAGACATTTCTCAAAGGAAGACATACAAATGGCCAACGAGTATATGAAAAAATGCTCAACATCACTAAGCATCAGGGAATTGCAAATCAAAGCCACATTGAGATATCTCACTCTGGTTAGACTGACTATTATCAAAAAGACAGAGAATAACAAATGCTGGCAAGGATGTGGTGAAAGGCTAACCCTTCTATGGTGTTGGTGGGTCTGTAAATTAGTACAGCAATTATGGAAAACAGCATGGATGTTTCTCAGACAACTACAGATAGAACTGCCATACGATCCAGGAATCCCACTGCTGGGTATATATCCAAAGGAATGGAAACCATAATGTTGAAGGAATACTTGCACTCTCGTGTTTATCGCAGCTCTATTTACAATAGCCAAGAGTTGGAACCAACTTAAATATCTGATATGGATTGAACTGTGTCCCCCAAGTTGTATGTATTAGAAGCTTGATCACCACTGTGACTGTTAAGAGAGTGTGAAATCCCATTAGGGTAATTGAAACGTGGGGCCTTGAAGAGGTGATTAGATTCTGAGGACCATGAATGGATTAATAATGGTGGCCATGGGCATGGTTCTGAGGGCGTTAAAAAGAGAGCACATGAGCGACTCTCTCTCTCTCTCTCTCTCTCTGCTCTGGATTTCTGCCTTGTGCGACCCCTGGGTCACTGTCACCACCAAGAAGGCCTTCACCAGATGTGTTCCCTGGACTTTAGACTTCCAAGCCTCAGAAACTGTAAGCAATAAATTTTGTTTTCTTACAAAGTACCCAGTTCTAGGTATTTTGTAGTAACCAACAGAAACGGGCTAATACAGTGTCCATTGATGGATGACTGGGTAAGGAAAACGTGGTATACATACACAATGAAATACTACTCAGCCACGAAAAAGAATGAAATTCTGCCATTTACAGCAACATGGACGAAGCTGGAGAAAATTTTACTAAGCGAAATCAACCAAGCACGGAAAGAGAAATACTGCATGTCCTCACTCATACAGTGGAAGCTAAAAAAATAGACAAATAAAAAAGAAAGAAAGATACAACAATCACAATCATACATTGAGTTTTCAAAAGGAGAGAACAGAACTAAGGTTATCACAGGTGGGAAAGGGGGAGTTGGAGGGAGGTTTAGAGAGAAATTGGTAAAGGGTCACAAAGAATTGATTACATTGTATAATGATGAATATACTAATTGTCCTGATTTGATCACCACATGTTGTACACAGGTATGGATATTCTACTCTGTACTCTACAAATATGTGTAATCAATCATGTTTCAATAGAAAATAATATTTTTAGTAGTTATGATAGGTGTATAGTAATACCTCAGTATGATTTTAGTTCATATTTCCAGTGGCCAATAATGTTGAACATCTTTTCATGTGCTTATTTGCCAACTGTGCGTTCTCTTTTGCCTTTTTGCCATGGTTAGAGCTTCTAGTGCTCTTATGAATAAGAGTGATGACAGCTGAGAGCAGACACCCTTGCCTTATTCCTAATCTTAGGGGGAAAACAGTCTTTTACCTTTAAGTACAATGTTACCCGTACGTTTTTTGTAAATGCTCCTTATCGAGTTGTGGTGATTTCCCACTATTATCAATTTGCTGAGAGTTTTTATCATAAATGAGTGTTGAGTTTTGTCAAAAGATTTTTTTTGCCTTAAATTGATATGATTATATGATTTTTCTTCTTTAGCCTGTCAATACAGACTACAATAATTGATTTTCAAATGTTGATCCAGTCTTTCATACCTGTACAAATTTTGTCGTGGAGTATAAGTCTTTTTATACATTTCTAAATATAGTTTACTAATATTTTTTTGAGAGCTTCTGCATTTGAGTTCATGAGAGATATTGGTCTTGTCATTTTCTTTTTTATGTGGTCTTTTTCTGTCTTTGGCATCAGAGTAAAAAGGGCCCCGTAAAATGACTTGGGTAGTATTTGCTCCTCTTCAATTTTCTGGGAAAGATTGTGTAGAATTCTATTTCTCCTTCCCGAAATATCTGGTGGAATTCACCTGTGTGGTCATTTCAGACTCGGATTTTATTGGTGGGGAGATTTTAACCACTAATTCAATTTCTTTAATAGATATACACCAGTTTAGATGATCTACTACCTTCTTGGTGGTTTGTATCTTACAGGAATTTGCTCATTTGCTGTAAGTTGTTGACTTTTTTGGCATATGCTTGTTTATGATACTCTCTTATCTTTTTAACGGCTGTAGGGCCTGTGGCTACGTTACCTATGTCACTGCTGATATCGGTGATGCGGTGATGCGTGTCCTTTCTTGGTTTGTTCCGAGCTATCTCGTTCAAAGCTCACTGACTTTACCGATATTTTCAAAGACCCGGTTTTTAGTGTCTTTGCTTTTCTCTACTGCTTTTTGTCTGTTTTCTAGCTTACATTGACTTTAATTTCCTTTTCTTTTTCTACTTTTATAAGGTTTTCTAATCTAAGCATTTAAATATCCTTTGAAGTACTGCTTTAGTCGCATCCCACAAATTATGATGTGTTGTATTTTCATTTTGATTCAATTCCAAAACTTTTAATTTTACTTGGGATTTCATCTTTGATTTATGGATTATTTTGAAGTCTATTGTTAAATTTCCAAATTTGGGGGGATTTACAGATATATTTCTTAATTGATTTCTAACTTAATTCTGTTGTTGTACGGGAACATACTTTTATTGCTCCAATCTTTTTCATTTATTCAGAGTTGTTTTATGGCCTGGGACATGGTCTATCTAGGTAAATGTTCCATATGCACCTAAAAAAAAAGTGTATTCTGAAAGGAATGTGTATATTGATGTTCTTAGGTGGAGTGTTCTGAAGATGCCAATTATGTCATATTGGTTGATAATGCTGTCCAAGTCTTTCATATCTTTATTAATATTTGTGTACTAGTTCTATCAATTATTGGAAGAGAGGTACTGAAGTATCCAAATATAATTGTGAATTTGTCTATTACTTCTACAAGTTTTGCTTCATTTATTTTGAAGCTCTGTTATTAGGTGCAAACACATTTAGAATTAGTATGTGTTCTTGGTAGACTGACTCCTTTATCATTGTGAAATATCTACTTTTGATCCCTGATAAAATTCCTTGCTCTAAAATCTGTTTTATCTGATGTTAGTATGGCTAATCCTTGGTATGTCACTTACCATTCTTTTATTTTTCATTTATCTGTTTCTTCATACAGTAGGGTTTTATAAAAAATATACATATAATTGGGTTATTCTTTTTGTCAAATATGACAATCTTGCTTTTTAAATGGAAGGTTTAACCTGGCCAAAGGTTATGTAATCTCCCCAGGAGAAACCTACATCCGATGCCTGATCAATGCAAGAGTATAAAGACTTGGTCCCTTTGTCTCAATTCAGGACAACTCTGAAGGGCCATGACAGCTGCAGAGTTCCCCATGGAATTGGATGGAGTCTCTGTTGTGACAGTTCACAGTTCATCCTTCCCTCTGCTGCTTCTCCCTCCCTACGTCCTTCACTCTCTTACAGATGTTGTTCTGAAAAGCACTTTCCAATCATCTTTCTGTGTACAAATCTCTTAGGAATCTGACCAAAACAAGGCAGTTCTTAAATAGAGTAAAACAAATAGCAAGCCTATGTCCCAGAAATTCTACTCCTAGGTATTTTGCCCAAAATAAATAAGACCTTATGTCTACAAAAATATTTGTATAGTATTTGTATAAGATGTTCATGAACATCATAGCAGGGTTATAAAAGCCAAAAATAAAATGAGTCAAATGTCTTTTAACAGGTAAAGGGTTAAACAAATTGTGATATATCCATACAATGGAACTCAGCAATAAGAATGAATAAAATACTGATTCATGCCACACAACAAATGAACCTCAAAAACATTATGTTGGGATGAGTAATCCTGACACAAAAAGCGCATGCTGTATGCTTTTAATTATATAAAGTATGAGAGCATGCAAAACTAATTTATACTGGTGGGAGTCAAAACAGTGGTTGCTTTGGATAAGAAAATATAGAGTAGAAAATGGAATGAGGAACTTTCTGAGGTCATACAAAAGTTCTACATCTTGATTTGGGTTTTGGACACACGATGATATGCATTTGTCAAAACTCATCTAACTGTGGAGTCAAAACCTATGCAAGTTATTTTTGAAAATTAAACCTGAATAAAAAGTTCATAAGTTGGGTGAAACTAAACTATATTGTTAATGAATGTTTTTAAAGGCAGTAAAATTTAAAAAATGAAAACAGAATGATTATGACAAAGCCCCCCTTTACTGTAGAGAAAGTTGGCTGTAATTCACATGGGCGCACTTCCGCATTGCTGGGTAATATTCTATATCTAGACTCGTGTGGTGGATATATGGGTATTAGCTTCATAATCACTGCTAAACTGTATGGGTTTGCAGTTGGCTGTTTGTATGTTATATTTCACCCTTATAAAAGTGTATTTAAGCAAGTATATTTAACAAAGGATTGCTATACAGAATATATAAGAAGCTCTTATAAACTAACAAGAAGACAACTCACTAAAAAAGTGGGTAAAATAAATAAATAGGAGTTTCACAGAAAAAGAAGCCCAAATGGTCTATATGCATTTTTAAACAGCTACATTGTGATATATTTCACATTCCATATACGTTATCCATTTAAACTGCACATCCAATGTTTTTAGTCATGCATTTATTTGTTAGTGTTAGTTGCACGGATTGCTCTCTCTCTCTCTCTCTCTCTCTCTGTCCAACACACACACACACACACACAAGCAGACACACACGCACACGCACACGCACACGCACATGAACACACACCAGAATGTAAGATCTTTGAAAGCAGGGGCTTTGTCTTGTTCACTTGCCATGTCCTAACATCTAGAATAGTGCCTCAGAATCACAGGTCCTCAATAAATATGTGTTAACTGACTGGGGTGAAGGTAGTGGAGATGGAGAGAAGTGAATGGATCTGACGGATTTCTAGGATCTGAAGATGGATAGGATGTGTGGACTGAGGGAGAGCAATGGACCATGATCCCACCCAGAGTTACAATTTGGGCCACTCAACAGTTGTTGATGTTAATAACAGAGCTATAGAACTTTGGAGGCAGAACATATTAGGGGCTACAGATGATTTGGCAGTAGAATGTCATCTTGCAGTAAAAAGAAATGAAGATAGGAGGCAGAAAAAGTGGATTATAGTCCTGAATTTCCTGTGTGAGTCTGATCAGATCACTGCCCATTTCTGAGACTGTTTTTCTTTTGTGAGTTGATGGGTCTGAGCTGAACAATTTCTAGGTTTTCACATACAGATCTTGGTAAATATTTCAGGATATGTAGAATCTGACCACAGAACTATGTTTTATTGAGTCCATACCCCTTAACTGGCCTCCACCTGGTAGCACAAACCTGTCAGTAACATCAAAGCTTCATCCAGAGGTCTGTGTGATTTCCAGAGTGTGGCGCACAGAAGCTGACAAGCAAACCTCTCACCCACGCTTAGCCTGGAATGAAAGGAATAGCTTTTCCTTTGCCATTTCTTCCCCCACTATTCATTTCTGTGTCCCAGGAAGCCCAGCAAGGGTAGCTCCTCACCACTGTCACTGTCATCAGTTCCCTGCACAGGAGTGATGATGGGCTCACCACAGGTGTTTTTCTTTGGAAACTCCCAAAGATGCTGGCCGAACTGGAAGCCAGACCTTGAGATGCCAGATAGTTCTTCAGAGGACTCCCATTATAGAATCATCAGATGGAAAGTACAAAATGGGTGTGCTAAACATAATTAAAGACCCGAAGCAAGGATTTTTAAAAAACACAATAAAAGAGGAAAACACTATAAAGAAAGAATGGGTAGATTTGGACAATATTCAAATAGAACTTCTAGAAAGGAAAAATATTTATTAGGTTTAGAAACTCAATGGACAGAATGTAAATCAGATTAGACATAAATGAAGAGAAAATCAGTGAAATGGAAGATGAACCTAAGAAACTACTCAGAATAGATCACAGAGAGGTAAACAGATGAAGAACATGAAGGACATCTTCAGCCTCAGCTCTCTCTCCTGCCCTTCCTCCTGAGTGGACTCAGCTTTACAATCCGTCTTTCACATGGCAGTCGTAATGATCTTTTTATTTATTTTTTTGAAAAGTCTGATCATCTTACTTCCCTTAAATCCCTTCAAAGGAGGTTGATTATGAGTACACGGATCTATCCATCTATCATCTATCTATCAGTAATCTATCATCTATCAATCATCTAGCCATCTATTTTCTACCTACCTACCTACCTATATACCAATCATCTATCTACCTACCTATCCTCTGTCAGTCTATCCATCTATCATCTCTCCACCATCTATTATCTATCTATCTGTCATCTATCTCTATTATCTATCTATATATGTACCTACCGATGTTTTTATCTATTATCTATCTACCTATGTACCTACCTACCTGGCTATCAAAAATGTCCACAGTGGTCCTTAAGAGAAAGCCACATTGCTGCTTACAAATCCTCCATAATCTAGGCTATGGCGAGATTGCTGCCACTGCTGCTTCCTCTGCCTGGGAGGTTTTCCTCCCCCTTTCTATGCCCCAGCCATCCTGACCTCCTGCAGTTCCTAGAACACACTGCCCCCTTGGAATTCCAAATTCTTGCGTAGGCCTCTTGCTCTACATGGAATACTCTTACCCGCACACCTCCTTCTCTCCCTATCTAAATTAGACTCATCTTTAAATTCCTAAACGTCATTTCCTCAGGGAGGATCCTCCCATCTCCCCAGACTAGCCTATATTCCCTACCATACTCTCGCATAGCACCCCCATCCTGTCTTGAAGACTATCTCATTGGTCATTGTCTGTTTAATGCATGGTGTCTCTGCCTGACCACAAATCTCATGAAGATGGAAACCGCATGCAAGGATGTGTATCTCCAGCAGAAGTGCCTGCTAGAGTGCAGAAGGCATGCACAAGTCTCCACTGCAAACACATTCACATGAACTGCCGACCAGAACATGCACCTCGATTAAAGACCAATCTGTGATACCTCAAAACCTACTCCACACTAGGAACTTTGCTCCGAATTCTATCACAGATATGCCCTAACCCTACACCACGAAGACATTCACACAGCCAAAGAGGACTTCCTTCCAACCATGTCTTCAATCAAACCATGACCAAGGCCAGTAGTGGAGGGAGAACCAAAGCCTCATGCAATCTAAGGATTAAGAAAATGAAAAAGCACTGATGGTCTGGTCCCCTCTGGGAGTGACCATGACTCAAATCACGACAGTCAATGGATATAGCAAACTTGAGCCCAAGAGTTCTAAATGGATGACAAAGGTCACAAGTGACTTCTGGACACCAGGGTACTCAATGCCAGGGGTCTCAGAGAGCGCAGGGGTGTCTCTCCTGGTTAACATGGACGCTGGATGATGATTGCTAAAGCTACGCTGGGGCAGCTGGAGTGTAAATCAGGTGGCAGTCGGCAGGGTGTGTCTGAGCCAGCTGCAGACAAGTGGGGAGCGGGGCAAAGCTGAAAACAAGAGACAGGGCGAAGATAACAGTGTGAGTGGCCACCCCATGTTCATTTGAGGTCCTGGGGCCTTGGCCACACCAGCACACCCCTAATTTCTAAATAACCCCTCTGAAGGAGGCAAGCCTTCGAATCTATGGTGGAGGTTCAGGAACAGTGAGGCCCGAGTATGCAGGGGGCACTTCAGGTCTTCGGTGCCCTGAGTCTGAATGGACTGAGCTGGTAAGATGGCAGACATGCCAATATCAGTCCCCCTGTGTTGTCAAAATGGCATCCCAGGTCCTCAGGGACATAATGTGACCCAGGGCATGGTGAACTATGGAACCAGCAATCAAGGCCTTCAGGTTAAACTCTGCTTTTTAAGAACATCACTTTTGCCCCATGTGAATTAAAATGCATCCACCCTTTGCCTGCCATTCACCATAACATGGCCAAGCCAGTGTCTAACTTCTGCACTGGGGACTGCCGTGGCTCCTCACGGACCTGCAAGCAGGGCCCCTGCAAAGGCTACACCATGGACAGGCCCTGCACTGAGCTGGACCAGGCAGGAGGGTTATCACACCTGTGCATCCCCAAACCATCTCACCACCTATGTCCCTAGTGGGTCACTGGTCTCACAGATATTTCAGCAACGTCACACACAGGAATTCTGCCTTTTATTCAGTCCTCAGGGTTCCTAATTCAGCTGAGACATTTTCTGATGGTTTGAAAATCTGGAAGTATATTTCCACAGTCTCCCTGTAGGAATGGCTGCCCAGCAGGATTCAGCAGTCTTGGGTGCCACCTTTTACGCAAGTTCTCAGAAGATGATGATGGCTTTTCCTCTCAAGTTGACTATTATACTGGAGAAATCTGAGGCCATCTGATTTTGCATCATTTACAAGTAGCCTATGTCTTCTCTCCTTGGATAATTTTTTTCTCTTAACATTTAGACATGTTACTGTAACACTCCTTGTTAATAGTTTCTGGTTAATGGAGATGAGATGAAAACTTACCACTTCCAGCCTCATTTATTTTCTTGGTCCCGGGAGAGCATTCTTCCCCTTTACTGTGTTGATTGCTTTGGTCACAGACAAGCTGCCTTGCATCCAAGCAACAACCCTAGAGTCGACTCTGAGATTTATGTTCCTGACCCACAGTAAGACTTTCTGTTCTTGTGCTGCCTCTACTTAGGATGAAATCAAAAAGTAACAAAAAATTTCAGAGAATAGTTAGAATGATCACACATGGACCTATTTCTTGGTGACAAGTCACCAAGAAAGTGTTCTTATATTAAAATTTTTCCATTTAACTAAAGCATAGAGCATTGTGTTATTTCTTATAGGTAAATTTGTGTATGTAAACGTGTGTGTATACTACATAAACATTATATATATGTATATGTGTGCGTATATATTTACATAGGCAGATTTTTTTTTTTCAAGCAGTGGGGATAGATTTCTTAAGAATGCATTCATGAAGGTGAAGTAGGGCTTCCAGATGGCGGTGGCTGTGCGGCGGTTGGTGCGGAGTAGCTGAGGTGGAAAAGGTGGCCACTGGGCCTTAGGCAGCCGGGAAACTTGTGGACCTTCCTCTTGCCATCTCTTAAGGGAGGACCACTGCTGGTGTCCGGTCGTGGGAGGTGAACTGCCACTTTGCCCTTGGCAGGAGATGCTGCCTCGTTTACAGGCAACAGCTTTGAATTATGGAGCAGGGAATGAATGGTTTCTTAGCTGCAAAAGTGAGTCTCTAAACAGGCAACATGGCGCCAGGGCTGCTGTTGGTGCAGCCAGGATCCCGAAGGCCGGGGCTGCGCTGAAGGCGGCCAGCTGCCCTACTCAGGATTCGAAGTTTCAGGCCGGCATAAAAGAAGATTCCTGGGAGTGCCCAAGCCGCACCACGGGACCGACTGAGCAGCCTGATGCGGCGGCGCCCGAGAATGGGACAGTGACAAAGCAGAGGCAGAGAGGTAGCAGCCCGACCCGGCACAGCCCTGTGAGTGATCCCCAACCCCGCCCTGCTCGGGGGGCAGACGCCCGCCCAGCTTCCGCCTGCGTCACTGGGCCACTCACCGCCCCCGGGGCTGCCTCCATTTTCTCAGGTGGTGGCAGCTCCGGCCCGGCTCGGCCAACCCTGTCCTCCTCGCCCGGCTCGGCTCCTCACTGAGCCTTCCCACTTGCTTGCCCCGGTGCTGGGCATCCCGGGGCCTGTGGGCCGGCCTCCCCTCCCACTCCCTCTGTGGTTCTCTGGTGGGGCTGGTAGCGTGGGGCATCCCTGGCCAGCGTCGGGAGGGCAAGGAAGTACGGGCTGGGTCGACTGTCACTCCACCGCACCCTGGGCTCCGGCCCCAGTAAACTTCCTGTTACTGGGAGGCAGATACCATCTCTGCAGCCACCAGTTTGGAAAAACGCCTAACCGATTTCAGGTTAGGAATAGTGTGGTTGGAGAGTTCCCAAGTCCACTTGAAGCTGCCGGAGAGCTGACTGTGGGCGGGCACCAGACTCGGTCTGCGCCGGGGGTATACAAAGGTGAACCGTGTGCTGTGGGCTCATCCCCCGAGGAGCTCACGCTCTGGTGTGGGAGATAAGACAAGAACACAAATAACCGTAACACCAGGAGGAAGGTGATAAGTCCCGAGAAAGATCTACACAGTACTACAAAGGCAACCAGAGCGACCGGTCGTCTGCGCCTAGCAGAAACCTGGTAGACTTCCTGGGCAAGGTGGTGCCTGCCGAGCACAGTCTTGAAGGCCCGGCTGATAGACGAGGGTTGCAGAAGACACATCCCATCCCAGCCCAGTGCGCACAGAACAGGGAGACATCTGGCTAGGGAGGCGGAGACTCGACAGAAACCACACACTCTATGGGGTCACCACTGCACAATCCAACAGCCCGGGCCAGAGTGCACGGAACAGGGAGAAGTCCTGCATGGGAAGTGAAAGCTCAACAGAGATCACACACCCTGTGGTACATGATCCACCAGCCCAGCAGAGCCCAAGCTGACCAGAAAGGTGGATCCCCAGAGAAGCCCAAGACCCGAGGCAACCACACACACAAGGCACTAGAGGCCAACTGAGCAGTCACGGAGGGAGCCATACCAAATTGGCAACCACAGCAACATATTAGTTAGTCAATAGTCTCAAACTGGTGGACTGTGAAACCCCCTGCCACAATGAATAAACATCAAAAAAAAGATACCAGAAATACAAAAAATCAAGAAAGTACACCACCAAAAGTTAATAAATCTCAAACTCTAGATCCTATAGAACAAGAAGCCCTTGAAATGACTGACAAGGAATTTCGAGTGATAATTCTAAGGTAACTGAATGAGATACAAGAAACTCAGCTAGACATCATGATGAAATGAGGAAAAGTATACAGGACCTGAAAGAGGAAATGTACAAGGAAATCAATGTCCTGAAAAAAAATGTAGCAGAACTTGCCAAACTAAAGAAGTTATTCAGCGAAATAAAAAACACAACGGAGAGTTTAACCGGCAGGCTTGTCAAAGTTGCAGAGAGAACCTCTGAACTTGAAGATGGGCTGTTTGAAATAACACAAGCAGAAAAAAAGAAAGAAAAAAGAATCAAAGACATGGAAGAAAATCTGAGGGAGATATCAGACAACCTTAAGTGCTTAAATATCCGAGTCATGGGTATTACAGAAGGGGAGGAAAACGGAGATTGCATTGAAAACATATTCAACAAAATAGTGGCAGAAAACTTCCCAGGTATAGGAAAAGTCACAGATCTTCAGATCCAGGAAGCTCAACGATCTCCAAACATGTTCAACCCAAAAAGGCCATCTCCAAGACATGTTATAGTCAAATTGGCAAAACTCAGAGTCAAAGAGGGAATCTTAAAAGCTGCAAGAGAGAAGCATCAGATCACTTATAAGGGAGCCCCAATCAGGCTAACATCAGACTTTTCGTCACATAGGGTTTTATCCTAAAAGCTAGAAAAGAATGGGATGATATATTCAAAATACTAAAAGACAAAGATTGCCAGCCAAGAATACTCTACCCTGCAAGGCTATCCTTCCAAAATGAAGGGCAAATAGTATATTTCCCAGACAAAGAAAAACTGCAGGAGTTCACTACCACACGTCCACCCTTACAAGAAATCCTCAAGGGAGTACTGGGTTTGGTTCCTGAAAAATAGCTACCACTGCCATAAAAACCCAAGAAAAATCAAAACCCACTAGTATATTAAAAATGGCATTCATGAAGAGAAAACAAACAAACAAAAACGCTACCTACAACCTAAGGAACCATCAAACACAGAAACCAAACAGTAAATCAGAAAGCAAGGAACAAATAACACCTAAGACAACCAAACAACCAATAAAATGCTAGGAATAAATCAACACCTTTCAATAACAACTCTTAATTTAAAAGGTTTAAATTCCCCAATCAAAAGACACAGACTGGCTGACTGGTTCAAAAAGGAGGACCCAACTATATGCTGCCTACAGGAGACCCACCTCAACCATAAAGATTCACATAGACTATGAGGGAAAGGATGGAAAAAGATTTACCATGCAAACAGAAAAGAAAAACAAGCTGGAGTAGCTATTCTTATATCTGATAAAATAGACTTTAAACTAAAAACCATAAAAAGAGACAATGAGGGACACTACTTTATGATAATAGGACTGATCCATCAAGAAGACATAACAATCATAAATATGTACGCACCCAATGTTGGAGCAGCCAGATTTATATAACAAACTCTATTAGACCTAAAGAAGGAAATAGACACTAATACCATAATAGCAGGGGACCTGAACACCCCACTGTCAATATTAGACAGATCATCTAGGCAAAGAATCAGTAGAGAAACACATGATCTAAATAATACTCTAGACCAATTGGAATTGGCAGATATCTACAGAACATTCCATCCAACAACCTCAGAATATTCATTCTTCTCATCAGCACATGGATCAGTCTCCAGGATAGATCACATATTAGGTCACAAATCAAGTCTCAATAAATTCAAAAAAATTGGAATTATCCCATGTGTTTTCTCAGACCACAATGGATTAAAACTAGAAATTAATAACAAATGAAACTCTGGAAACTATACAAACACATGGAAATAAAACAGCATTCTACTTAATGACATATGGGTCCAAGAAGAAATCAAGCAGGAAATCAAAAAAATTATTGAAACTAATGAAAACAATGATACATCATACCAAAACCTGTGGGATACTGCAAAAGCAGTATTGAGGGGGAACTTTATTGCATTAAATGCTCACCTCAGAAGAATGGAAAGAAGGCAAGTGAACAACCTAACACTTCACCTTAAAGAGCTAGAAAAACAAGAACAATCGAAACCTAAAGTTAGCAGATGGAAAGAAATCATTAAGATCAAAGCAGAACTGAATGGAATTGAAACCCAAAAAACAATACAAAACATCAATGAATCAAAAAGATGGTTTATTGAGAAGATAAATAAAATTGACAAACCATTAGCATGGCTAACAAAAAAAAAGAAGAGAGAAGACTCAAATAACAATAATTAGAAATGAAAAAGGCGATATTAGAACTGATTCATCTGAAATACAAGGAATCATTCGAGACTACTATAAACAACTATACGCCAACAAATTTGAAAATCTGGAGGAATTGGATAAATTTCTGGACACACACAAGCTCCCAAAACTGAACCACGAAGATGTAGAAAATTTGAACAGACCAATAACAATAAAGGAGATTGAAGCTTTTATCAGAAAGCTCCCAACAAAGAAAAGCCCAGGACTAGATGGATTCACAGCAGAATTTTACCAAACATTCAAAGAGGAATTGACACCCATTCTTTACAAACTATTCCAAAAGATTGAAACAGACGCAAATCTCCCAAACTCATTCTATGAAGCAAACATCATCCTGATACCAAAACCAGGTAAAGCTATAACCAATAAAGAAAACTACAGGCCGATATCCTTGATGAATATAGATGCAAAAATCCTCACTAAAATACTAGCAAACAGAAACAGCAACACGTACGTAAAATTATTCACCACGATCAAGTGGGATTCAACCCAGAGATGCAAGGTTGGTTCAACATACGCAAATCAATAAATGTGATACACCATATTAATAAAGTCAAACACAAGGACCATATGATCATCTCTATAGATGCTGAAAAACCATTTGATAAAGTTCACCACTCATTCATGACAAAGACCCTCTATAAGTTAGGTATAGAGGGAAAGTATCTCAACATAATTAAAGCCATATATGACAAACCCACTGCTAATATCATCCTGAATGGGGAAAAGCTGAAAGCTTTTCCTTTAAGAACAGGAAGTAGACAAGGATGCCCACTCTCACCACTCCTATTCACCATAGTGTTGGAAGTACTAGCCAGAGCAATCAGAGAAGAGAAGGAAATAAATGGCATCCAGATTGGAAAAGATGAAGTCAAACTGTCCCTGTTTGCAGATGACATGATCCTATATATCGATCGGCCTAAAACCTCTACAAAAAAATTCTTGGAATTGATAAATGATTTCAGCACAGCAGCAGGATACAAAATCAATACACAAAAATCAGTAGCATTTCTTTTTTCCAATAGTGAACATGCAGAACGAGAAATCAAGAAAGCCTGCCCATTTACAATAGCCACCAAAAAAATAAAATAATAGGAATTGAGTTAACCAAGGATGTGCATAATCTCTATAACAAGAACTACAAACCACTGCTGAGAGAAATTAGAGAGGATACAAGAGGATGGAAAGATATCCCATGCTCTTGGATGGGAAGAATCAACATAGTGAAAATGTCCGTACTACCCAAAGTGATATACAAATTCAATGCAATCCCCATCCAAATTCCAAAGACCTTTTTCTCAAAAATGGAAAGAACTATCTAGACATTTATATGGAATTATAAAAGACCCCACATAGCCAAAGCAATGCTGAGCAAAATAATAAAGCTGGAGGCATAACACTAACTGACTTTAAGCTATACTCCAAAGCTATAATAACCAAAACAGTATGGTAGTGGCATAAAAACAGACACACTGATCAATGGAATAGAATAGAGAATCCAGAAATCAACCCACACACTTACTGCCATCTGATCTTTGACAAAGGCACCAAGCCTATTCACTGGGGAAGGGACTGCCTCTTCAGCAAATGGTGCTGGGATAACTGGATATCCATATGCAAGAGAATGAAACTAGACCCATACCTCTCACCATATACTAAAATCAACTCAAAATGGATTAAGGATTTAAATATACACCCTGAAACAATAAAACTTCTTAAAGAAAACGTAGGAGAAACACTTCAGGAAATAGAACTGGACAGAGACTTCATGAATGCGACCCGAAAAGCACAGGCAGCCAAAGGAAAAATAAACAAATGGGACTATATCAAACTAAAAAGCCTCTGCACAGCAAAAGAAACAATTCACAGAGTTAAAAGACAACCAACAGAGTGGGAGAAAATATTTGCCAAATATACATCTGACAAAGGATTAATATCCAGTATATATAAAGAACTCAAACAAATTTACAAGAAAAAAACAAGCAACCCTATTAAAAAATGGGCAAAAGAGCTAAGTTGGCATTTCTCTTAGGAAGATATACAAATGGCCAACAGACAAATGAAAAAATGCTCAACATCACTCAGCATCTGGGAAATGCAAATCAAAATCACACTGAGAAACCTTGTAACCCCAGTTAGGATGGCTAAAATCCAAAAGACTCTGAACGATAAATGCTGGCGAGGTTGCGGAGAAAAAGGAACTCTCATACATTGTTGGTGGGACTGCAAAATGGTGCAGCCTCTATGGAAAATGGTATGGAGGTTCCTCAAACAATTGCAGATAGATCTACCATACGACCCAGCTATCCCACTGTTGGGAATATACCCAGAGGAATGGAAATCATCAAGTCGAAGGTATACCTGTTCCCGAATGTTCATCGCAGCACTCTTTAAAATAGGCAAGAGTTGGAACCAGCCCACATGTCCATCATCAGATGAGTGGATACGGAAAATGTGGTACATCTACACAATGGAATACTACTCAGCTATAAAAACCAATGAAATACTGCCATTTGCAACAACATGGATGGACCTTGAGAGAATTATATTAAGTGAAACAAGTCAGGCACAGAAAGAGAAATACCACATGTTCTCACTTATTGGTGGGAGCTAAAAATTAATATATAAATTCACACACACACATAGACACAAAAAAATCCGGGGGGGGGGGGGAGAAGATATAACAACCACAATTACTTGAAGTTGATACGACAAGCAAACAGAAAGGACATTGTTGGGGGGGGGGAGGGAGGGAGGTTTTGGTGATGGGCAACAATAATCAGCCACAATGTATATCACCACCTGCCAGCTGTGGGGGCTGTGGCCAATGACACTTTGGGCTGATGAGGTCCTGGAACGTGAACCTACAGCCTTATTTTTCAAACTCAAGTGCGATGACCACCATTAGTGCAACTCTTTCAATCCAAAATCATTCAAAAATGACCCTCACGTTAAGGGATCCGCCAAAGCCTAAAAATAGCTCCACTACAGCGGAGAAGAACAGAAATTAAAAATAATGCCTTTTGTTGTTGCTGTTACACAAAACACATGCAACTCACACAACAGTCCCAGCTGAGAGATGATGGGTGGAGGAAGAGAGCGACGGGGAGGAGAGGGTGGCAGCCCCAGGAACTTTCACCGAGAGGGGTGAAGCTTGCTCAGTTTCAATGTCTCCTCCTTTGACATGTGACCAAGGGCCCATCTGTGTTCTGGATATCTCCCCTCCTCAAAGCCCTTCAGTGGCTCCCTAGTCTCTTCTGAACGAAGTGCAGGTTTCTCCTGGGCATCCTTGCCTGTCTCCATTCCTTCCAGCCATGAACCCTACAGACCCCATGGCCCGGCCATACTGGAGCATTCGTGTTCGTGAAATACACACCAACTTTGTACTTCCTTTTCCTGAAACATCCTCCACGAGACCACCTCCATCTATTCCAATCCTATCCACACTTCAAAACACATTTCTTTCTCTTTGAAAAATAATTATGTCACAAAAAAGAATACATATACCTTACAGAAAATATACCTTGAAAAAAAGGAGAAAACAAAAAATCATCTGTATTCTCTACCCATAAGACTCAACTCTCTGATTGCTATCGCTGATCTTTCTAGCTCATGTGCTTAGGTACCCCAAATCTACCCTTCTTCTATCCCACTGGGCCCCCCAATCCGCGGTCCTAATAACTTGACAGTGGACTTCCACAGCTTCAAGCCATGGCAGGTGCTGTCACCCCAGTGTCCCTTTCTCACTCTGCTGGTCTTATTTGGCCAAGCCCAGTGCTGGTCAGCTCAATGCTCCCCCTACTCCACACCCACAACGCACAGCTGGTCATAGTAGAGAAATGTAAACACATCGGTTGATTTCAGTTTAAATTCGGGGTCACAAGTCTCTAAGGGGCCCAAGGTACCCACATCTCCTCCCTTCTCAAACCCCCCAGACCTCCTCCTCCTTCCTCACCCTCAACCGATGACCTTGCTTTCTCCTCCCCTAGGAGAGCAGCAGACTTCTAACGAGATGTGCACACCCCTATGTCAACCCATCTGCTAGTATCCGCACCTGCCTTTTGCTACAAGTGCCCTGTCCACTTCCTCAGCTAAGCTCTGCCCGAGTGGGAGATCCCACGCCCTTCCGCTACTCAGAGGCCCCCCTCCAGCAACCCCCTCCCCAAACACACGTCACATCATCTGCTTCCCTCCTGGGCTGCATCGCTCCTGCAGCTGACACATGCTACAAAGGCTGCTCTTGACCCACTTCCCCGACACCTGCACTCTCCTTTTGTTTTGCTTTTTGCTCCCCCTTATAGCAAAACTCCTGTAAAGAGCTGTCTATACCAGGTCCTCTGATTCCTCTCCTGGTTCTCTCCTAAACCCACTCCAGTTAGGCTTTGAACCCCACCACTCCGCTGCAACTGCACGTGTCAAGGTTGGAGATGACCTGTCCCTCTAAAACCACTGGTTGGTTCTCAGTCCTCATTGTGTGTGCCTCTTAGCCACATGTGACGCTGCCAGTCCTTCCTTTTTCCTGGACGCAGAAGTCCACTCGCATCCAGCACCGTGCATGCCTGGCTATGCTCCTGGCTGCTCCTTTCAGTCTCCTTTCTCTTGGTGATCGAGGTTGGAGGACTCCAGGGCATGGCCCGTGGGTCTCTTCTCTTCTCCATCCACACTCGTTCCTTGGTGATGTCGTTTGCCCTCATGGCTCTCAATGACATTTACGTTCCAATAGCTTGCAAATTTACACTCCAGTCTGAGTCTTTGCTCTGAACCGCAGACTGGCATGTCCAACTGACTGCTCCATGTCTCCCTTACATCTACGAGACCCCTCGCACATGGCTGAAATAGAGCCTTTAACCTTCCCCACTCAACCCTGCTCCACCTGCAGTCTTTCCTGTCTTGGGCAATGTCAACTCCATTCTTCTAAATGCTGGGGTAGAAAACCTTGTTGTGGGCCTTGGTGCCAGTCAGCCAGAAAGTCCTCATGGCTCCACCCTGAAACATATCTGGAATCGGATGACCTCTCAGCACGTTCTCTGCCACCATCCAGTCAGCACCACGATGTTGTCACATTGCCTGGGTGATGGTAGTGTCCTCCTAACTAGCTACTGCTTCCACCCTCCCTCCCCTTCAGTGAACGCTCAGCACAGCAGCCAGATGATCCACTGAAACGTACATTGCATGTGGCCACGTCTCTACTCTCCAATGATTCCCCGTTCCCTTTGGAAGAAAAGCCAGGGTTTCACAATGGCCACCAAGACTCCCCCTAGATGGTCTGTGTTCCCCAGGCTTCTCTGACCTCCTCTCCTTCCCCTCCAGCCACACTCTAGGTATATGCCCCAAACAACTGAAAACAGCTGCTCCGAGAAAACCTCGTACACACAAGTTCATAGCACCATTATTCACAACAGCCGAAAGGTGGAAACAACCTGAACATCCATCGACCGATGAATGGATACCCACAATGCGGCGAATCCATACAATGAAACACTACTTAGTCGTAACAAGGAATGAAGTACTGACATAGGCTACAACAGGAATGGACCTTGAAGACATTGTACTAAGTATAGAGACGACATACAAAAGGCTATTTATTACATAATTCCATTTACATGAAATGTCCAAACAGGCAAATCCATAGAGACCGAAAGCAGATTGGTAGTTGCTAGGGCTGGGTGGAGGGGTTAGCGGGGAGTGACTACTAGTGGGTACAAGGTTTCTATCTGGGGTGATGAAAAAGTTCTAGGAGTAGGTTATGGTGATGGTTGCACAACACTGTGAATGGACTTAATGCTACTGAAGTGTACACTTTAATGTGGTGATATGGATTGAATTGTGTCCCCCAAGTTTTACATATTAGAAGCTTGATCCCCAGTGTAAGAGTTGAGGGTGGGAAATCCTATTACGGTAATTGAAGGGTGGGGCCTTGAAGAGGTGATTGGATTCTTAGGACCATGCTGGTAGTGCATGAACTAATAATGGTGGTCATGGGCATGGATCTGAGGGCTTTAAAAGGAGAGCGTGCGAGAGTCTCTCTCTCTGCTCCTGCCTTCCTCACAATGTGACACGCTGCATCACCAGATGTATTCCCTAGACTTTGGACTTCCCAGCGTCTGAAACCATAAGCAACAAACATTGTTTCTTTATGCATTAACCAGTTCCAAGTATTTTGTTATAAGCAGCAGAAATGGACTAATAAGGATGGTAAATATTAAATTATGTGTATTTTACCAGAACAAATAATATGGAACTGGTGACAACAATCCTCAAGCTTCCTTTGTCATATTATCTTGTAAAAGTGACCCCTGAATTTCTAAATGCCATTAGAAGGGAGTGCAAGAGAGTGGAGGGGAGCACCTATGTCCATTCTTACCTTCTCCTCTTGAAGACAAACTTTCCAGCACTCTGGTGACAAGATCCCCAAATATTTCAAGTTTCAGCCCAAACCCCACATTTTCGAGCTGGGTTAACTGGCATGAGAACCATGGATGGGTGGGAACACAGGTCCTGCCATGGTCTGAATGTCCCCTCCAAAAGTCTTGTTGAAACTCAGCTGCCATTGTAACAGTGTCGAGAGGTGGGACTTTTAAGAGGTGATGAATGCTGTTACTGTGAGAGTGGGTCAGTTACCGTGGGAGTGGGCGCCTGATCAAAAGAACGTTTTTTGGTGCAGTCTCCTCTCTCTTACTCACTTGCCCGTCCGCACTCTGCCTCCTGCCACGAGATGATGCAGCACAAGGGACCTTGCCCGATGCCAGCACCCTCTCTTGGACTTCCCAGCCTCTGGTCCCGTGAGCCACATAAACTTCCACTGTTTGTAAATATCCCAGTGTGTGGTGTTCTGTGACAGCAGCAGAGCACAGATGAACACAGGCCCCCACCTTAGGGAAGGCACACTAGCCAGAAGTCCTGCTGCCCTGCACGGTTATCCTGCCATCTGTGACTCAGCTTCTCCATCAGTACACTGTGCCTAGGACTCTACCCTGATAGGACTTAATAGGACCGCAGTGAGAATCTGATGAGACAGTAAAAACAGACAGTGCACTCAACACATGAGTGCTGTAGCCGAGAGCTTTAAAGGAAGTAGAAGGATGAAGGACTTAAGGGAAGGGGGTGGGCAGGGAGGGAGAAGCTGGGGAGGAAGGATCTGGCAAAGGTGTCGCTCCAGGAGATAATTCGGCTCTCCAGTTAGAAGGGCAAGGCGGGGGCCTGAGTTCCAGGAGGGAGGGGAAGGGAAGTAAGAAAGTCTGTCCCTTGTAGCGGACAGGTGTGCGCACTCAGGTGAGCACCGGGGGCAAGTGTGTGCAAACACCCGAGGGAATAGAGTGGGGCAGTCAGAGTGTCCCCAAGGGAAATGCCTGTGTGGCCAGTAGTGGAGGGGATGCGGGGTGCCTGCCCGCAGATGGCCCAGCCCAAGCTCGGGCCACCTCCTCTCCTCCCCCCCGACTGCAGTCTGTGCCTCTGCAGGGAACGCCAAAGGCATGTGTGTGTGGAATTCCATGTCCCCACAGCTCCTGGCCTTGTTCAGCTCTGAACGCCCTGTCACCATCCGCAGAGGAAGGTTTCTGAGCAGGGATGAGAGCACTCATTCATTCGCTAATCCTGTCAGCAAGCATTATGAAGCAGTCCAGAAATCCTTTGTTAGACTAAGTCCCAAGCACTTGAGGCTGTAAAAACACAGGGTGCCATCCTAGTGGGCAGACAGACGCTATTTTTTTGTTGTTCCTTAGTAAATGTGGCTTCTGGTTGAAGCCCGGTGTTACGCATCTGTGGGCTGTCAGTGGGAGGAGCAGGTACTGTTACAGGACAGAAGGAGCCAGAAACTTGGCCTGCTGTGCTGTGTTCTCCTCCACCTGCCCTCCCTCCCCTGTTCAGCCCCTGCCTGGCTGCTGGCCTGGCACTGTGTGGCAGGCTGCTCGGTCCCCACTGGGTATCGGTGCTGTGTCTCCCATCGCTTTTCTTTGCCGCCTTACACCTCCTGCCACTGTCCTTGACCCCAGCCACTGGTGACCATGTCTCCAAATGTGCATCTGACTGATGGTTCTTGACTTGGGTATCGGGGCTTACCCTGTTCCCCCTTCCCATGATTCTTGCTGGCCTGCCCTGTTGGGACTTCCTGCTGTCCTCTGACCTCAGCCTCAAACACCTGCTGTTTTCTTTGGTCTCCGCCGTGCATCAGTGATCAGCAAGGCCTGGGTGCCGAGCACCTTCTCGCAACACCCCACATGCAGGAAGAGCTCATAAAACTCAACTCCATCCCTGCAGCTGTCTTTGTATGAATTGCTGCAAATCTTGCTCTCCAGGTATACTCAGCACTGGGTATTCTGGTAGGATTGTCAACTTCTTTGGCAGGAAATAGCTTGCCTAATCAAAATTCACTTGCAGCAGTCTCCCCTTATGCACGGGGGACACGTTCCAAGATCCCAAGAGGATGCCTGACACCACAGCTTGTTCTGAACCCTATATATGCTATGGCACAGTAAGAGATGAACAACAATAGCCAATAACAGAACAGTCATAACAAGGTGCCAGCATTGCTGCTCTTGTGCTTTGGGGCCATGCTGAAGTCAAATAGAGGTGATGTGAGCACCAGCCTGTAACACCACGACAGTCGATCTGATCGTGGCTGCGGCTGCTAAGTGACTCACGGGCAGGTGGTGAACGCAGCGTGGATCCACTGGACGAAGGGGCGAGTCATGTCCCATGCAGGATGGAGCAGATGGTGAGGGATTTCGTCATGCTACTCAGCACGGTTTGTGATTTGAAACTCGTGAACGGTTTATTTCTGGAATTTCCATTCCATATTTTCAGACCGTGGATAACTGAAGCAGTAAAAAGCAAAACTGTGGATAAGAGGAAACTAGTGTGTTTCAGTGCACTGTTATAATATCTTACACTGTGAATTCTCTACAGCATTTCCTAATCAATCGGACGAGTGTCTGAGGCAGATGCTGCCTGCTCGGTCAGCAGCTGGCACAGGCACCCGTGCTGAGGTGACCAAAAGACAGGGCAGGGAAGGAGAGGAGAGCCAGGTGGGCACACCACTCAGGCCACAGTGTCCTTTCCTGAGAGTAGCTCCATTATGTGGCTGGGGAAACCTTGGCTCGGTGGTCAAGTGAACTGGCCAACAGCAGACACATGCAAGGAAGTGCGGAGCCAGTCCTATCTGCTGTCATCTGACCCCTTCCCCCGCACAGGCACCCCCGCTGCCTCCCAGACCATATCGCCTAAAACTGGCAGCAGCTAAGTGCTCTCATGCAGGGTGGAATCAGTGCTCCCACTTTGAAGATTTCTGGGAACTTGCAGCTGCTAAACACTAAAACTACAATCTGGGGGAAGGAGTCGCTGGCTGGTATAGAATTCTCAACTGGAACAGTGCAGTCATTCAATACTCAGGGTTCCATTTGCCTGTGCTATCCGTATAAATACTGAAAGGGTAAGTACCGCTGCCTTTTAAAAAATCAAATGCCATATCCAGCACGCAAATATCTCACAAGAAAATAGGACCCAAAGGCTAGTGCTTTGCTGATAAATGAAGGCAGCACTTTCACGTTTGCTGCTGAAACGATAACTCAGGCTGAAACCACAGATTCCTCCAGGTCGGGAAGTGAACTGTCTGGGTATTAAGAGCCTTCCCTTTTGGAGGATAAAGGAAATCTCATCTCTCTGGGGTGTGATTTTTCACAGATGCAGAAAATGCCAGTGGGGATTGCACATGTCAGTCCCAACCGCATTTCCTTGACTGACCGATTTTGCCTGGGATTGCTTTGTTAGAACAAAGACCATACCAAAACTCTCTAGTAAGATGCTTCCCACAAGCAATTTTCTCAGCATAACACTTTTGCTCTTTGCTAATCATATTTTCTTTAGGCTTTGAGAAACTGATGTGCAGATAATCCTTTGAAAAGTATTTTTGTAAAAGCATGGTGTTTCATAAAAAGTGGTAACACGTTAAGTCATTATCAGCCATCAACACTTTATATATTTTTAAAGTATCTACTTAGCTATCTTGTGAGATGAGATGTGGTTGGGTGAATGTTTTGGGGAAGAGAAAAAAGAAAGATCTTGAACAGGCATCGGCAAACTACACCACCTGTTTCTGTCTGGCCAGAGCTAAGAATGTGTTTTATAGATGAACATTTTTAATCGATTTGATGATGGGAACATTAACTTTGAACTTCAGTGAAGTAAAATGCGCCTTGCCACAACAAATTCAATTATTCTCATTTCTAGACCCGGATTATAAGAAAGTTGTACCAATTATTAGTACATTTTGGATTTTGTCAGTAAAATATTTGTGGAAATCGGTTTTTGCTCTTGTTTATCAGTACCTACACAGAATCCTCCATTTTGCCCCCTGGCTCATAAAGGCTACAGTATTTCCTATCTGGCCCTTTACAGAAAAATGTTGCCAGCCTCTGTTCTAGAACACGAGGCCCTGGAGGGGATTGCAGACTCAACATTGAACATGATACTGAGCCCTTGGCCAGAAAGCAACTTTGCAAAGGACAGATGAGCGACTCGGGTGGAGGAAAGACTTGGAAGCTAGATCAGCCTCCTTCTCATCTGTAAAGGGGGGACAGTATCCCTCTCCAACTTCCAGGGCTGACGTAAAAACAACTGTGATAAAGGCTTTGAGCTATGCGTTTTAAAATGGCACCAGGCTAGCAACACAAATTGTTCTAGAAAGAAAGGGAGAGTATTGAGATTTTGTGCATGGTGGAGAATTTTTCTGGGTTGCAGAACATCCTATGTAAACGTAGATTCTATAGGAAAAAATGAAATGAAAACTAAGTAATTGAGAATAAAAAGATGAAGAGCAAGATAAAACGATACAAGGGTAAGTTTAGCATAGAAAATGTAGGCTTTGACACACGATATACCTGATAAAGGTGGACCACAATTGAGCTGCAGACAGAAACACTGGATTGCAAAGGAAAGGAAATTAGCATACTGAAGAGATATCTGCACCCCCATGTTTATTGGAGCACTATTCTCAATAGCCAAGATATGGACTCAACCTAGGTGTCCATCGACAGGTGAATGGATAAAGAAAAAGTGGTGAATACACACACACACACACACACACACACACACACACACACACACACAAAGAATGTAATACTATTCAGCCACAAAAAAGAAGGAAATCCTGTCATTTGCAGCAACGTGGATGCGCCTGGAAGACATTATGTTAACTCACATGTGTGAGCTCACATGTGTGAGCTAAAAAGTAAATAATAATAAGTTGAACTTTTAGAAGTAGAGAGAATTGTGGTTATTAGAGGCTGGGAAGGGGAGGAGGGAGAGAGATAATGAGAGGTTGGTTAATGAACCCCAAATTGCAGTTAGACAGGAAAAATAAGTTCTAGTGTTGTAGTGCTAAGGGATCTATAATCAACAATTTATTGTATGTTCTCAAATGGCTAGGAGAGAGGAGCTCAAATGTTAAATCACAAAGAAATGATAAACTTTTGCAGTGATGGATATTCTATCTACCCTGATTTGATCATCACACATTGTATACATGTATTGATATATAACTCTATACCCCATAAATACGAGCCATCAATACATTTCCATTAAAAAAAATTAAAAAATTCTCCACCGTGCACTGCATTGATCTGTTAATGTCTAGAAGATGTTTTGAAGGGAAGTACAGTTACTTGACCACTAAGACCCAAGAGGGACTTCTCTACTGAGTAGCCTGGTGAGCAGTCTCCTTACAACAGCACTTCAGTAAACACAACAGGCTCCACACATCTGTTTCTTAAAACACTCCTCAGCACCGGCTCATGGTGTGGCCCAGGGACAGTAAAGTGAGAGGAACTGTTTTCAGGGCCACAATGAGGTCCAAGGAGGAACACAGTTTTCTGATGGCCTTGCTTATTTAAGGACTACATCAGTAGAAAAATAGTTATAAGAAAGTAGTCACATAATAGCATAATTTACTTTGAAATACATGAGAAGACTTTTCTATTCCGGATTTGCCATTTCATCCAGAAGCAGTCATAGCCTTGAGATGAGCTAAGACTGTCAGAGCTGGGATGGAAAGAAGGAAAGGAGATGCTACTTTTCTGTCATGATTATAAAACCAACTCTCGAAGCTCATTTCCGAAACCACAGTCTGGAAGCCAGGATTGAAATGCATGAGCCATGCTCCAGGGACAGAAAAGCACTTTCTAAATTCCAAAAGCCTCCCTTAAACATCCAGGACGGCAGCCAGGTGAAGCCAGGGGTGGAGACAGTGACACGGCTGCCCAGGTCTCGATGCTGGCTCACCTTAAGAGCAGCTGAAGAGCATTAGAAAATTACCTGGGCTTGGGCTCATTCTCAGACACTCTTATTCGATTGTTCTGCATTCAAATTTGATTCTAAAGTATAACCAGGGTTGAGAACCACTGACATAGGGGATGTTTCCAACCCTAAAAGGAGACATTCTTCCTGGGTTGGGGGCAAAGTCTGGAGAGAGAGGAGACTGACATTAGAGAAGGCCTCTCCAGGGGAGTTTCAGCCTCACCTCCTGCTCAGGTTGGAATACAGGGAGTGGGCCAAGAAATCCTGCAGACAGGCTTGAAGACGGGATGGCACAGGAGATGCGTGTGTTGCTTCTCACCTAGCAACTGGGGGAGGGTGAATATCTTGCAGAATGCCCCAGGTAGGGGAGCAGAAATGGTAGGGTGATGCTTAGGCACACAGAGGACCCAACATAACGCTCTCAGTGCCCACAGCCAGCTCCTTACATGCAGGAAATCCTGAGGGGCAGAGGTGGCCAAAGGCTGAACAGGCTGGCTCCCTAGAGGATTCAGGGGATAAGGAGGTACAGAAGGGTGAATACTGTGACCAGAGTACAGGACCAGGACCGTGGACATGCACTGTGAACACAGAGGGGACAAAACCTTCAAGACTGGGAGGTGGGAGACAGGGCAGCAGAGGCCAGCCTGCAGCCCAGACACTTCTCCCACCACCACTGGGCAGCGCCAGCCCCGCTCCCCAGCTCCCCCCGCTCCCGTGCTACTCAAGAGGGGAGGCGGGAAAGGGGGCACCTTCAAGGGCGAAGCGGAGCCCTTACAAAGAATACTTTTTAAATCCCGATTTAATGGAGCAATTGTCCTGGGAGAGATGGAGTTGAGTTTTCAACTGGAAGAAACTGAGTTATCTTGAAACAAAAAAGAGTAGTTTACTTTTCCATCATCAGTGAAAACAAGAGCTAGAGAACAAGTTGAATTCAAATATGGGGAAATGAAGTCCCCATTTTTTTACATCTGGTGTGCAACTAAAATTTAAAACAGGCTACGGGTTTTAAAGTACGCAGAAAAATGACTGGACTCTAAGACATCAATTGGAAACTAGCAGAGAAAAAAAGAGCAAAGGGCTCACATAAGGAAACCCACTTTTCTGAACAGGATTGTGGCAATCTGTCTCATGAGTCTTAAAAATACATATGTCTTAGACCTAGAAATTCTACTCCTAGAAATTTTTCCTAAAGAAGAAGAAGAATTTCTCCCTCTGAGAACGTCAGATTATATAATCTGGGCCAACTCTACAGCTAAAAACAACTAAAGAAACTAGATAAGATTTTTAAAAATCTTAATGGAACAATTAAAAATGAGCAAAGTGGAAATTATTGGGTTGTGATCTGGCTGAGATCAGAAAATAGAGACAGAAAGAAGACTGGCACTGCGTTTACTTCTGTCCTGAGGCTTATTCTTGTCCACAAAGGGGCTCAGAGGCTGAGCTGCAATTTTAGCAACCTCAAAAATGGCCAGAGAGTCAAAAATTGGACTTCAGTACCCAGCAATGATGAGCAACCTGGTAAACCACCCTCCATTTCTGGCTAGGACTCTGATTGTCTATCCCTAAGAGTAACTGTGACCTAGAAAACCACCTGAAATCCACCTAGAAATCCTCCCACAGACTGCAAGACCACTTCATTTCCTCTAGGGGGTCCAGAGAACCCCAAACCCTGGATATCAATTAAGGGGAGCAGGGCCTGCTCCCGTGTTCCTGGCAAAAGTAAGTAAAAATTCTCATGAGTGGCAGATAACATCATCCTAGGTTTTCAATTAATTCGGAAAATATTTCTTTTCAAATACAACGTTTAACAACATCTCTAACACATACTCAAAGATAATCAAAAGTATGAGGAGTCAGGAGATCAAAAGACCTGTGGAAGTAGACAACAAAAAGGGAGGCACAGGACCTCTAGGTATGGGAACTATCAGACCTACTGCAAAGTATCCATGTTTACTATGCTCAAGGAGACAAAAGGCAAGATCTTTATAGGAAACTGAAAATTGTAAAAGGTGACACACAACAGGTTTGAAAAAGAAAACACAGACAAATCTAGGGCCAAAAAATTCAGTAACTAAGGCTAAGAACCCAGTGGCTAGTTTAACAGTAGATCGGACACTGCTAAAGAGAGTATAACTGAACTAGAAGACAAGTCAGAAGAAACTATCCAGAATGAAGCACATACAGAAAAAAGGATGGAAAATACACAAAAGAAGGCAGGCGACATAGAGAGTACAAAGATAAGGTCTGACACAGATTTGTGAATTCCCAGAGAAGAGGAAACAGCAGAGGCAATGTTTGAAGAGCTAATGTTTGAGAACATCCCAGAACTGAGGAAAAGACATCAACCCACAGATTCAAGAAGCCCAACAAATCTCAAGCAGAATAAGTAAAAAGAAATCCATACCTAGACATTTAACTAAATTTTAGAAAACAAAGACAAAATCTTACAAGTAGCCAGAGGGGAAAAGGAAAAAAAAAAATCAGAGATTAAAAAAGAAAGTTTTTGTGTAAGCATTTTGATCAAAACATTATTTCTCATAACGAAAAACTAAAGTTCCTCCAAATTTCCATCAGTAAGAATACAGTGAAGTATATTTTGACATATCCCCATGATGAAATGTACACAGCTATTAAAACATCATTTAAAAAAGTACTGAATGACAAGGGAAAATTTTCATGTTATAATGCTAAAAAAGTCAAAATACAATTGTATCGATGCAAAATCCCTTTTTTTTATATATATATATGGTATAATGGAAGGTAATATGCTAACAATGTTGCCAATCATTATTTCGAGGTTGTGAGGTCGTAGCTTATTTTTATTTTCTTCTGTAAACGTTTTTTTCTTGCCTTTACCATGAGCCTGTTGACTTTCATAATCCAAAAAGAAAGTGGTTTTGCTTAGTTTCATCTAAAATATAACATTAGAAATCACTGTTGGTTTCAGTTTCCAATTGGGGCAGGACTCCTCTGAGCTGGTAGTTATTTGGTACATATCACATTCTAATTATTCTGTTTTTAATGTATGTCGAGTTTTATACTCTGAAAGATGGGCAGGAGATGGTTTTACGTCCAAACATGGTTATTACTTGAGTGAGAAAGTAACATATTCTTTTCTGGATGTTTCTGTGGAGTCTACAAAGACTTCCCTCTGAGCCTCCTTTTCTGCTTTCCCAGAGGTCCCACGTAACAGAATGGGATTCTTTTTTCTCCAAAATTCTTCCAGGAGCTTGCCATGTCTCCATTCTCCCCTGGGCCTGGCATATACCAAACTGGGCTTTTTCTAGCACGATTCAAGAAGAAAAAAAGAAATAAAGCCTCTTGTAGAATAATAAGACTGATATGAAGTTTTACAGCAAATTGTAGTAAGATTTATATCAAGATCTTTTCTAATGATCTTGTAGAGCTCTGTCACCTCCTCCAGTTGCATAGTGGTAAAAGCCTCTGGAACTCCATTCAGGAATCAAGTCAGCAAAGGAGCTTATGTGCAGAAGGACTGACAACCCTGGTGCAGCAGCCCAGTCGTGAGATATACCAGCATGCACGAGACCATGTGAAACATGGGCTGTGCCGTCCCTGACCTCTGGAAGATCATGGCGTGCTGAAGGGGCACACACAGAAGCCACGTGGGCACAGAGGGTACAGAGGCTGGCAGGGGCTTCCCTGTATCCCAGACCCCCAGAGGCTCACAGGCAAAGCTGCTTCTCACACACATGCCCTTGCTGGCCTCCTGGCTCAATGACATGAACTGCAAAGTCATCTCTCTCAAGGCTGATTCATTGATAACTACACAGAGGTGAAACCCATGCAATTAAGCAACACTCTACAGGAACAGGGCTCTTGCTGCCGTTTTCCTTCAGGAAAGCATTCCTTTCTAACAGTGTCTGTTCTGAGCAGGAGACAGGACACTGGTTCCCAACACAAGGACACCAGCTGGCTCTGCCTCAAACACCATCGATGCCCAAAATGCTTCCAGCCGCCCCCAAGTGCAAAGGCAATAGCCTTCCAAAGGTCACTCCCATGACCTGCCCAACGGATTCCAAACTCCTGGGGCAACACGCAAGGTGCACTGAGATCTAGCCCCTTCCTACCTTTCTGAATCTCTTGTCTACAATGCCCTCTGTGAATCCTCTGCTCCTCACTCAAATGCCGAGAGCATCTGTGCCCCCCCCAATGCCATGTAGGACATCTTTGCCACCTTCTAGTCAAGTCCTAATAGCTTCTGGGGCCAGCTTCCACCCCGCTGCGTCTCCTCCATGGACTCTTTGACTACAGTAGCTCTTGGCTGCTAGAGTCGCACTGACTGCAGCTCTCCTTTGGCAAGCACATCGTGTTTTCACTTCCCCCACACCTCCCCACCCCTACTTCCAGGTATGCCCACAGGCTTTGGCCATGTGGGGATCCTCCAGGTGGTGCTGCATCTCAGCAGTAGAATCCTCTTCAGCCTTTAGTCATTATGACAACAACTGGCATATCCCTATGATATGATAAGATGTATGCACCTATTAAAACATCATTTAAAAAAATATTGAATGATATAGAAAGATGTTCAGGTTAGAATGCTCATAAAAATGCCCAGGAATGGGATTAGTACCCTTACAAAATAGGCCCAAGGGAGGTCGTCTGCCCCATCTACCAGTTGAGGACACAGTGAGAGGGTACTGTCTATGAACCAGAAAGCAGGCTCTCCCCACAATCTGAAACTAGCGGGTGCCCTGATCTTGGATTCCCAGGCCCCAGAAATGTGAGAAATAGATTTCTCTTGTTTATAAGGCACCCAGTTTATGGCATTTTGTTATAGCAGCCCAAACAGACTAAGACATCCTCCCAACAACCTATGAGGTAGGAACTATTAATATCCCCAATTTAAAGATGAAGAAACTGAGGCACAATGGAGGTAAATCATTTTCCCAGCAACAAACCACCAGTCAGGGGTGCAGCCAAGACTCTAACCCTGGCGCTCTCACACAAGGCCTGTGGAGCTTCCTCTCCACTGGATCTGACTCATTAGCATTCCTCACCTGTGCGTGGGCCCTTGCCTCAGAGGACCACACTGTGGAGGAGGGGTCCGTGGAGCCTAGGAGAGGTCTGGTTCTCTCCCCGCCCATGGGCTCCTTCAGGCAGATTCTTCCTGCCCCCCTCAACTGCAGCAGCTCCCTGTTCTTCCAGAATCCAGCCACTCATCCCCAGGAGTGTGTGTCTTCCAGCCCCTCTCACCTGCATCCACCCTGCTTCAGCTGGGCCCACCACCTGCTGTACTTTCTCTGGGACACAGAATCTGCCAAGTCACAGCCAAGTTTCCAGCCCTGTGCATCAGGGCACCAGAAGGGTCTGAAGAGTGTAAGGGGAGGCCAGTGTGAAGGCATGACATAAGCCTCTGATCTAGTGACGATCCGAGTTGGGGTGTCCCAAAGACCACTCCTAGCTTTGATCATTCACTAGGAAGATTCACAGGACTCCACAGACAGTTGTACGAATTATTACAGCAAAAGGATAGAGAAAAAAAAAAAAAAGAAAGAAAGAAAAGAGAAAAAAATCAGCACAGGGAAGTTGCAAAGGGGGCAGAACAGTCGTGGAAGCAGACACGCTTCCCATCCGGTGGGTGCTTTGGTCGCTCCTCGTATTGCCCACACTCCTGACCCAGACCTATCTCGCCCCCCACACACATACACACTCATTTGGAGAAAGTCCATCCGCCAGGAAACCACAGCCCCGGTACCCCTGAGAGCTCATCAGGTCAGAAGTCCTGGGGGCCACCCCCACCCGTTTCTTCCCTGACGGTGGGAGGCCTTGTAGCACATGGCTTACAATGGCATCCTGGAGCATGGCCCCAGGCCTGTGCCTCTGCCCTGTGGCCTGAACCATCTGAGAATCATGGCCAAGGGAAGGCAGTTCTCTCCCGGCTTGGGAACAGCTAAAAGCCCATTGCCAAGTCCTGCACATCCACTGGGGTGATCTCTCATTGAAGTCCCTATTCCTTCCCCATCAACACCGACCTGGTTCAGAAGCTGGCCGCGTCTGCACCTAGGTCAGGTGTACTGGGACAGCCGAGCTGATCTGCCTGCCTCCTCTCCTGCCCTTCCTCCCATCTAGCCTCTCTGCACATCCAGGGTGTCCTGCCTAAAACAGACCTAGATCCTGCCTCTCCTCTGCCGAAAGTGCTTCAGCGGGTCCCGACTTTCTCCCAACCCACCTTTCCACATTCTTTCACTGGGCTCCACTCCTGCCATGTTGCAGCCCAACTGAGCCACACTTGCCTGCACATGCCCTGTCATACATATCCTTGCTCAGGTTGTCCTTGCTGCCTGTAGTGTCCTCTACCCCATGTGTCCCTATGTTCAGAATGGCCAGCTCCCTTTCCCCCGAAAGCCTGGCTGGTCCTCCAATTGGAAACCTTCTCTTTTCTCTGAATTCCCAGGCTGTGGCCCCTGATCTTTGCCTTGTTTTGCTCCCTGCTCGTGCTTTTTCCCACCCCCACCAGGCCCGGAGCTCCTTTAGGGCAGAGCCAATCAGTGTCCCTACAGCACCAAGTGGGTGCTCAGGAAACGTGGTAATCACTTCCCTGGCTTGGAATCCTAGAGCAACAACGGTGACAAAACAAAACAGCCTAAGCAATGGGGATCAGAGTAGTCAGCAAGACTGGGTTGGAGCAGAGGTTATAGACTTCGCTTTCAATTGTGGAGTCGGGACGTATGTGAACTCCCAAAAGCGGATGCAGCCTTTGGGGCGTCTATGAGTGAGTGTCTTTTGATGGGAGAGGGCATGTAACTTTCACCAGCTCTTCAAAGAGGACTGTGGCCTAATTAAAAATACAAGCCTGTGGGGTCCGGGCCAGCAGCTGTGGGGAAGCCTGCTTTGGAGGTGGGGTCCAGGAGAGACAAGCTGAGGGACAGAGGTATTCTTGGTGTCCCGGTGTGCATATGTTCCTGGACTGGGAGGGAGTTGGCCAATACACCCCACATTCCCCACTCAGATTCAGGGAGACTGATGCAGCAAAGGTGCCATGCGGGGAGGAAGGAAGTCAGGACACGGGCTCCAATCTGATCTCTCAAATGGGGAGGGCTCAAAAAGCACAAAGAGATAGTCAGAAACTGTGAGAAAGAAAAGAGGCATGTTGGGGGACACTAGAACCTTCCATTCCAGGGTGCACCTGTTTTCACCAGCACTGCCTAGTCATTGATCATAAAAGGCTCCAAATGATGGAACCAAATTAGAGCTTTCCCTTTGCCAGCTCGACCTCTTACCCACTCAGCCCCAGAAGTTTTCTTCACACTAGCTGCTTTAGCCCAGAGAATTTCCTAGAGAACATTCTCGAGTGACCTGGTCAGGGGAGAAAAGGAGGAAAGGGAGCAAAGGCCTCTCAGCTTTTGTCCTGCACCACAGCCTGCCTCCCAGCAACTCTCTCAAGATGCCTCCTGCAGCAGGTCCTGGGAGATGCACACACCACCGGCTTTGTTCTCCATGGGGAGAGGAGCGATGCCAACTGAGAAAATATCAACTGGGCCCCTGCTATATCCGAAGGGATGCAGAAGTGACCAAGATAGAGCCCTTGCCCTCGGAGAGCTCACAGTCCCACAGAAGAAATGAAATGCAGAAATTAATAACCCAGTGCTCCTTGCCTTAAGAGCAGGGGTCAGCAAACTAATTTGGAGTCAAATCCTGCTTGTCACTTGCTTTGTTAATAAAGTTTTACTGGTACCCAGCCATATTCATTCATTAACATATTGTCTATGGCTGCCATTGTGCTACTATGGTAGAGCTGAGTACTTATGACAGAGTCTGTCTGGCCCACTAAGCCTAAAATATTTACTATCTCACCCTTCTATCTCACAGAAAAAGTTTGCCAACCCTCCTTAAGAGTGACCAATAGGCCAACAAGCACATTAAAAGATGATCGACATCACTAATCATTAAGGAAGTACAAATTGATAACACAATGAGATATCGCCTCACACCCATTACAACAGCTATTATATAAAAAAGTGCTGGCAAGGATGTGGAGAGACTGCAACCCTTGTGCACTGCCGGTGGGAATGTAACACGGTACAGCCACTATGGAAAACAGTATGGCCTTTCCCCAAAATATTAAACATACAACAACTGTGTGATCTAGCAATTCCTCCTCCAAGTACATACCCAAAAGAATTGAAAGAAAGGTTTTTTTTTTTTTTTAAATAACATTTTATTTTTTTGTTTTGTTTTGCTTAAAAAGTTTCATATCACCTTCTCAGTACACCCTTCTCCCCCATAGCCTTTTAACAATTTGGGGCATATTCATCCAAACCTTTCCCTGTGCTCACACATATTCTCTTCCTTTCTGTCTTTCTGTTACTTTTCTCTTTTAGTATTATTATTAGCAAATTTGTTATTAGAAATTGTAATTATTTTTTAGGCCCCTTACCCGACCAATCACTCCACAACCTTCCTCCCTCCCTCCCCCCGTCTCTAGTATTCTTAGGTTCATTCTCTTCTTCTGGAAGGTCAACATGTTATTGTGGTCTTTTCTTTCTATCTATCTATCTATCTATCTATCTATCTATCTATCTATCTATCTATCTATCTATCAGTCATCGATCTATCTATCTATCATCTATCTTTCTCTTTCTTTCTTTCTTTCTTTCTCTCTCTCTCTCTCGCTCTCTCTCTCTCTCTCTCTCTCTTTCTTTCTCAGCTCCCAGTTATGAGTGAGGACATGTGGTATTTCTCTTTCTGTGTCTGGCTTATTTCACTTAAGATAATTTTCTCCAGGCTTATCCACATTGCTGCAAATAGCAGAATTTCATTCTTTTTTATGGCTGAGTAGTATTCCATGGTGTATACATACCACATTTTCCTTATCCAGTTGTCCATTGATGGACACTTAGGTTGGTTCCATATCTTGGCTATTGTGAACAGAGCTGCAATGAATATGGGAGTGCAGGTATCCCTTCAACATGATTCCTTTGGGTACATACCCAGAAGTGGGATTGATGGATCGTATGGTCGCTCAATCTGTAGTTGTTTGAGAAAACTCCATATCGCTTTTTATAATGGCTACACCAATTTACAGTCCCACCAACAGTGTAGGAGGTTCCTCTTTCTCCACATCCGCACCAGCATTTGTTATTCTCTGTCTTTTTGATAATAGACAGTCTAAATGGACTAAGACGATCCCTCAGTGTGGTTTTGATTTACATTTCCCTGATGTTTTGTGATGTTGAGCATTTTTCATGTGTCTGTTGGCCATTTGTATATCTGCCTTTGAGAAATATCTATTCAGCTCCTCTTCCTATTTTTTAATTGGCTTACTTGTTTTCTTATTGTTGAGTTGTTTGAGTTCTTTGTATATTCTGGATATTAATCCCTTGTCTGATGCATAGTTTGCAGATATTTTCTCCCGTTCTGTAGGTTGTCTTTTCGCTCTTTTGATTGTTTCCTTCGCTGTGCAGAAGCTTTTTAGTTGTATAGAATCCCATCTGTTTATTTTTTCTTTTGTTGCCTGTGCTTTTGGGGTCTTATTTATAAGGTCTTTGCCCAGTCTTACTTCCTGAAGTGTTCCCTGAAAGAACGGTTTTGAAGAGGTATTTGTACAACCATGTTCATAGCAGCATTACTCACAATAGCCCAAAGGTGGAAAGAACCCAAGCGTCCATCAATAGATCAATCAATAAACAAAATGTGGCCTATACATACAATGAAATATTATCCAGCCTTAGAAAGGAAGGAAATTTTAAGACACGCTAGAGCATGGACAAAACTTTGAGGACATTATATTGAGTGAAATAAGCCAGTCACAAAGGACCAATACTGTGTGATACTACTCACATGAGGTTTCTAGAGTAGTCAAATCCATAGAGACAGTAAGTAGAACGGTGGTTGCCAGAGACTGGGGGAGAGGGGTGGGGAGTTAATGTTTAATGAGCACAGAGTTTTAGTTCTCCAAGATGAACAAGTTCTGTGGGTGGACGGTGGTGATGGCTGCACAACAACGTCAATGTGCTTAATGCCATGAACTATACACTTTAAAAATGGCTAAGATGGTAAATTTTATGTTAGGAGTATTTTACAACAATTAAAAATATGTTTTTAGGAAAAGTGGCTAATAAGTAAGTGTGCAAGTGCACAGAGGAAAGAGGGGTCACTACAGGAGAGTTCTCAAGGAGAGGTGACTTTCAGTCAGTCCGGAAGGATGAGACCGATTTGGCCAGTTTGAGAAGAGGAGGAACCACCATGGGGCTGTGGCTGGAAATGGTAGATGAGGCTGCAGGGGTCAAGGAGCTTGGACTTGATCATCCCCCGGAAAGTGATATGGGGGCATTTGTGTCTGGATGGTGGGGAGAGTGCAGGGAGAGAGACTGGAGGCAGGGGACCAGTGGGAACTACTCTGTAGTCCAGGGGAAAGATGACAAGAGGGTGTCTGTCCTGGGGAACTGGTAACGGAGGTAACAGAGGAGAGGACATAATTGAGAGATGGTTCTGGGCAAGAATGGACAATACTTGGTGATTGATTGGATGTGAGGCCAAGGGAGAGGGAGGGATTAAAGATAACTAGGAGGCTCCAGCTTCGAGGAACTGGTGGTTAGTAGTGCCTCCTGAGTTAGGGACCTAAAAAAGGGCCACGATTTGGGCAGTGGCAAGGTAGAGGTCGAATTCCATTCTGGCCAGGGTGAGTTTGATGAATCTTGGATTTTTCAGGTGGAAGTGTCTAGAAGGCAAGAAATAGATATCTGAGGGGTGTTGGACAATTGCTAGTGCTTGAAGCCATAGGAATGCGGGAGGATGAAGAATGGGACCTTGGGAATTGAGAACCACCCAATTTTGGGAACCACCCAAAAACTAGGGTGTCAAGGAAAGCTGGGAAGGAGAGGATCAGGAAAGAGGGTGGTCAGCAGTGTCGGGCGGTGCAGAGAAGTTGAGGAGGCTGAAGACCAAGAATCGATACCCAGACAGTGAACAAGGAAATGTCCCTGAAGTCTAACAGTCAACAAATACTGAGCTCCTACTCTGTAACTGGCTTCATACTTCTGGGGTTCAGAAGCCAAAAATCAGTTTCACTAAGCTAAAGTCAAGGTATTGGCAGGGCTGACTGCTTCTGGAGGCTCTGAGGGGGGAAATCCGTTTTCTTGCCTTTTTTCAGCTTCTAGTGGCCACCTGTTTTCCTTAGCTTGTGGCTCCTTCCTACGTCTTCAAATATTGCTCCAGTCTCTGCTTTCATGGTCATATTTCCTTCTCCTCTTCTGTAGTGAAATCCCCCTCTCACTTTCTCTTATGAGGACACTTGTGACACTTAGGGCCCACCCAGATAATCCAGGATAATCTCCTCATTTCGAGTTCCTTACCTTAATCACATCCGCAAAGTCCCTCTTGCGTATAAGGTAACAGTAACCGATTCTGGGGGTTAGAACGTGGACACCTTTGGGGGGTTGTAATTCATCTCCCAAAAGAACTTGAAAGGGGCTCCTCTGGGCTGGTGGGGCGGTGGGGCAAGAATGTTTTGGTACTCAAAGGTTTGCTTGCAAAACCAGGCAAACATAAGATTCTATCTGAACCTGAGCACAAGGAAGGGAGACAGGACTAGCATAGGTGGTGGCGCCAGATAGAGTTGAATCTGCAGCCTGGTCACTAAGCGGAGATGCAGACACAGGAGGGCGCTGTGCCTCCTACTGAGGCATGGAAGGTACTGGGGCCTGGTTACGAGGCTGGGATGCAGCTGCAAGGGGGACCAAAGTTCAGGCACGTCCTCATAGGTTCAATTGTCAGAATCCTGGGTAGATAACGTTGTGTTCTCTGGTCTCACTCTTAATATAGTGGCTGCCCAGGTCATCACTTGTGCTGGGGATCTCCTCGTCACTGGAGGTGCTGGGGATCACCTGGTCCATTTGGACCTTCTATGGCTCTTTTTACTGCAGTTCCTCATTCAGCTGTTGATAGTGGCTGAATAGTGTTGGCCTTTTCCCTTTCCGGGGTTTAATTCAGGGGCGATAATTTTTGCAGTGGCTTTGGTCCTTAGACACTCTTGAAGGGGTCTTTTAAGTTTCACGGATGTCTTGGACTCCTGTAAGGACAACAGGGAGATCACAGAAGGGCAATGGTTTGGGGAAGACGGTGGAGAAGGGATGGGAACAGGGGCTTCCTGAGAATGCGTGTGGGCTGAGGAGGTTGTACGAAGCAAGGACAGTGTAGGAGTCTTGGGAGAAAGGAGTCAAGGGGAAGACGAGAAGGAGCTTGGGTGGTCATCTAACCTTGCCCTTTCCTCTGGACTTGGGTGGAGAGGGGTTCTTCCTCTTCTTCCCCGCTTTGCTGTTTCCGGTGAGCTGTGGTTTCCTGGTCTCCTTTGCCATGTCAGCACTGCCCAGGGGTCTGTCCCAGGGCCCCTGGCCTCCCTATATGTACCCTGCAAAGGACAAAGAGCAGCTACACCCTACACTTTGTTTGGTCAGCAAGCCAGTCCCCCAGCCTGTCTAGCCCTGTCCTCACAGGGGTGGCTCAGACATCACAGTGGCCCATCCTAACTCCTCTGGGAGTGGGGGGAGGCCAAGGTGCCCTGGTTAGAAAATGGGGTGTTTTCTTAGCAACCGACAGCGCCTTCCAAACAGACTTGCCACACTCCTCATGGTTCAATTCTGGGGGATCACATGGCAAGGAGAGGGTGTCTTCTCCAAGCCCTTCCCCAGGGCCACCTGATTCAGTGGCTCATTCTGTTCTCTCCCACCCTTCACCATTGCCTGGTTTTCGTATGTTCTACGTACAATCCACCCATGGTAATGTGTCCACGCTTAAGTCTATGAGGAGATATGAATCATCCTACTACCTTCCTAAAAATTTCTCTTATGTAGCCTGATGACCACTCACTTCCTGGCTGCCACTAGGAAACTTTTCCATCCAACTTGCTTTTCCCAGTGTCCACAGAGGTCCCCTCAGTTTTGTTTTCCAGTCTGAAATCACTGCCTTCAGGCTGGCAGACTCAGTAAATAAACTCACTCTTCTGCGTATCCCAGTCTTGTTTCAAATCTGGGGGACCTACTTATCTCAATAGGTGTAGTACCAAGACTTGGATTTTAACAGTGTGTGTGCAAGGGTGAGGCAGATATTTACATGCCAGAAGTTGTGGTGGACATTCGCATGCAAGAAACTATTATCCAAGGATTATAAATTCATGATACGGGGAGGGGGATTGCTCAGTGTTTTACTTGGGATTCTGTTCAGTGCAACAAGGAAAAAACTACGCCTCCAGATTGGAAAAGGAGAACTAAAACTGTTTTTCACAGGCCGCAAGTTAGTCTATGCAAAAAGCTGTACCTATCTAAAAAAATGCTACTAGAACTAATGATTGAGTTTAGCAAAGTTGAAGAACACAAAATCAATACACAAAAATAATTGTGGTTTTATAAAGTTGCAATGAACAGTTGGATATTAAAATAGACAACAGTGTCATTTAAAATAGCTCTAGAAAATAAGATTATGTAGAGAAGAACCTGGGAAATAGTCACATTAATAAACTCAACATCACTATTTATTAGGAAAATTAAAATCGAAATCACAATGAGAATTCTATACACTATTAGAATGGCTGAAATTGGAAAGAATCATCCCATCTAAAGGTTGGCAAGCATGCAAAATACTGGAACTTTCATACATACCTGGTGAGATTATAAAATGATACCTTTTCAAAACAATTTGACAGTTTCTTAAAAAGTTAATCATATCCCTACCATACACTGCAACCATCCCCCTCTCAAGTATTCATATAAACCTTTTCAAAATTCAAGCTAATCTACCATGACAGACAGATCAATAGTTGCTTGGGACTGGTGATACAGGAAGGGGCTAGAGGGAGGAATTACAAAGGGCTAGGAGAAACCTTTAAGGGTAATGGATATGTTTACTATCTTAACCATGGTGATGGTTTTGCTGGTGTATAGATATGTAAAATTTTCAAATTGGACACTTTGGGAGATTCATTGAATGTCAATGTCAAAAATAACTAAACAAAACTCTATTTTAAAATTATATTCTCTTTACAATAGCCAAGAGTTGGAACCAGTCCAAATGTCCATCATCAGATGAGTGGATATGGAAAATGTGGTACATCTACACAATGGAATATCACTCAGCTATAAACACGAATGAAATACTGCCATTTGCAACAACATGGATGGACCTTGAGTGAATTATATTAAGTGAAACAAGTCAGGCACAGAAAGAGAAATACCACATGTTCTCACTTATTGGTGGGAGCTAAAAATAAATAAATATATTCACACACACACACACACACACACACACACACACACACACAAACCGGGGGGGAGGGGAAGAAGACATAACAACTACAATTCTTTGAAGTTGATACGACAGGCAAAGAGAAAGGATATTGTTGGGTGGGAGGGGGAAGAGGGAGGAGGGAGGGAGGTTTCGGTAATGGACCGCAATAATCAACCACATTGTATATCGACAAAATAAAATTAGGAAAAAAATAAAATAAAATAAATAAAAAAATAAAATTATATTCTCTGTAGTGTAAAGCAACTTTTTAAAAGATTAAAGGTAAGTAAGAGATTTGTGGGGACAGTATTTTTTCACTTGAATTATGTAGGTATACTCAAGGCTGGCTTTTATTCAGTCTTATCACTGTTGTGAAATTCTCCATAGGGATTCAACTTCCTTTTCTGGGAAGATGGAGTAAATGTGTTTTCCCCCATTTCTCCTGCTAAGTACAACTAAACACTCAGAACAATATATGTAAAACAAGCATAAGAAGACTCTGAACAGTGCAGAGAGAAAGGCAGGCTGGTGAAGATCCTGGGGTCCAAGGAATAACACAGTGGTGAGTTCCTTGGGTTTTCCTTATGCCTCATATATCTCAGAAATGGAGCTTAAAAAGCTAGCAAATGAAAACGCCAACAGGTGCAGGGGGCAAAAAAAGCCTCAATAAAAGCCTGCCTTGTCTACCTAAAAAAGGCAGGGGTCAGCCTAATAGGATGGAAGTCTTTTAGCCAATAACTGTCCTGCTCCCACCAAACATCACGACCAGAAAAACAATTTTTTTAAAGTAATCTGTGGCTCCCCTCACACCCACACCAACAATTTTATGTGTGACACTTAAAAATAAACATAATTTTGAAAGTATTTTAAACCACACCAAAAAACCTCTAGATAATGCTAAATCAACAGCCATTAATTTTATATAAGAAAAGAAAGGCTGAGTACTAATGAGCTAAGCACCTCTTTTTTAGGCTAAAAATCATGATAAATGCAAAGGAGGGAAATAATAAAGCAGAAAATAATGAAATAGGAACTACGTGATAAAGCAGATGAACAAACCAAAATTTGGTTCATTGAAAACATTGATATAACACCAAGGTCAAGGGTTTGGATTCCTGGACTGGCCAGCAGGCAAAAAAAAAAAAAGAAAAAAAAATTGATAAAATGGATAAATCTTAGCAAGACTGATCAAGAAAGAGGAGGAAGAGCATGAAAAATATTAAAAGTAAAAAAGTAGACATAAGATGCAGCAGAGATTAAAATGCGAATAACAGGGCATTATTAAATATTTTATAACAAATTTGCAAATTTGGGTGAAGTTGATAAATACCCAGAAATATACTGGAACAGACTCAGTAAGTAACAGGAAATGTAAATAGTTCCAGAACACAAAAAGAATTTGTATCTGCACAAAAAATCTTTCAACAACAAAAAAACATCGGTTCAGAAGTTTCTGCTATTGAGTTCTCTCAAACATTCAAGAAAAATAATGATTCTTATCATTCACAGAATTTTTCGAAGTCTAGAAATAGAGGTGAAACTCCCCACCTGACTTTATCAGGCTATCATAACCATGTTAACAAAGCCAGGCTAGGAAAGAATATATATAAAAGGAAAAAAAATTACAGGGAAATTGGACTTATGACATAATTGTAAAAATAATAAACAAAACTGGTAAACCTAATGCATCAGCATTTTTTATTAGATGATAAACTATGTCCTGACAAGAGTGGGACTGTCCCAAGAATGCAAAATTGGATCAACTTTAGAGAATTAATTAATGCCAGTCACATTAATAAAAAGAAAAATTATATAATTTCAATAGATGCACACTAAGTATTTGCTAAAATTTTAAATTCATCAATTAATGGTTTCGGGGAACAGCCCTTCTATGGCACCCTGGAGACCCTGCACAGCTCTACATAGTCCTTCTAGGAAAGGTGCGACCACATTCTGACCCAAAACTTGCCCAGAACATGGCAGAATAAAGAATCTCACAAGGAGTTGTCCCAAGGCCGTTTCTGTTCCCTTCCTTATCTTGTAAAAGGCTACCATGAGCAGTTTCTCATCCAATTTTCTGGTTCTGATGAGGCATGGGATTTTCCACCTTTACCTCCCTTAGGGTACAGTGGAAGTCTAGAAAACCATTTAGTTGTAGTCTAGAGTTGGTTCCTCAGCAACATAATGACCTACCATTCCTGTTGTCTGTTATCTGGCCTCTCCGGTTCAGTGTTTGCCTGTGAAACTAGTGTTGCATGAATCTGACACCATACGGATTTTATTTCCGCAGTTGATATAAGTCTTTAAAAATCTGATTAGGGCTCATTGTTTCCTTACCAGCCAAATCCATGGAAGTGAGGTAAGCCTATCTAGCAGCTGCCATCAGCTGGTGCTTAGGAACTGATTTCTTTCTTTCTTTCTTTTTTTACAGATGACCAGTAAGGGGATCTTAACCCTTGACTTGGTGTTGTCAGCACCACGCTCTCCCAAGTGAGCTAACCAGCCATCCCTATATAGGGATCCAAACCTGTGGCCTTGACGTTATCACACCACTGATTGATTTCTTGACACATGATAATGAGATACTGGTTATCTATATGGAAGGAAATGAAATTGGATCTCTACCTTACATCACACACAATAATTAATTACATCTGCATTAAAGGTTTACATCTGAAAGGCAAAATTATAAAAACTGTTAGAAAATACAGGAGAATAATTTACTGACATTAGAGGTAGAGAAAGATTTCTTAAACAATACACAAATTTGAAAATGTGTATATTTGTTTATATTAAACTAGATATTCTGTTCTTCAAAATACATTATAGAAATAGAGAAAGGTCAAGGCAAAACTGAAAAGATATATTTTCAAATAAATGACAAAGGATTAGTACCCAAAATATATAAAGAGCTCCTACAAATAAATAAGAAAAAGACAAACCGATAAAAAAAAATGGGCAAAAAATTCAAACAAGCCCTTCATAACAGAAAGAGAAACATGCATGGCAAATAAACCCATGAGAAAACTGCTCAACTTAGGAATCAGAGAAATCAAAGCTGAATAACATTGGAAGAAAATTTAAGTCTGACAATTTCCTGTATTAGCTGGGATCCAGAGCAACTGGAACTCATACTCTGTTGATGAGAGTGCAAATTTGTACAACTACTATGGAAATAAATTGACGTTATCTAGTAAACTTGAAAATTAGCATACTTTATGGCCTTCAGTTACACTTCTAGGCATATACCCTAGAGAAATCTTGTACACGTATACTGAGAAACATGCATTGTGCCAAAGGGTATATAGCAGGAAAATAACTGGCAACAATCCAAGTTTCCATCAGCAAGATGAAAAACTTGTGATTTACTTAAACATTCAAACACCATATAGCAATGAAAAATAAATAAGCTACAGCCATATTCATTAATATGGATTAATCTTAAGACTGTTAAACAAAGTCACAAAAGAATATACACAGTATGAGTCCCTCTAATATAAAGTTCAAAACCATGCAGAACTAAGAATCGTATATCATTTAGAAATATAGGCATGGTGAAACTACAATGAAAAGCTAGTGAATGGTAAACAAAATTTAGGAAAACACTTATCTGATAGGGGAGGGAGCTTCAAATACATGGGTAGTGTTCTATTTCCTAAGCAGGGTACATAAGTTTTTGTTTTATTGTTACCCATTAAAACATATACTTTTGTTGAAAATATTCTTGTATATGTAATAAATATTTCATAAAAATTGTATTTGATTCTTGTGGGGACCAGTACTTGAGCTCTGTGGTTGAGCTAAATTGCTGCTTTACTGCTGATTCCCTAGGGAAGGCTTTTTGTGCAGCTCAGGTTTCAATTGTTGACTTTCTAGGTTACTTCCGGCTCTCATGAGATCCAGTGCACCTGGGTTGGTTAGAAACTCTAGTCTGGGCCTGAGTCTTTTCAGGAAACTGCTCCCCCTACCCCCCACAGTTTTATATTCCTGACCCAGTCTCCTCTGAGTGGTCATCTACTGATTGGGGGGCAGATGAGCTGTCCTTGCTGTGCCTCAGTGTTCTCCCAGGGGAAACCTGCCCACTGGGAGAACACTGGGGCACAGCAAGGACAGCTGCAAACACTCCCCATGGGACAGGCCCTGCACTGGTCCCTTGTGATGACTCATCAGCCTCTTAGTGGCTCCTTTGGTTCAGTTGCTGTGGCTCCTTGCTCCTGTGTGGGTCCATGGGAACCCTATTAGTGATCTTGCTGGCCTAGGAGCCATCAAGGCCCTCTTCTCCCCTGCTGCCTCCAAGCAACTTCATCCGAAGGGCACAGCTGCAGCTTTTGCCAGCTCCTGCTCTGAGCACTCAGCAGCTCTGGCCTGGAAGTGGCCCGGGCTCGAAATGGTCAGAGCAGTTCTTTCTTTCTCCCATTGTGGTTTCTCCCTCCGTCGTGCACTCCATAGGTCTCTCCTCTTCTTCCCCTGAGCTCTAGTGGTCCCAGCTTGGCTGTTGTTGCTTTTGAATAGTTATAAATTGGTTGATTTGTGGGAGAGACTGACGCTGGGGACCATCTATTCTGCCATCTGTGTCTTCAGCCTCGTTCTCCCCCTCTTCATCATCTCCTGAGGATAGAACATCTGGTGAGGCAGGGCCTGGCTCTCTGAACTGGCTCCCACTCCAGCTGGCTACCGGCCCGTCCAGCACTCGCAGGGTCCCTCCGGTGGTTGGCCTGCCTGTGCACCCATGCGACGGTGGGCCTGAACCGGACTGCCTTCCCTAGCATTTGCAGTGAATGATGAGAGTTCCGTTTCGAACACAGCAAATGTCCTTATGGCTGTGGCCAACTGCTTGAGGAAGATTTTGGTTTCAGTGTGTGTGTACGTCTGTATGTACATGTATACACATATATAGTACAAAGCAGATCAGGAAGAAGATAAACCAAAATATTGCTAGTGGTTACCCCAGGGAATGGGTCTAGAAATCATTATTCCAGAGGATGGGCCTAGAGATATTTTTTTCATAATATATTTTCTTAGTCTTTAAAATATATGTATCATATTAGTAATAAGACCAAAGCAATCATTGCTTATTTAATGGAAATTGACTCTGTCCTTTATCTACCCGTATATACCTTCCTGGGAACAATGCATGGGAAGGTATACAAAAAGGGCCAACAAGATAGAAATGACAACCACTTATGGGGAAACAAATAGTATTTCTAAAATTGTTTTTTACTTAACCATTAAACACTAGGGATAGAGGCTTGCTGTGATTCATCAGGAATGTATCATGTTTTGTTCATTTTGTGAAATGTCCCTAAATGAAAAACTTACTTCAGTCTTCTTTCTCTTTTGTCACTTTTTATTCTTTCTGTGGATGGGGAAGTTTTCAAAGTCACATTTTCTGTTGGGTGTTCTGTTAAAACCTGTCTAATTAATAATAAATTAGTTAATCAATTAAATAATATGGAGCACCTCCTTTGTCCCAAGCTTTTGTCTAAGGCCCGAATAAGACGAATGAGATACATTCTTGTCCTTGAGCTGTACAATAATGTATCTGGGACACAAACACCATGAAGTGTTACAATGAAAGTTTGTATAAGGTAGGGGCACAAAGTCAGACAGGATGTGCACACGTGGTGGGTGGGAGGGGAGAAGGCAAGGGTAGGCAAGGTCCTCAATGTGAAAGTTATGCTTTAGCTGGTGATCAGTTCATTACAAGATTGGCCAGAAATAAGAGGGCCCAGAGAGGTTAAAAAAAATTCCTACAGGCTTCAACTTGATATCTAGATTTAATCCTTACCTGCTGTCTGGTTTCAAAGTTCTATTTCAATACTGTGCTAAGCTCATTAGATTTCCTAGAAGGGCCTCCTTGTAAAGCTTGACAGCTTAGACTTCAAATATACGGAAGAGATGCTTAAACAGCATTGACAATTTCCCCTACCACAGCCCAATACCAGTGATGAGAAAGAGAAAACTAATTCCTGACATATGGGAACTGGCCTGGCACTCACAGCTAGGCCTTGGTGTTCTCCTTTGAGCATAAACAATTTCACAGAGCATCAACATCCGACAAGGTCCCTCTGTGATGGTGATGAAGTCAGACAAAATATGAGACCACTACATAATCAAGTCTGAACACAGACAAAACGTGAACGTTGTCCAAGCCACTGAAACAAACAAACATCCCCCTCTCATGACTAATGTGAGTGATTGCTGCTGGTTTTTGTTTGTTTGTTTGTTTCGTGAATTATAGCTTTAGTCTTAGTACAGTCTAGTATGGTTTTATAAGGTGATTGTAAATATCTTTGTCTTTAAGTACTTATGACTTGTATCTTGTCTCCTCTAACAACCATTCTTGAATTTTCCTTTCCCAAATTCAGGATCTAAATTCAGAATTATAATACTATTAAGATGTCTTTTATTCCTTAAACTTTCTTTGGATTTCCTAAAATTGCCATTAAGTAATAGTAATGAACTGAATGGATATGTCCCCTCATGTCCCCTCGAAATTCATGGGTTGAAATTCTAACCCTCAATGTGATGGCATTTGGAGGCCGGACCTTTGGGAGGTAATTAGGTCATGAGGCTGGAGCCCTCATGATTGAAATTAGTGCCCTTATAAAAGGGACCCCCCAGAGAACTCGCTCACCCTCTTTCTGCCATGTGAGGACATAAGAAGTCAGCAGTCTGCAACCTGGAAGAAGGTCCTCACCAGAACCAATCACGATATCACCCTGATCTCCAGCTTGCAGCCTCCAGACTGTGAGAAATAAATTCCTGTTGTTTATAAGCCACCTAGCCTATGGTACTTTGTTATATCAGCCCTAACAGAATAAGACAGTTGTTGAGCTAGGGCAGGGTCTGGAGCTCACAGACCCCTCAAGCCCGTTCACAGACTGGGTCACAAACCCTTCATACTCCAGGCTGGGACCCCAGACCCCTCACATGCCAGGCTGGGACCCCAGACCCCTCACACACCAGGCTGGGTCACCAGACCCCTCACACCCAGTTCTATGAGCTGGGTAACAGGCAAACAGGTCCTTGGAAGCCACAGTGTTGCACTCTCTTTGTCCTCACACAGATTTGCCACCTCTCTCCCCTGAGTGACAGAGATGCAAAGGATTACTCAAAGCCCATTTCCTCTGAGCAGTGAGACACCCTGAAGGGGTTAACTTCCTGGAACCCTCAAGAGAGAGGTACTCCTCCTTAGGGAAATTAACACTGAACTGGGGTTCTGTCTCAGTATTTATTCTCCAAATGAGAAAGTTACAGAAAAGCAACATAGGTAGAGTTATGGCTAAGTACAGTTTAACAATAGAGGCTGGTAACATCAGTGAGATAAAAAAGTGATATTCCATAATGCAATTTGAAAAAGGTAAAGTCAATCCAGCAACAAAAGCTTGTTCTTAGCAAACATTTTATTTCCCTACAACAATGTCCTTAGTATGTTTACATAACAATCAAGTAAGATTAACCTGCACCAAGGACATCTACCCTTTGAGCCAGCAATTTTGCTGTGTTACAGTTCTTATCTTCAACAGAGACTTTGGCCTGGGGAAAAGTTTCCTGTCTTTTGCAAGGTGAACATTTCTATACGTAATTCTAAAAAGTTAGGTTAAACCTGAAACTACAGGGCATTGGAAACTAGGCCCTGTGAAATACATTTGCTTTATAAATGTTAGTGTACTCCACACCATAGGTTGGAGCACATGGCTGCACAGGGTGGACGCCTGAAGCAGTCAACACCAGCCAAAACAGTGGTGCCGCGCGTGCCACTAACTCCACCCACACACAACTTATTAACAAAGAATGTGCCGCACCACCTCCTACCGGGCCTAAGGTGAGGAGGCCTAATCAAACAGTTCTATTTTCCCAACAACAGTAATATAAAGATTTGCTTCTCAATCTTATAAAAGAAAGGACAGTAAGAGTAAATTTCTCCAACTTTTAATTAAGTCAAAACTATTATGACAGCTTTTGTCTGCCAAACTCATACTAATGGTATAATGATAAGAATAAACTTGAGAAATTTTAAAGGTTTAACTTCCTAAGTTAGTCTAACATAAAGAAATATAATTAAATATCTTTTGATGATTGAATACTTATCAAGTTAAAGCAAACATACATATGTTTAAGCAGAAAGGCTCAAGCAATGACTGTCTCAAAATTTTTCCAGGATTCCAGATTCACAAACTATTTTCTTTTTTTATTCAAAATGTTTCTGAATAGGCAGTATGAGTACTGACACAGTTATATAGGAATCACCAGGAGTCTGCTGTTTATTTCAGTCTCTCACTACATCCAGTAGCCAAGACTTACCCACTTTGTCTGCCTGCTGTAACAGCAGCAGTGAAATACCTAAAAACTTCAGTGACCTTAGTTCTAAGATCTTCACTAAATGTTATACTTCTCCTTGGCATATAAACTCTTCTATTGAAAAATGCTCAGCACTTTTCGGCTAGTCACCTACCTGCCTAAGATTTTTTTCCTTTCTACTTCACACATGCTATCCATTGCTGCAGCACTCCAAACCCAGCCACTCTTCTTCCTTTAGCTGAAAAAGAAAAACCCCACGGTCATTTACTTCTTTTATGAGATTATCCATGACCTGGACAGACTTTCTAGAGACTTCCTTGAATAACCCTGACTTAACTGTTCTTGTTAATGCTTGAAAACTAAAAATTGCTAAACAAGATATGCTAACACATACTTAATTTGCCCTTAAAATACAAGCTTTTCAAATAAACTAAATCAATTCAAGAGGTGTATTGTAAATATTTTTAAGTTTTCTGTATATGATGATGTTTTGACACCTTAAAGAACTTTTCCTGATGGGGAGAGAATATCCCTCCTGGGGCTAGCCAAGTTTTAGAAATAACAAAGGCCCAGCAAGGAGCTCCTTTGATATATAAACTAACCAATCCAGAGCCATACCTCCTCTAAATGGCCCAGGCAGCCCAGGAGGCCCAAATCTGCCTTAATGACCCTAGGGCCAGATACCAGGCAACTAGAGACCACCCCTACAGCCCAAAGTTCACATACATTATTCAAACTATTGCCTGCCTCACCTTTTCCATGGAAACCCCAATAAAGGCAGTGGCCTAAACCTTCTCACTGTCGCCTGTCACCTGACCACAGTGGTTTCCTTCCCATGCGGCCCTACATGGCGTGCCGTGCCTCCTGTCTCTAGGACCTGGGAGTATAATAAACTGTGTTTCCCTGAGCCTCTCCGGCATCTCTTCTTGTGACTGCACCTGACTGACCATCACATGGAAGAACACAAAACAGATGGTTCAATTAATGACTCTTGCTCAGACTCACCAACTGACAAAATAGAAAAGAGGATATTTTATATTCACTGTAAATA